>NC_061862.1:62469102-62828477 GCF_907164915.1 Impatiens glandulifera | reverse complement strand
AGGGGTGGGGAAGACTATAGAAAAGAGGCCAAACTTTGACTTGTATTATTAATTTTTTTAAGTGGCTTCATTAATATTCCATGACAAGTCACATGGGGCTCGATGGGGAATTCTTTTTCTCCTCTTCATCGTCGGGTTATTTTTAAGTGGTTCTCTTAATATTCTAAGACTAGTCCTATAGGGGCACGATGGGGAATTCTCTTTCTCCTCTTTATTTTCCAGTAGTTAACCGTCGGCGGCGACGGTGTTGACGGGCTAAAACTTTGAATCTTATTATCCTGCCGCCTATGGCTACTGCAGTTGCACGAGTCATAGATGATTGATTATGTTGGGAAATGTTCCTTTACGAACAACCTGTCATTAGAAAATCCAGATCCGAAACAATCTTTATGGTGTGGTGAGATGTCTAGAATTGATGATGCAAGGAAGTAGACTATTGAACAAAAGAAAAGTACATATTTTTGGTGTGTAAGTTTGATTTAAGGAAATAAGATTAACACAAAAGGAAATGTTATTTTTTGTTATGGTAATATATAACTAGGAAAGTACTGTGGTAATATTTTGGAGATTATTTGCCAAAATATTACAGTTGACCTAGTTGAAGCTTATTTAAAGGTGCAGTCGGACACTTTATAAAGCTGAATTTTTTACCTTGAGAGCATCGTTTACGTCCCAGTATTGTATTTGTTGGGTTTTGGGGGACCGGGTGTTATATAAAGTCGTGTCATAACCTTAGTCTTTGCTTTTGTAATACTTGTTTTAATCTCTTAATAAGTTTCTTTTATTTTATTTATTAGATTTAGTGATATATTTATGTGGATGGATTATAGAAGGAATTACATTTTTTGATGTAACTAAGTCCGAAATAAAGTTATACATCCCAAAATTTTCACATTTAATGTTTGTTAATCCCATAATATTTTTTTATATTCTAAGAGCAGTGGCGGACCTATTAGGGTGGCCTTTAAGGTCCAGACCTCCCCAACCTTAATTTTTTTTAATATAATTATTGGGCTCCACCGTTTCCTTTCTTCCGTATGGCCTATCTCTGATCTTTCATTCTCTCTATTCCCTCATATCTTTTTCTTCTCTACCCTAATTCCTATCTATCTGATCTCTCATTCTCTCTAATCTCTATTCCTTCATTCCTTCAGGCTCCAACGTATAACAATGAAGACCGTGAAGACTGATTTGCGTAATCGAATGGGAGATGAATGTATGAATGATAGTTTAGTTGTATATGTTGAGAAAGATATTTTATCAACAATTGAAAATGAGTCAATATTGCAATATTTTCAACAAATGGAATCTCGTAGAATAAATTTGTCTTCTTTTATACCGACTAATGGACAAGAATAATTTAGTAATTGTGCTTGTTAGTATTTTTATGTAATTACCAAGTAAAATTTTAATTAGAAAATGTATTTTTTTGATCGCCAAAAAAATGCTACGTTACTATGTATTTGGCCCCGAGAAAACATTTATGGGTCCTCCACTGTCTAAGAGTATTTTTCATAAAATTTTAGATTAAATTTGAAAAATTCTGTATATAATCTTTATATCTATGTTGGATATTCTTTTTTGAACCTTTTTTTTTGTTTTCTTTTGTTTTAACACATTATATAATTATATATATATATATATAAATAAAGTTGTTTAATTAATAAAAAATCATGTAGAAAATATAGACTGTGTATCCAAATTCTAATTTAAGTTTTAATTTATTTTTATCTAATTAAGAAAAGCCTTTGTATATTATGTTTTATTATAAAATTGGAACCATATTAACTTATTAAAAAATTATTAATATATTTGTAAATTTAAAGTTATTTGGGGACTGAATTATAATTTATACCAATGAAAAGAATAAAATAAGAACATGATCTCATTAGAAAGAAATCTTTCATATCTCTTTGGCCGCCGTCTAAAGGAAACCTAATTTTGTACTTAGGTTCTCTCTCATTCATAAGGAAACTCTCATTTTCTATCTAGGTTTTCTCTCCCCGAATTCAATTCTGGTTCGTTCTTCTTTTTTCATTGATCATAGTTCGATCACAAAGACGATTAAGACTTTGGTGATAGAGTTCTGATCCGATGAAAGTTAAGATTTATGTGCGACCTTTCAATCCAAATGAGTTTTCAAAGTGGGTAGAGAATCGGAATCATGGGAGGATTCATATACAATGTAAATATAAGTGATACAGTTTATGTGTATGATGATTTATATAGAAGTGTTAGGAATGCTGCAACATTTCAATCAAACAGGTATATTATCTATCTTTATTATTTGTATAAGATGAACTATAGAATCAGCTTCTAGAATGAGTTTGGTTGTAGATTTTCTCGTGAAATTGCCTTATGTTCATCTTCAGTTTTTTTAATTAGATCTCTTTTAACCCAAATTTATTTTATTTATTTCCTAGGTACTCACTAGTATTTTTGTGTTTGGGTGCTATAAATGATCTACGTAAGCTTCTAGGAGAACTCGAGGCCAAGTTTGAATAAGTTTGAGGACGAGTTTGGGAAAGAGAAGATCGGGGACGAGTTTGGAGAAGAGAAGATTCAGGACGAGTGGAAAAAAAATGAAGCAATATCAAAGCTGGGAAGCTGAGTTTGAAGATAAATGTAATGTTAATGAATGAAGATGAGTGAGATATAAATAGTTCAATAAATAAGATTAGTAGCTTAAAAAATAATCTTGGATAAGATATTTTTATCTAATTGTTTTGAAATGATTAAGAAATTGTAATATATAACATATTAATAATATAAAATGAAATGAGTTGATATTGATCCAAAATATGTTGTTAGATGTTTAATGTAATGTGTGAGCTTAATTTGAATGAATTATTGTGAACTTGTTCAAATTTATTTGAGTTTTAAAAGCAGTTTATAATTTTTTAGAATAAGTTGTATTAAGTTTATTAAGCTTACTAATACTTGAAACTACATGCTATTAAATTAATATTTGTTTTACTCATTATTTCAAATCAAAATGACAAATTACTGGGAAGATTTTAAGTATTTCGGGATCAAAGTTTTCTTTAAAGTAAAAGGTGAAGATAATAAACATTACTCAAATGGAACAAATCAACCATAATAATATCATTAAATAATAGGAATAACTCTAGTAACTTTAGTTTTAAGGAATTAAAATGACAGAAAATGATTGGAGTTTCTTCTTAAGCCAAAGACTATTATCATATATGATAATATATGAAATTTTCTTCCTAAACCAAAGACTATTATAAAGCATGACTTAGTGTGATATGAATATTTTTAATAGGTTCTACCCTAGGATCAACTGAAAATCAAGAACAAAATTTTAATGGTCAAAATTTATCAAGTATAATTATTTTTTACTATACAACACTTATATTAAAAGTATAATTAATAGTGATAATAATAAAGATACAAAATCACGCCGATACTAATATTTATTTTTTACAATTTAACTACTATATGTACAAACAAATGGAGACAATTGAGTTGTTCGGGTGTTCTAATATTGAAAATGTTATAAATTTTATTCATTTTCAATTACGGTAAAAATCTCCTTCTCGACGTATACTGCCAAATTGTCATTCATTCACTCATCGCCCATTATATTACAAACAAATGGAGACAATTGAGTTGTTCGGGTGTTCATTTATTAAAAATGTTGTAAAATTTATTCATTTTGAATTATGGGAAAAATCTCCTTCTCGACGTATATTACCAAATTACCGTTCATTGACTCATTGTCCATTCTATTACATAAACCAGTCTTAATAATTTTCATCGTAGAAAATACTATTACAACAGAAACAGTCGTAACAGGTAAAACCAATCCTAACTCAATGAGCCAATATACCAATGTAAAAACTCTATATTTCCCAGTTTCAACCATCTTCATAGCAAGCCTTCCTAAATCTCTAATTATGATCTCTTATGCATTAAGAATCATCGAGTTTTCTGGGTTATATTATATTACTTCATTAAAGAAAATATTTATATACATTACATTATCCAAATGAAACAACACAAGGTGTAAACAAAGCTTATTATTCCATTCCTATTTTATCCTAAGTCTTATACCACACACATATATTTATATATATATATATATATATATTTATATATATATATATTACTTTTTTATTCTAAGAATTTGATCACCTTAAATAAAGTACACACTCATTTTACATTATTTTCCCACTTAATTATCTATAGTAAACACTGGCCTTTTTTTTTAATAGTAAAAGCACAAGTGCTAGTTGTAGTGGTGGGGAAGACTATAGAAAAGAGGCCAACTTTTATTATTAATTTTTTTTAAAGTGGTTTCATTAATATTCCACGACTAGTCCATAGGGGCACGATGGAGAATTCTCTTTCTCCTCTTCACAGTCCGGTTATTTTTAAGTGGTTCTCTTAATATTCCACGACTAGTCTCATAAGGGCACAATGAGAATTTCTCTTACTCCTCTTCATTGTCTGGTAGTTAACCGTCGGCGGCGACGACGTTGACGGGCTAAAACTCTAAATCTTATTATCCCGTCGCCCATGGCTACTGCGGTTGCACGAGTCATCAAAGATTTCTTCTGTAGGGAAATATTCCTTTACCAATAATATTGTTAGATAAATTAGACTGTTTAAAAATAAGAACTTAACAAAACAAATTTCCTGTGCAGGAACGGTCAAGAACCAGGAATAGTCAAGAATCTGACCGGTCAAGAATCCAATCGACCAAAGAATCTAACCGGTTAGAAGAAGAAGCAAAGGATGTATTCAAAACCGGAAGTTATCCGGTTAACCTGAAGCTATGAACAAACCGGTAGACATCCCAAACCGAAATGCTGTATCCAACCGGAAAACCGATGAAGAGACTACTTAGAGAAAGAAGTCAGGATTATCAAACTAGGTACAATCTACAAATTGGTGTAAACAGACACTTCGGGTATATGCAGAAGTGACATCAAAGGATCAGACTGTGACATTGCCATATCCATACAAGTCTGATGATACTCTGAAGGTTGCAGAAGATTGCCTGAAGAAACAGTTACCATTTTGGTACAAGTCAAAGGTGCAGTGTTCCAGATACAGGCAACCGGTCAACCGACAGTTGCCATATTAAGTAAAAGATAAATGAAGTTGGTCTACTCCATACCTTGGAAGCTTAAACCGTAATTAATGCCTCTACTCAACCAATCAGATTCAAGGATTACCCTGAAGGTATCCGTTGAAAAAATGTGACCGTTGGCACATTTCACCTATAAAAGGAGCTGAAGAGGAGTAAATGCAGTTCACCAGTTCTACCATCTACAAGTTCTAAGAGTTAATAATTACAAGTTTATCTCTATATAAGATTCAAAGTCTAAGTGTGCATTTGAAGTGAGATTACAATTTCGGTGAGAATTGTACGAGTGTTTATCGAGCATCAAATAAGTCTCGATCGTGTATTGTGTTTGTGTATTCCTTAGTGAATATCCTTCTCGCGGTTTCGAGAAGAAGGGGTGACATAGAAGTTTTATCTCCAAACATCCATAAAACATGTGTCTTGTTCTTTATTTTCTGCCGGCTCTACGTTCTAACCGACTCAATATCCTAACCGACTCATACTAATCGACTTACATCGTTCTAACCGATTCACTAAACCTTAAACCGACCTCCTAATTTCCA
This sequence comes from Impatiens glandulifera, assembly GCF_907164915.1. Lineage (NCBI taxonomy): Eukaryota > Viridiplantae > Streptophyta > Magnoliopsida > Ericales > Balsaminaceae > Impatiens > Impatiens glandulifera. The sequence goes on along the minus strand of NC_061862.1, from coordinate 62,822,819 downwards.
AACCGATATTATCCAGATTCTATCTTTATTTATCCTCTGTGTGTGTTGCTTCAACCTGAAACAAACCACTTCTGCACTTGAACTCGGTTCAAGGGTTTGTGACAGTTTGTGAAGTATTGAAACCCGATGTTAATCTCTTACCGGATTAAACACCAACCGTTGAGTGAAAGTACTAACCGGCCAGACCCCGGTTCCCCATCCGCGATCTAGATCCTAACAATTGGTATCAGAGCAGTTAGTTTCAATACTCAAGCAACCCGAATCAAGCAAACATGACTTTCGAGAAGCCTCCAATGCTAGAAGGTGATGATTTCGCCAACTGGAAGATATGCATGCACTTGCACCTAATTACTATGGATGATGAAATGCCGTTCATCCTGTCTGAAGGACCGATAAAGATTGATAAAGACGGAAATGATTGAACAACTGAGGATAGGAGGAGAAACAATCTAGATAATCACGTCAGAAGCCAAATCTTCAAATGTTTGGACAAAAATACCTTCTGTAAGGTTAGACATTGCAAAACCTCAAAGGAAGTATGGGAAACAGTGATTCAAATTCATGAGGGAAATGAAAGAACAAAGGAAAACAAGATAATGATGGCTACCCAGAAGTTTGAAAACATCAAGATGAAGCCAGGAGAAACCATGAGGGAGTATAGTGACCGGTTCACAAATGTGATAAATGAGCTATGAACTCTTGGAAAGAAGTATGATAACAAGGAAACAATCATCAAAGCTTTAAGATCTCTTCCGAGTGCATGGGACATAAAGATGATGGTGATGAGAGAATCAAACTGCCCTAATAAGATGAAGCTACACGATGTATTCGTAGATCTTAAGGCATATGAGTTTAAAATGAGATCTAGGATCGAAGATGAAGCATCAGCCTCAACCTCTACTAAGGCATTAGTCACATCCATAGAACCTATAGTCGCTGCACCGATCAAAACCGCTGAACAATTCACTAAGGATGCTATGGCAATGCTTGCACAAAAGTTTGGCAGATTCATGAAGAAAATCCAATCGACAAACAACAACTATAACTACGGTGATAAATCTAATGTTTGATGTTATAATAGTAATTGTTTGGGATATTTTAGGTGGGAATGCAGAAAACCAAGACGGGATAACTTGAAACCGGATGATCAAAACCAAAGAAACAACTACTCACAAACAGGTGAAGGAAGGGAAGTTCAGAAAGCACTGATAGCCGATGATGGAGGAAGTTTATGGTCTCACAGTGACAACGATGATGAACTCACTTGTCTTATGGCAAACGAGGAACATGTATTTGATTCTTCTTGTGAAGAATTTACTAAAAATGAGTTATTTAATGCACTAAATGACATGGTAGTAGAGTACAAGAATCTATTAATCTTAATACCAACCCGACTCAACTTTAGAACCGAACCCATAGCACCAACCCGGTCCGAACCTGAAACCGATAGCATTCAACCTGATGAAATCTTAGAAACCGAGGCAGCACATGAACTATCCTCTAAGACTGAACAGCTCAAGGAGTCAGTTCAAGAGCTGACCGAAGAGAAAGATGCACGAACCAGGTATCGAATAGCCGCATGGAAAAGATCTAGTGAAATGGTGAACCAATTGTCTAAATATAAAAGACATCCCAAATGCAAATTTGGTCTTGGATACAAAAACAACAGATCCGCCAACCAGAACCGTTCCAACGAGATGAAGCTCACAAAAGACAATCTTCCCTTTGTAAGATTTGTCAAGAGCTCTTCAATCGACGAAAGTGACTCAAAACCGGAAGAAGAAATAACCTATGTAAGTCCAACTAACTCCGAAAAATGGCTTCATCCTGAGAGAAGGAAAGCCAACCGGCCAAAAGGTAAACATACCGATCCACGACCACATAGAATAAACCAAATGCCATCACAAAATAAGGCACTCTTAGGACAACAGAAAGATGTCAGACCAAGCACAGGAAAAAGAGTTAGAACTATAACCAGGAATGTTGTCCGACTTATTAAAGTCTGGATACCCAAGGGACTAATCAATTGTGGACCCAAGTAAATGTGGGTACCAAATAGTTGTAAATATGTATATTTTGCAGGATATGAAGAAACGGTTAGGAAACTCTGAGTGGTACCTGGATAGCGGTTGTTCCAAACACATGACTGGAAACAACAATCTTCTAACCGACATCAAAATAGAAACCGGTGCAATGATAGTCTTCGGTGACAACTCAAGAGGTAGAACTGTGGGCAAGGGTAAGATTGTCCATGGTAATTTAACAATTGACAACGTACTTCTAGTTGAAAATCTACATTTTAACCTGCTAAGTATTAGTCAGATGTTTGATGCTGGATATACTGTAGAATTTCTTAGGCATGCATGCTTAGTTAAAAACTCTCAGGGTAGCACACTACTAACCGGAAATAGGTTAGGAAATATATACAAGGTAGATTGGAAAAATGAAGTAGAGCATCCTGTTTGCATGGTAGCTAAAACCGATCAAACCTGGTTATGGCATAAAAAGCTAAATCATCTAAACCTCAAAACCTTAAACTATATCCGCGGTAAAAAGCTAGTTGAAGAAATTCCTGATATAGTATTTAATAAGGATAAGGTGTGTTCAACATGTCAAATGGGTAAACAAACTAAATCAACATTTAAGAGTAAATGACACATTCAATCTAACCGATGTTTAGATCTTCTTCACATGGATTTATTTGGACCGATTAAGGTGACCAGTATATGTGGTATGCTTTACTCTATGGTTGTTATTGATGATTACTCTAGATATACATGGGTCACATTTTTGACATCTAAACGTGAAACCGCATCAAATTTAATTACACTGCTTAAGCGTTTACAAAATGAAAAATCAACACGTATAAATAGCATTAGAAGTGATAGAGGAACCGAATTTACAAATAGTACTCTAAATGCATTTCTTGATGAATCCGACATTAGACACGAGTTGTCTAGTGCTAGAACTCCTCAACAAAACGGCCTCGCTGAGAGAAGAAACTGAACTCTCAAGGAAGCCGCAAGGTCTAAGATAGCCGATTCGGGTGTTGCTAAAAAATTTTGGACTGAAGCTATCAGTACTGCATGTTATACACAAAACCGGTCCTTGATTAACAAATTTCATAATAAAACACCGTACGAAGTGTATTTTGATAGAATTCCTATCATTCGGTATCTTAAAATTTTCGGTTGTAAATGTTACATTCACATTAATGGCAAAACTACTTATCTGCGTTTAATGCAAAATCCGATATTGGGATAATGCTAGGATACTCAGCGGTTAGTAAAGCATATAGGGTATATAATACTAGAACTTTAACCGTGGAAGAATCCCTTCATGTTGTATTCGATGAATCGGTTGAAAGTAACAATGAATCATCCTTTGATCTGCACAACAAATTGAAAAATAATAATATCCATTCTGATAGTGAAGATGAGATTTCGGTTTTCAGACGGTTTGTCCATGACCAAATGGGTGTTGTTGAAATCTAGCCGGATCAAGCTGCCACATAGTAGGAAGCTGACACCTCGGTTCAAACTAGGGAAATCGGTCGATTTGACACTATTGATCAGCCTACCGATATGTCTAGCCTTGATCAAATAAACGGTAATTTGGTAGACACTCCTGAACCGAATCTAAAAAAGAACACAAATCATCCTCTTGAGCTTATTATAGGTGACCCTTCAAAACCTGTCCAAACTAGTCGACAAAAACTAGAGAAATACTTTAATTTCGCTTTCATTTCCCAGATTGAGCCGAAAAAGGTGGATGAAGCATTGGTAGATCCGGATTGGATTTTAGCAATGCAAGAAGAGTTAAACCAATTTGAGAGTAATAAAGTCTGGTATCTAGTCTCTAGACTGAAAGATCAACCAGTCATAGGAACAAGATGAGTATTCAGAAATAAACTCAATGAAGACGGTTTGGTTACGAGGAACAAAGCTAGATTAGTGACATAAGGATACAAACAAGAAGAAGGCATTGATTTTGAAGAATCATTTGCTCCTGTAGTTAGAATTGAAGATATTAGAATTTTTCTAGCCTTTGCTGCTTTCAAAATTTTTAAGGTTTTCCAAATGGATGTTAAAAGTGCATTTTTAAATAGTGACCTACGTGAAGAAGTATACGTTGAACAACCACCCAGTTTTAAAAATGCTGACCTGCCTAATCATGTATATCGTCTAAATAAAGCACTGTACGGTTTAAAACAAGCTCCTAGAGCTTGGTATGATACATTAACCGCATTTCTGATACATCATGATTTCACCATAGGTTCAGTGGATAAAACCCTATTTAAATTTGAGAAGAAGGGACACATTTTACTTGTTAAAATATATGTAGATGATATCATTTCGGATCAATCGATCCTAAGCTGTGCGATAAATTCTCAACCCTGATGACTAACAAATTTGAAATGAGTATGATGGGAGAATTAAGCTTCTTCCTAGGTCTTCAGGTTAAACAACTCGAAGGAGGAACTTTCATCAGTCAGCCCAAATATACAGAGGAACTTCTAAAGAAATTTGGGATGGACCCATGTTCATCTGCGGCCATTCCAATGAGCTCATCAATAAAGTTGGATAAAGATGATGGCGGTCAGGGAGTAGACCTGACCGCCTATCGTGGAATTATCGGCTCACTTCTGTACCTGACAGCAAGTAGACCGGGCATATTATTTGTGGTCGGAGTATGTGGAAGATTCCAAGCCAACCCCAAACAATCTCATTATACAGCCGCTAAATGAATCTTGAAATATCTAAAGGGAACTCCTGAAGTCGGTCTGTGGTATCCAAAGGACTCATCTTTTAACCTCACAAGTTATTCTGACGCAGACTATGTAAGTTGTAAGGTTGATAGAAAAAGTACCAGCGAAACATGCCAATTCTTAGGTGATCGGCTTGTTTCATGGCACAATAAGAAGCAAACGTCGGTTGCTACGTCAACCGTAGAGGCTGAATATCTGGCAGCTGGAAGTTGTTGTTCACAACTCCTATGGATTCAACAACAACTAAAGGACTTTGGTGTCATCGCCGAAGAGTCTCCAATTTTCTGTGACAACACAAGTGCCATAACAACACATACAATTTGGTTTTACACTCTAGAACCAAGCACATCGACATAAGACATCACTTCATCCGGGAACATATCATGTAGAAGCATATCTGGCTGGAATATGTAGCAACAAATCAACTAGTAGCCGATATCTTCACAAAACCCCTACAATAAGCTAAGTTTTCTTTCTTCAGAAACATCCTCGGTTTAACCGATATTAATCAACTCATTTCTTAAACTTTTAACCTCTAAAGGGAAAAATCGGTTCGGAAAGACAAAACCGACAGTTCTTCCTAAAATGTCAGAAACCAAATTTACCATCGTATTTATTGAAGAACCGCTTTGTCTATCGGTTATAGTAAACCGACCAGTTACTTAGTACCTACACTAATTAACTACATCGAGACCAATGACTGAAAACCAACCGGTTTGAATATAATATATTTTGGAATATTTGGATTCCTAACAAAAATGGAACAACTAACTGTGTTTGGACGTATCTGTTCTGAAAAGATACCTTTTCAAAATAAAGTAGTCATACCTCAAAAGACGTGAAGATATGATATTTCTCACCGTCTAGGCCTATGACTCACATCCTTAAGCTGTAAACATACCTAATTCATGCAAGATGTTTTATCCTATGGTTAATAAACTACATTACCTACTACCCTCTGAATAATACTATTCACCTATATCACCTTCCAACTAATATATAAGTTAGATGAACATTAAACAAATATTCACACTATTAACCTATTATCTCATTAAGACAAAAAATGTCTCAGTTCCAAAATATTCTTCAAGTTGATTTTGACTCAACACATGGGACAAACCACTACAAGATCTTTAAAATGATTAAGTCTCTGGAAAGTATTGGTCTGCGGCCTTTCCTAGATGACAAACATGTCATCTTTCCTGAAACTGTGACCGAATTCTTCCATAATGCTAGAGTTTTTCGTGGTACCCCATTCTTCGACACTCTTATCCAGTCAAGGGTAAGAGGAACGGTTTTTGACTTCACCGAGCGAGACTTCGCTCGGTGCTTCGACCTTCCCAAGGAAGGTCTTACCGATTTGTCCGTTTCGGCTGAACTAAAAGCCGAAATATCTCTGGAATTTTCCCGCTCCAACTGTCTAGTCGATGATCACGGAGCACGATCATCGATGAGGGCTGAATATCAGCTCCTCAACGACATCATCGGTAGGGCCATCCTGGGAAAGGATGTCACCAACACCTACTACACCACGATCTTCGATATCATGACCACTATCACAACCGATACTCCGGTGAAATGGTCCAGGTTGCTGTTTAACAACCTGATCTGGATGATCAATACCCGTCATATCGGTTTCATTCCCCAAATCATCTCTCTACTTATCGAACTCGGGGTTCCGCTCTGTCTAGGCGAAGGACTGAACCAATCCCAGGTCTTGACCAGGGATTCCGCGGATTCCTTCTATGAGCGGTTCTAGAAAGCTTGGAAGAAGAAGAACAAAAACCTAACCTCCTTCGGCCATTAAAGACTCACTCCTTCGGACAATCGGTCATTTTGCTTCACACATCGGTTGTATTTTTATCTTACTCGACTATGTTTCCTTTCGGTTTAATTTATGTTTCCTCTCGGTTCAATGTAATCCACTTTTCCTTAATGAAATTTTAGTACGTTTGAATTCTAACTGCATGGGAAACTACACAAACTTAATTGGTTCCCAAGTAGATTCTCAACATTGGTATCCATAATCGGTCAAAAGGTACTACTTCCCAAGACGTTTTGAAAACATAAATATTCTAAAGTATTAATGAGACAAAACTGAATTCTAACATTAAATTCTCTCACGCTACCTCTCATTTCAAATCTATTTAAGAAACCTCTCTCTCTCATTCCAAAACACTTCAAGACAACAATCTACATATCTGAACTCTCTACAAAAATCTGAAAAATGTCTCATCCCATCCTCAGAAACTATTTGTGCATTGACTTCGATTAAGTATTATCCATGGAAGACAATGAAACAAGAGAAATACTTTTTGAATCTCTAGTTGACATCGGACTCCGTGATTTCCTAGAGGAATCGGGACCCATCTATTTTCCGTAAGTATTGGAGTTCTTCTCCAATGCACATATGTTTAACGGTGCCATTGTCTCCACCGTGAGAACCAGTGTCATCGTTCTCCCTGAAATCCGATTTCTTGGGATGTTTAACCTCCCAACCGAAGGGTTTTCTCCCATCACGGGTGGGAAGTTCAGCTGATGATTACGCTGAACTATTCTCCGGCTCTGATGTACCGGTTCCAGACCACGGCCTTAAGGCCAATCTTGCTCCCCACATTCAACTTCTGCATGAGATCGTTAACTGGTCGATCATCTGCCAGTCCCCCAACCAAAACTACTCCAGAAGAAGTTTTGACATGATGACCTATATCGTCAGCTCAACACCCATCAACTGGGCATCGGTCATCTTTAACAACTTGAAGACCATGGTCGAAACGAAGAAACGGTTCGGCTATGCTCCTAACTTGAGCCGGGTCATTCGGGTCTGCGTCCCAAATCTTGGACCGGGTACACTAGTGAATCTCTCAAATGTCCTCAACGAGGAAGTGGTGGAAGACAAATCTCTAGAATGATTTAGGTTCTAAGTCGGTTAATTCTAACATTGTACTTGTACTTCAAACCGATCTCCATATCGTTTCTATCATTATCATGTTTTTCTTCTTTAATCGAATATCAATTTAAATTATAAAGTTCAAAATCGGTTAAATTCTTCACCGGTTAAATCGCTTACCGCTTCATTAATTACCGGTTAAAACCGCTTACAGACTTAATCAATTCCCGCCAAAAGACTTCCCGCCAAAAGATTGCCGCCAAAAGACTTACCGCCAACTCGTTTTGGAGGGAAATTTAGCGCCTTTTCTTGATGTGACGGCTTGCGTCGGTTCGCATTCCAGGCCGTTGCCTATAAATACCCTCATTCGCATTTTTATTTCATTCTTCCGCGAATTTTCTTTCTCTCTCTAGTAATCCCTTAACCTCAAACTTTCAATCTTTCCAACTTCCAGTCTCTCTAAGAAAAATGGGTCGTGATTCTGTACTCTTCACTCACATCTTTCAAGTGGACTTCAAGGAAATTCGAACTAACGGTTCGACGGAGGCTAAACAAGTGCTGAATCTCAACCCGGTCCCACCAGATATTGTAGAGGATGATGACGAGGATACACCGCTATTAAAGAGAGCACAGGGCATTAATGCGCTTCCACTCAAATCGGTTCCCTCACAGGACTTACCTTTCACGGCACCTCGGGCGGTCAAGGATCTTCCTCCGGATTTGGCATCGATCCTTGCTATCCAGGAAAGGGAGCTATGGCTGAATACCTCGAGAGATATATGCCTAAGAAGAGGGAATATAATTTTTTAATTATCTGTTATTTATGTTAACTTTATTATATTTCATACTTTTATATATATATAAAGTATTTTTGGAAACCGACCTACAATTTACCTCTTACATGGTTTTGAATATTTTAAATAAAATAATCAAAAAAGGAGAAATTGATAAGATAAAATTTTCTTCAAAGACAAAATTTTTCTCAAATTTTTCCAAAATTTTTCTAAAAATTTTTCTAATTCTTTTTCAAAAATTCGGCCAAACAAACCTTTAAAAACAACCGGCCTACAATTTACTTTTTACATAATTTTGAATATTTTAAATAAAATAATCAAAAACGGAGAAATTGTTAGATAAATTAGACCGGTTAAAAATAAGAACTTGACAAAAAAATTTTTTTGTGCAGGAACGTTCAAGAACCAGGAACGGTCAAGAATCTAACCGGTCAAGAATCCAACCGACCAAAGAATCTAACTGGTTAGAAGAATAAGCAAAGGATGTATTCAAAACCGGAAGTTATCCGGTTAACCTGAAGCTATGAACAAACCGGCAGACATCCCAAACCAAAATGCTGTATCCAATCGGAAAACCGATGAAGAGACTACTTAGAGAAAGAAGTCAGGATTATCAAACTAAGTATAATCTACAAATTGGTGTAAACAGACACTTCGGGTATATGCAGAATATGACATCAAAGGATCAGACTATGACATTGTCATATCCATACAAGTCTGATGATACTTTGAAGACTACAGAAGATTGCTTGAAGAAACAGTTACCATTTTGGTACAAGTCAAAGGTGTAGTCTTCCAGATACAGGCAACCGGTAGTTACCATATTAATTAAAATACAAATTAAACCGGTCTATTCCATACTTTGGAAGCTTAAACCGCAATTAATGCCTCTACTCAACCAATTAGATTCAAGGATTACCCTGAAGGTATCCGTTGAAGAAATATGATCGTTGACACATTTCACCTATAAAAGAAGCTGAAGAGGAGTAAATACAGTTCCCCAGTTCTACTAGCTACAAGTTCTAAGAGTTAATAATTACAAGTTTATCTCTATACAAGATTCAAAGTCTAAGTGTGTATTTGAAATGACATTACAATTTCGGTGAGAATTGTACGAGTGTTTATCGAGCATCAAATAAATCTCGATCGTGTATTGTGTTTGTGTATTCCTTAGTGAATATCCTTCTCGTAGTTTCGAGAAGAAGGGGTGACGTAGGAGTTTTTATCTCCGAACATCCATAAAAACCTGTGTCTTGTTCTTTATTTTCTGTCGTCTCTACGTTCTAACCGACTCAATATCCTAACCAACTCATACTAACCGACTTACATTGTTCTAACCGATTCACTAAACCTTAAACCGACCTCATAATTTCCAAACCAATATTATCCAGATTCTATCTTTATTCATCATGTGTGTGTGTTGCTTCAACCTGAAACAAACCACTTCCGCACTTGAACTCGGTTGAAGGGTTTGTGACAATTTATAAAATAATGAATTCCGGTGTTAATCTCTAACCGGATTAAACACCAACCGTTGAGTGAAAGTACTAACCGGTCAGACCCCGGTTCCCCATCCGCGATCTAGATCCTAACAAATATTTCATTAGAAAATCAAGATCAGAAACAATCTTTATGGTGTGTTGAGATATCTTGAATTGATGATGCAAGGAAAGAGAATATTGAACAAAATTAAAGTATATATTTTTGGTGTGTAAGTTTGATGTAAGGAAATAAGATTAACACAAAAGAAAATGTGATATTTTGTTATGATAATATATAACTAGGAATGTATTGTGATAATATTTTAGAGATTATTTGCCAAAATATTACTGTTGACCTAGTTGAAGCTTATTTAAAGGTGCAGTCGGGCACTTTAGAAAGCTGAAGTTTTTGCCTTGAGAGCATCGTTTCCGTCCCAGTAATGTATTTGTTGGGGTTTTGGGGGACCGAGTGTTATATAAACTCGTGTCATAACCTTAGTTTGTGCTGTTGTAATCCTTGTTTTAATCTCCTAATAAGCTATGTTGCACGTTTACGGGTATCGTATCAAATACGATACAGATACGACGATATGACAAATTTTAAAAATATAGGATAAGATACGTTTAAGATATGCATATTATTAAAAGTTATTAAAAAATATATATAAAAAAATAATTAAAAAATATTAATAGTTAGTTAATAACTTGATGTGAATCTTAAGTTTATCTTGTTTATCTAAGAAACACATAAGATAGACAAATTAAGATAAGGGAAGTTTTAGTCAAGAGGATGAAATGTTAATTTAGGGTTAGTTTTGTTTTAAACATTTCAATCCTCCTAAAATTTTTACTTTTTAAAATTTACCCAAAACGTATCCAAGACGTATCCAAACCGTATCAGATTGGTCAACTCTATAAGAAGTCAACGACACTTCTTTTGCCGTATCCGATACTCCGAATTTTTTTTTGAGTATCCGTGCTACATAGCTAATAAGATTCTCTCTTTTTTATTTTATTAGATTTAGTGATATATTTATGTGGATGGAGCATAGATGGAATTACATTTTTGATGTAACTAAGTCCGAAATAAAGTTATCCCTCCCAAAATTTTCACATGTAAATGTTTGTTAATCCCATAATATTTTTTTATACATTCTAAGAGTAGTGGCGAACCTACTAGGGTGGCCTTAAGGCCCAGGCCTCCCCCAACCTTAGAATATGTTTTTTTTAATATAATAATTGAGCTCCACCTTTTCCTTTCTGCCGTATGGACAATCTCTAATCTCTCCTTTTCTCTATTTCCACATTTCTTTTCATCTCTACTCTAATTCCTATCCATCTGATTTCTCATTCACTTTAATCTCCATTCCTTCATTCCTTCAGGCTCCAGCGGACAACAATGAAAACCGTGAAAACTGATTTGCGTAATCGAATGGGAGATGAATGGATGAATAATAGTTTAGTTGTATATATTAAGAAAGATATTTTCTCAACTATTAAAAATGAGCCAATATTTCAATATTTTCAACAAATGAAATCTCGTAGAATAAATTTGTCTTCATTTGTACCGACTCATGGACAAGAATAATTTAATAATTGTGCTTGTTAGTATTTTTATGTAATTACTGAGTAAAATTTTAATTAAAAAATGCATTTATTTGATCGCCAAAAAATTGCAACGTTACTATGTATTTGGCCCCGAGAAAATATTTCTGGGTTCGCCACTAGTACTTTTCATAATATTTTAGATTATATTTGAAGAAGTTCTTTATATAATCCTTATATCTATGTTGGTAATTCTTCTTTCAAACATTTTTTTGTTTTCTTTTGTTTTTAACACATTATATATATATATATATAAAGTTGCTTAATTAATAAAAAATAATGTAGAAAATTTTATATATAAAGTTGCTTAATATAAAGTTCTGTATATAATCCTTATATCTATGTTGGTAATTCTTCTTTCAATTTTTTTTTTCTGTTTTCTTTTGTTTTAACACTTTATATATATATATATATATATATATATATATATATATATATATATATATAAAGTTGCATAATTAATAAAAAAATCATGTAGAAAATTTAGACTGTGTATCCAAATTCTAATTTAAGTTGTAATTTATTTTCATCTAATTAAGCAAAGCCTTTGTATATTATGTTTTATTATAAAATTGGAACCATATTAACTTATTAAAACAATATTAATGTATTTGTAAATTTAAAGTTATTTGAGAACTGAATTATAATTTATACCAATGAAAACAATAAAATAAGAACATGATCTCATTAGAAAGAAATCTTTCATATCTCTTTGGCCGCCGTCTAAAGGAAACCTAATTTTGTACTTAGGTTCTCTCTCATTCCTAAGGAAACTCTCATTTTCTATCTAGATTTTCTCTCCCCGAATTCATTTCCGATTCGTTCTTGTTTTTTCATTGATCATAGTTCGATCACAAAGACGATTAAGACTTTGGTGATAGAGTTTTGATCCGATGAAAGTTGAGATTTATGTGCGACCTTTCAATCCAAATGAGTTTTCAAAGCGGATAGAGAATCAGAATCATGGGAGGATTCATATACATGTATATATAAGTGATACAGTTTAGGTGTACGATGATTTATATAGACGTGTTAGGAATGCTGCAACATTTATATCAAACACAATTCAGGTATATTATCTATCTTTATTATTTGTATAAGATGAAATCTAGAATCATCTTCTAGAATGAATTTGATTGTAGATTTTCTTGTGAAATGGCCTTATGTTCATCTTCAGTTTTTTAATTTGATCTCTTGTTATTACAAATTTATTTATCTCAACCCATATTTATTTTATTTATTTCCTATGTACTAACTAGTATTTTTGTGTTTGGGTGATATAAATGATCTAGGTAAGCTTCTAGGAGAACTAGGGGCCGAGTTTGAATAAGTTTGAGGACGAGTTTGGGAAAGAGAAGATCGGGGACGAGTTTGGAGAAGAGAAGATTGAGGCCGAGTGGAAAAAATGAAACAATATCAAAGCTGGGAAGCTGAGTTTGAAGATAAATGTAATGTCAATGAACGAAGATGAGTGAAATTTAAATAGTTCAATAAATAAGATTAGATGCTTAAAAAATAATCTTGGATATGATATTTTTATCTAATTGTTTTGAAATGATTAAGAAGTTGTAATATGTACATGTTAGAAAATAAACCGTTAAGTCATATCAAGTATATTAATTGTTTAAATATAACAAGAATGTGATGTAGCTGTAGCGTAGTATATTAATTGTTTAAAGTTTTGCTATTTCAGGGAAGCTAAGAAAAATCCGAAATTTACTTATAGGCAAGATCGGCTCAGTCAACCGGATCGGTCAAGAAGCTCGGTCAAAGCGTTCGGTAAACCGGTTCGGTCAAGAAGTTCAAAATTCGGACAGGTTCAACCTATGTGCAGAAATCCGGACATGTTCAACCTGTGTGCAGAAATCCGGACTGGTTCAACCTGTGTGCAGAAATCCGGACAGGTTCAACCTGTGTGCAGAAATCCGGACAGGTTCAAGTTCAGGACCGGTTGAGTTGTAAACCGAAAGAACGGTTAAGAAATCTAACCGGTCAGAATATCAAACCGGACAGAAGAAGCAAATGAACAAACCTAAAGTTATCAAGTTGAATATCAAACCGGCCAGAAGAAGCAAATGAACAAACCTGAAGTTATCAGGTTGAATATCAAACCGGCCAGAAGAAGCAAATGAACAAACCTGAAGTTATCAGGAACGGTCAAGAATCTGACCGGTCAAGAATCCAACCGGTCAAGTAATCAAACCGATTAAAAGAAGAAGCAAAGGATGTATCCAAAACCGGAAGTTATCCGGTTAACCTGAAGCCATGAACAACCGGTAGACATCCTAAACCGAAATAAAGTATCCAACCGGAAAATTGATGAGAAGACTACTTAGAGAAGAAGTCAAGAATATCAAACTAAGTACAACTTACAAATCAGTGCAAACAGATACTTTGGGTATCTGCAGAAGATAACATCAAAGGATCACACTGTGACATTGCCATATCCATACAAGTCTGATGATACTCTGCAAGCTGCAGAAGATTGCCTGAAGAGATCTTTCCACTCTGGGATAAGTCAGAGGCGCAACCTTCCAGGTTCAGGAAACTGTCCAACCGACAATTGCTATATTAAGTAAAAGACAAACCTAGCCGGTTTGACCGATGCCTTAGAAACCAGAACCGCATTTAATGCAAGGCTGAACCTATGCTCAACCAATCAGACTCAAGGATGACCCTGAAGGTATCCGTTGAAGAAATGTGACCGTTGGCACATTTCATCTATAAAAGGAGCTGAAGAGGCAAAGCATACCAGATACGAAAAACAAAAGATACAAGACAAGATAAATTATGTGTGTTTATCTCTCTACAAGATTGAGAGCTTAAGTGTGATTATAATTTCGGTTAAAATTGTATGGGTGTTATCGAGTAGAAAATAAGTCTCGATCGGATTGTGTTTGTGTATTCCTTAGTGAATATCCTTCTCGCGGTTTCGAGAGGAAGGGGTGAGTAGGAGTTTCATCTCCGAACATCCATAAAAACCTGTCTTGTTATTTACTTTCTGCCGGCTTTACATTCTAACCGATCTGCACTAACCTACTAATACCGCTCCAACCGATTCAACATCACCCAAACCGAATCACTAAGCTGCAAAACCGACCTAGCAATCTCTAAACCTATATTATTCAAATCTGGTTCTGCCTATCTCGTGTGTGTGCTGCTTCAACCTAAAACAAACCACTTCCGCGCTTGAACTCGGTTCAAGGGTTTGTAACAGTTTGTGTAGTATTGAAACCTCTGTGTTAATCTCTAACCGGATTAATCACCACCCTTTGAGTGAGACGCGATAACCGGTCAACCTCAGTCCCCCAGCCGCGACCTAGATCCTAACCGTACATATTAATGAAGTTAAATTAAATGAGTTGATGTTGATCCAAAATGTATTGTTAGATGTTTAATGTAATGTGTGAGCTTAATTTTAATGAATGATTATGAATTTGTTCAAATTTATTTGAGTTTTAAAAGCAGTTTATAATTTTTTAGATTAAGTTGTATTAAGTTTATTCAGCATACTAATACTTGAAACTACATGCTATTAAATTAATATTTGTTTTTTACTCATTATTTCAAACCAAAATGACAGATTAGTGGGAAGATTTTAAGTAGTTTGGGATCAAAGTTTTCTTTAAAGTAAAAGGTAAAGACAATAAACATTACTTAATGGAACAAATCAACCATAATAATGTTATTAAATAATTGAAATAACTCTAGTAACTTTAGTTTTATTGAATTAAAATGATAAATAAAAAGTTTGGAGTTTATTCTTAAGCCATAGACTATTATCATATATGAAAATTTCTTCCTAAACCAAAGACTATTATAAAGCATGAATTAGTGTGATATGAATATTTTTAATAGGTTCTACCCTAGGATCAATGGCAAATCAAGAACAAAATTTTAATGGTCAAAATTTATCGAGTATAATTATTTTTTACTATACAACACTTATATTAAAAGTATAATTAATAGTGATAATAATAAAGATACAAAATCACGCCAATACTAATAAAATATTTATTCTTTTACAATTCAACTACTACTAGACGTACAAACAAATGTAGACAATTGAGTTATTCGGGTGTTCATTTATTGAAAATGTTATAAAATTTATTCATTTTGAATTATGGGAAAAATCTCCTTCTCGACGTATACTACCAAATTACCGTTCATTCACTCATCGCCCATTCTATTACATAAATTAGTCTTAATAATTTTCATCATAGAAAATACTATTTCAACAGAAACAGTCGTAACAGGTAAAACCAATCCTAACTCAATCAACCGATATATCAATGTAAAAACTCTATATTTCCGCGTTTCAACCATCTTCATAGCAAGCCTTCCTAAATCTATAATCATGATCTCTTCCCCGTTTTCTGGGTTATATTATATTACTTCATTAAAGAAAATATTTATATACATTACATTATCCAAATGAAACAACACAAGGTGTAAACAAAGCTTATTATTCCATTCCTATTTTACCTTGAGTCTTATACCACACATATATATATATATATATATTATTTTTTTATTCTAAGCATTTGATCACCTTAAATAAAGTACACAGTCATTTTACATTATTTTCCCACTTAATTATCTATAGTAAACACTAGCCTTTTTTTATAATAAAAGCACAAGTGCTAGTTGGAGTGGTGGGGAAGACTATAGAAAAAAGGTCAAACTTTGACTTGTATTATTAATTTTTTTTAAGTGGTTTCATTAATATTCCACAACTAGTCCCATAGGGGCACGATGGGAAATTCTATTTCTCCTCTTTACCGTCCGGTTATTTTTAAGTGGTTCTCTTAATATTCCACGACTAGTCCCATAGGGGCACGATGAGGAATTCTCTTCCTCCTCTTCACCGTCCACTTATTTTTAAGTGTTTCTCTTAATATTCCATAACTATTCCATAGGGGCACGATAGGGAATTCTCTTACTCCTCTTCATTGTCTGCTAGTTAACCGTCGGTGGCGACGGTGTTGACAGGCTAAAACTCAGAATCTTATTATCCCGTCGCCCATGGCTACTGCGGTTGCACGAGTCATCAGGGATTTCTTCTGTATGGAAATATTCCCTTACCAACAATCTTTATGGTGTGTTGAAATGTCTTGAATTGATGATGCAAGGAAAGAGAATATTGAACAAAAGAAAGTTATATATTTTTGGTGTGTAAGTTTGATTTAAGTAAATAAGATTAACACAAAAAAATGTGATATTTTGTTATGGTAATATATAACTAGGAAAATATCTCCAAAATAATATTTTGGAGATTATTTGCCAAAATATTACTGTTGACCTAGTTAAAGCTTATTTTAAGGTGCAATCGGGCACTTTAGAAAGCAAAAGTTTTTTTGTCTTGAGAGTATCGTTTCCGTCCCAATAATGTATTTGTCGGGGTTTTGGAGGACCGAGTGTTATATAAACTCGTGTCATGACCTTAGTTTATGCTGTTGTTATCCATGTTTTAATCTCTTAATAAGATTCTCTCTTTTTGATTTTATTAGATTTAGTGATATATTTATGTGGATGGAGCATAGAAGGAATTACATTTTTTGATGTAACTAAATCCGAAATAAAGTTATTCCTCCCAAAATTTTCACATTGTTAATCCCATAATGTTTTTTTTTTATATTCTAAGAGCAGTGGCGGACGTACTAGTGTGGCCTTAAGGTCCAGGCCTCCCCCAACCTTAGAATTTTTTTTAATATAATAATTGGGCTCCATCTTTTCCTTTCTTTCGTTTGGCTTATCTCTGATCTCTCATTCTCTCTATTCCCTCATCTCTTTTTTCTTCTCTAACCTAATTACTATCTATCTGATCTCTCATTCTCTCTAATCTCTATTCCTTCATTCCTCCAGGTTCTAGCGTACAACAATGAAGACCAATCTCTATTCCTTCATTCCTCCAGGTTCTAGCGTACAACAATGAAGACCGTGAATACTGATTTGCGTAATCGAATGGGAGATGCATGAATGAATGATAGTTTAGTTGTATATGTTGAGAAAGATATTTTCTCAACAATTGAAAATGAGCCAATATTGCAATATTTTTAACAAATAGAATCTCGAAGAATAAATTTGTCTTCTTTTGTACAGACTCATGTACAAGAATAAATTAGTAATTGTGATTTTTAGTATATTAATATAATTACCGAGTAAAATTTCAATTAGAAAATCCATTTACTTGATCGCCAAAAAATTGCAACATTACTATGTAATGTACCCCGAGAAAACATTTCTGGGTCCGCCACTGTCTAAGAGTATTTTTCATAATATTTTAGATTAAATTTGAAGAAGTTATGTATATAATCCTTATATCTATGTTGGTAATTCATCTTTCAAACCTTTTTTTTTGTTTTCTTTTGTTTTAACACATTTTATATATATATATATATAAAGTTACATAATTAATAAAAAATTATGTAGAAAATTTGGACTGTGTATCCAAATTCTAATTTAAGTTGTAATATATTTTCATCTAATTAAGCAAAGAGACTTTGTATATTATGTTTATTATAAAATTGGAACCATATTAACTTATTAAAAAAGTATTAATATATTTGTAAATTTAAAGTTATTTGGGAACTGAATTATAATTTATTTCAATGAAAAGATTAAAATAAGAACATGATCTCATTGGAAAGAAATCCTTCATATCTCTTTCGCCGCCGTCTAAAGGAAACCTAATTTTGTACTTAGGTTCTCTCTCATTCCTAAGGAAACTCTCATTTAATATCTAGATTTTCTCTCCTCGAATTCATTTCTGATTCGTTCTTCTTTTTTCATTGATCATAGTTCGATCACATAGACGATTAAGACTTTGGTGATAGAGTTCTGATTCGATGAAAGTTGAGATTTATGTGCGACCTTTCAATCCAAATGAGTTTTCAAAGCGGATAGAGAATCAGAATCATGGGAGGATTCATATACAATGTAAATATAAGTGATACAGTTTATGTGTATGATGATTTATATAGAAGTGTTAGGAATGTTGCAACATTTCAATCAAACACAATTCAGGTATATTATCTATCTTTATTATTTGTATAATTATTTGTATAAGATGAACTCTAGAATCAGCTTCTAGAATGAGTTTGTTTGTAGATTTTCTAAAAAAATGGCCTTATGTTTATCTTCACTTTTTTAATTTGATCTCTTGTTATTACAAATTTATTTATCTTAACCCAAATTTATTTTATTTATTTCCTAGGTACTAACTAGTATTTTTGTGTTTGGGTGCTATAAATGATCTACGTAAACTTCTAGGAGAACTCGAGGCCGAGTTTGAATAAGTTTGAGGACGAGTTTGGGAAAGAGAAGATCGGAGACGAGTATGAAGAAAAGAAGATTGAGGCCGAGTGGAAAAAAATGAAGCAATATTAAAGTTGGGAAGCTGAGTTTGGAGATAAATGTAATGTCAATTAACGGAGATGAGTGAGATATAAATAGTTCTATAAATAAGATTAGAAGCTTAAAAAATAATCTTGGATAGGATATTTTTATCTAATTATTTTAAAATGATTAAGAAGGTGTAATATGTAACATATTAATGAAATTAAATTAAATGAGTTGATGTTGATCCAAAATGTGTTGTTAGATTTTTAATGTAATGTGTGAGCTTAATTTGAATGAATGATTGTGAATTTGTTCAAATTTATTTGAGTTTTAAAAGCAGTTTATAATTTTTTAGATTAAGTTGTATTAAGTTTATTAAGCTTACTAATACCTGAAACTACATGCTATTAAATTAATATTTTTTACTCATTATTTCAAACAAAAATGACAAATTAGTGAGAATATTTTAAGTATTTTGGGATCAAAGTTTTCTATAAAGTAAAAGGTGAAGACAATAAACATTACTCAATGGAACAAATCAACCATAATAATGTCATTAAATAATAGGAATAACTCTAGTAACTTTAGTTTCAATGAATTAAAATGACAAGAAAAAGATTGGAGTTTCTTCTTAAGCGAAAGACTATTATTATATATGAAATTTTTCCTAAACCAAAGAATTAGTGTGGTATGAATATTTTTAATAGATTCTACCCTAGGGTCAGTGGCGAATCAAGAACCAAATTTTAATGGTCAAAATTTATCAAGTATAATTATTTTTTACTATACAATACTTATATTAAAAGTATAATTAACAGTGATAATAATAAAGATACAAAATCACGCCAATACTAATAAAATATTTATTCTTTTACAATTCAACTACTACAAGACGTACAAACAAATGGAGACAATTGAGTTCTTCGGGTGTTCATTTATTGAAAATGTTGTAAAATTTATTCATTTTCAATTATGGTAAAAATCTCCTTCTTGACGTATACTACCAAATTGTCGTTTATTCACTCATCGCCCATTCTATTACATAAATCAGTCTTAATAATTTTCTTCATAGAAAATACCATTTCAACAGAAATAGTCGTAACAGGTAAAACCAATCCTAACTCAATCAACTGATATACCAATGTAAAAACTCTATATTTCCCAGTTTCAACCATCTTCATTGCAAGACTTCCCAAATCTCTAATCATGATCTCTTATGCATTAAGAATCATCTAGTTTTCTGGGATATATTATATTACTTCATTAAAGAAAATATTTATATACATTATATTATCCAAATGAAACAACACAAGGTGTAAAGTGTAAACAAAGCTTATTATTCCATTCCTATTTTACCCTAAGTCTTATACCATATATATATATATATTATATTTTTATTCTAAGCATTTGATCACCTTAAATAAAGTACACAGTCATTTTACATTTTCCCACTTATTTCTCTATAGTAAACACTGGCCTTTTTTTTTAGTAAAAGCACAAGTGCTAGTTGTACTGGTGGGGAAGACTATAGAAAAGAGGCCAAACTTTGACTTGTATTATTAATTTTTTTAAGTGGTTTCATTAATATTCCACCACTACTCTCATAGTGGCACGATGTGGAATTCTCTTCCTCCTCTTCATCGTCAGGTTATTTTTAAGTGTTTCTCTTAATATTCCACAACTAGTCCATAGGGGCACGGTGGGGAATTCTCTTTCTCCTCATCATTGTCCGGTATTTAACCGTCGGTGGCGACAACGTTGATGGGTTAAAACTCTGAATCTTATTATCCCGTTGCCCATGGCTACTGCGGTTGCGCGAGTCATCGGAGATTGCTTCTGTTGGGAAATGTTCCTTTACATACAATCACTCATTAGAAAATTCAGAAACAATCTTTATGGTGTTGTGAGATGTCTTGAATTGATGATGCAAGAAAAGAGAATATTGAACAAAAGGAAAGTATATATTTTTGGTGTGTAAATGTGATGTTTTTTTTATGGTAATATATAACTAGGAAAGTATTGTGATAATATTTAGGAGATTATTTGACAATATTTTACTGTTGACCTAGTTGAAGCTTATTTAAAGGTGCAGTCGGACACTTTAAAAAGCTGAAGTTTTTGCCTTGAGAGCATCGTTTCCGTACCAGTAATGTATTTTTTGGGGTTTGGGGGGACCGTGTATTAAATAAACTCATGTCATAACCTTAACATGAGCTGTTGTAATCCTTGTTTTAATCTCCTAATAAAATTCTCTCATTTTGATTTTATTGGATTTATTGATATATTCATGTGGACGGAGCATAGAAGGTATTGCATTTTTTGATGTAACTAATTCCCAAATAAAGTTATCCCTCCAAAATTTTTCACATTTGTTAATCTCATAATATTTTTTTATATTCTAAGAGAAGTGGAGGACCTATTAGGGTGGCCTTAACGTTCGGGCCTCCCCCAACCTTAATTTTTTTTAATATAATAATTGGGCTCCACCGTTTTCTTTCTTCCGTATGGCTTATCTCTGATCTCTCGTTATCTCTATTCCCTCATTTCTTTTCTTCTGTACTCTAATTCATAGATTCGTTATCTCTATTCTCTCATTTCTTTTCTTCTCTACTCTAATTCATAGATTCGTTATCTCTATTCTCTCATTTCTTTTCTTCTCTACTCTAATTCATATCCATCTGATCTCTCATTCTCTTTAATCTTTATTCCTTCATTCGTCCAGGCTCCAGCGGACAACAATGAAAACCGTGAAGATTGATTTGCGTAATCGAATGAGAGATTAATGAATGAATGATAGTTTAGTTGTATATGTTGAGAAAGATATTTTTTCAACAATTTAAAATAAGCCAATATTGCAATATTTTCAACAAATGGAATCTCGAAGAATAAATTTGTCTTCTTTTGTACCGACTCATGGACAAGAATAATTTAGTAATTGTGCTTGTTTGTATTTTTATGTAATTACCGAGTAAAATTTTAATTAGAAAATACATTTATTTGATCGCCAAAAAATGCAACGTTACTATGTATTTGGCCCCGAAAAAACATTTCTGGGTCCACCACTGTCTAAGTGTATTTTTCATAATATTTTAGATTAAGTCTGAAGAAGTTCTGTATATAATCCTTATATCTATGTTGGTAATTCTTCTTTCAATTTTTTTTTTCTGTTTTCTTTTGTTTTAACACATTATATATATATATATATATATATATATATATATATATATATAAAGTTGTTTAATTAATACAAAAATCGTGTAGAAAATTTAGACTGTGTATCCAAATTCTAATTTAAGTTGTAATTTATTTTCATCTAATTAACCAAAGCCTTTGTATATTATGTTTTATTATAAAATTGGAACCATATTAACTTATTAAAAAATATTAATATATTTGTAAATTTAAAGTTATTTGGGAACTAAATTATAATTTATATCAATGAAAAGAATAAAATAAAACATTATCTCATTAGAAAGAAATCCTTCATATCTCTTTCGCCGCGAATTAAAGGAAACATAATTTTGTACTTAGGTTCTCTCTCATTCCTAAGGAAACTCTCATTTTCTATCTAGATTTTCTCTCACCGAATTCATTTTTGATTCGTTCTTCTTTTTTCCATTGATCATAGTTCGATCACAAAGACGATTAAAACATTAGTGATAGAGTTCTAATCCGATGAAAGTTGAGATTTATGTGCGACCTTTCAATCCAAATGAGTTTTTAAAGAGGATATACATTCAGAATCATGGGAGGATTCATATACAATGTAAATATAAGTGATACAGTTTATGTGTATGATGATTTATATAGAAGTGTTAGGAATGCTGCAACATTTCAATCAAACACAATTCAGGTATATTATCTATCTTTATTATTTGTATAAGATGAACTCTATAATTAGCTTCTAGAATGAGTTTGGTTGTAGATTTTCTCAAAAAATGTCCTTTTGTTCATCTTCAGTTTTTAATTTGATCTCTTGTTATTACAAATTTATTTATCTTAACCCATATTTTTTTTATTTATTTCCTATGTACTAACTAGTATTTTTGTGTTTTGGTGCTATATATTATCTAGGTAAGCTTCTAGGAGAAACTCGAGGCCGAGTTTGAATAAGTTTGAGGACGAGTTTGGGAAAGAGAAATCGAGGACGAGTTTGGAGAAGAGACAATTGAGGCCGAGTGGAAAAAATGAAGCAATATTAAAGCTGGAACCTGAGTTTGAAGATAAATATAATGTCAATGAACGGAGATGAGTGAGATATAAATAGTTCAATAAATAAGATTAGAAGCTTAAAAAATAATCTTGGATATGATATTTTTATCTAATTGTTTTGAAATGATTAAGAAGGTGTAAGATGTAACATATTTATGAAATTAAATTAAATGAGTTGATGTAAATCCACAATGTGTTGTTACTTGTTTAATGTAATGTGTGAGCTTAATTTGAATGAATGATTGTGAATTTGTTCAAATTTATTTGAGTTTTAAAATTAGTTTATAATTTTTTAGATTAAGTTGTATTAATTTTATTAAGCTTACTAATACTTGAAACTACACGCTATTAAATTAATTTATTTTTCCTCATTATTTCCAACCAAAATGACAAATTAGTGGGAAGATTTTAAGTATTTTGGGATCAAAGTTTTCTTTAAAGTAAAAGGTGAAGACAATAAACATTACTCAATGGAACAAATCAACCATAATAATGTCATTAAATAATAGGAATAACTCTAGTAACATTAGTTTTAAGGAATTAAGATGACAGAAAAAGAATGGAGTTTTCTTCTTAAGCTAAAGACTATTATCATATATGATAATATATGAAATTTTCTTCTTAAACCAAAGACTATTATAAAGCAAGAATTAGTGTGATATGAATATTTTTAATAGGTTCTACCCTAGGATCAATGGCAAATCAAGAACAAAATTTTAATGGTCAATATTTATCAAGTATAATTATATTTTACTATACAACACTTATATTAAAAGTATAATTAACTGTGATAATAATAAAGATACAAAATCACGTCGATACTAATAAAATATTTATTTTTTACAATTCAACTACTATACGTACAAACAAATGGAGACAATTGAGTTCTTCGGGTGTTCTAATATTGAAAATGTTATAAAATTTATTCATTTTCAATTACGGTAAAAATCTCCTTCTCGACGTATACTGCCAAATTGTCATTCATTCACTCATCGCCCATTCTATTACATAAAGCAGTCTTACTAATTTTCATCGTAGAAAATACTAATTCAACAGAAATATTCGTAATAGGTAAAATCAATCCTAACTCAATCAACCAATGTAAAAACTCTATATTTCCCAGTTTCAACCATCTTCATAGCAAGATTTCCCAAATCTCTAATCATGATCTTTTATGCATTAAGATTCATCTAGTTTTAGTTTTCTGGGTTATATTATATTACTTCATTAAAGAAAATATTTATATACATTACATTATCCAAATGAAACAAAACAAGCTGTAAACAAAGCTTATTATTCCATTCATATTTTACCCTAAGTCTTAGACCACACATATATATATATATATATATATATATATATATTATTTTTTTATTCTAAGCATTTGATCACCTTAAATAAAGTACACGGTCATTTTACATTTACCCACTAATTTCTCTATAGTAAACACTGACCTTTTTTTTTAGTAAAAGCACAAGTGCTAGTTATAGTGGTGGGAAAGACTATAGAAAAGAGGCCAAACTTTGACTTGTATTATTAAATTTTTTTAAGTGGTTTCATTAATATTCCACTACTAGTCTCATAGGGGCACGATGGGGAATTCTCTTTCTCCTCTTCACCGTCCGGTTATTTTTAAGTGGTTCTCATAATATTCCACGACTAGTCCCATAGGGGGCATGATGGGGAATTCTCTTTCTCCTCTTCAATGTACGGTAGTTAACTGTAGGCGGCGATGGCGTTGACGGGCTAAAACTCTAAATCTTATTATCCCGTCTCCCATGGCTACTGCGGTTGCACGAGTCATCAAAGATTTCTTCTGTTGGGAAATGTTCCTTTACCAACAATCTGTCCTTAGAAAATCTAGATCAGAAATAATCTTTATGGTGTGTTGAGATGTCTTGAATTGATGATGCTAGGAAAGAAAATATTGAACAAAAGAAAAATATATATTTTTGGTGTGTAAGTTTGATTTAAGGAAATAAGATTAATATAAAAGAAAATGTGATCTTTTGTTATGGTAAAATATAACTAGGAAAGTATTGTGATAATATTTTGGAGATTATTTGCCAAAATATTTATGTTGACCTAGTTGAAGCTTATTTAAAGGTGAAGTCGAGCACTTTAGAAAGCTGGAGGTTTTGCTTTAAGAGCATCGTTTCCGTCCCAGTAATGTATTTGTTGGGGTTTTGGGGAACCGGATGTTATATAAACTCGTGTCATAACCTTAGTCTGTGCTGTTGTAATCCTTGTTTTAATCTCCTAATAAGATTCTCTTTTTGATTTTATTAGATTTAGTGATATATTTATGTGGATGGAGCATAAAAAGAATTACATTTTTTGATGTAACTAAGTCCGAAATAAAGTTATCCCTCCAAAAATTTTCATATGTAAATGTTTCTTAATTCCATAATATTTTTTTTTATATTCTAAGAGCAGTGGCGGACCTAATAGGATGGCTTAAGGTTTGGGCCTCCCCTAACCTTAGAAATTTTTTTTAATATAATAATTGGGCTCCAACTTTTCTTTCCTGTCGTATGACCTATCTCTGATCTATCCTCTTTATTCCCTCATTTCTTTTATTCTCTACTCTAATTCCTATCTATCTGATCTCTAATTCTATCTAATCTCTATTCGTTCATTCCTCCAGGCTCCAGCAAACAACAATGAACACAGTGAAGACTGATTTGCGTAATCGAATGGGAGATAAATGGATGAATGATATTTTAGTTGTATATGTTGAGAAAGATATTTTCTCAACAATTGAAAATGAATAATACGCAATATAATCAACAAATAGAATCTCGTAAAATAAATTTGTTTTCTTTTGTACCGACTCATGGAAAAGAATTATTTAGTAATTGTGCATGTTACTATTTTTATGTAATTAACAAGTAAAATTTTAATTAGAAAATACATTTGTTTGATCGTCAAAAAATTGCAATGTTACTATGTATTTGGCACCGACAAAACATTTCTGGGTCTGCCACTATCTAAAAGTATTTTCCATAATATTTTAGATTAAATTTGAAGAAGTTCTGTATATAATCCTTATATCTATGTTGGTAATTCTTTTTTCAAACTTTTTTTTGTTTTCTTTTGTTTTAACACATTATATATATATATATATATATATATAAAGTTTTAATTAATAAAAATCATTAAGAAAATTTAGACTGTGTTTCCAAATACTAATTTAAGTTGTAATTTATTTTCATATAATTAAGCAAAGCCTTTGTATATTATGTTTTATTATAAAATTGGAATCATATTAACATATTAAAAAATTATTAATATATTTATAAATTTAAAGTTATTTGGAACTGAATTATAATTTATACCAATGAAAAGAATAAAATAAGAACATGATCTCATTAGAAAGAAATCTTTCATATCTCTTTGGCCGCCGTCTAAAGGAAACTTAATTTTGTACTCAGGTTCTCTCTCATTCCTAAGGAAACTCTCATTTTTTTATCTAGATTTTCTCTCCCCGAATTCATTTCTGATTCATTCTACTTTTTTCATTGATCATAGTTTGATCACAAAGACGATTAAGACTTTGGTGATAGAGTTCTGATTAGATGAAAGTAGAGATTTATGTGCGGCCTTTCAATCCAAATGAGTTTTCAAAGCGAATAGAGAATCAAAATCATGAGAGGATTCATATAAAATGTAAATATAAGTGATACATTTTATGTGTATGATGATTTATATTGAAGTGTAGGGAATGCTACAACATTTCAATCAAACACAATTCAGGTATATTATCTATCTTTATTATTTGTATAAGATGAACTTTAGAATCAGCTTCTAGAATGAGTTTGGTTGTATATTTTCTCGTGAAATGGCCTTATGTTCATCTTCAGTTTTTAATTTGATCTCTTGTTATTACAAATTTATGTATCTTAACCCAAATTTATTTTATTTATTTCCTAGGTACTAACTAGTATTTTGTGTTTGGATGCTATAAATGATCTAGGTAAGCTTCTGGGAGAACTTGAGGCCGAGTTTGAATAAGTTTGAGGACGAGTTTGGGAAAGAGGATATCGGGGACGAGTTTGGAGAAGAGAAGATTGAGTCCGAGTGGAAAAAAATGAAGCAATATCAAAGCTGGGAAGCTGAGTTTGAAGATAAATGTAATGTCAATAAACGGAGATGAGTGAGATATAAATAGTTCTATAAATAAGATTAGAAGCTTAAAAAATAATCTTGGATAGAATATTTTTATCTAATTGTTTTAAAATGATTAAGAAGGTGTAATATGTAACATATTTATGAAATTAAATTAAATGAGTTGATGTAAATCCACAATGTGTTGTTACTTGTTTAATGTAATGTGTGAGCTTAATTTGAATGAATGATTGTGAATTTGTTCAAATTTATTTGAGTTTTAAAAGCAGTTTATAATTTTTTAGATTAAGTTGTATTAAGTTTATTAAGCTTACTAATACTTGAAACTACATGCTATTAAATTAATTTATTTTTACTCATTATTTCCAACCAAAATTACAAATAAATGGGAAGATTTTAAGTATTTTGGGATCAAAGTTTTCTATAAAGTAAAAGGTGAAGAAAATAAACATTACTCAATGGAACAAATCAACCATAATAATGTCATTAAATAATAGGAATAACTCTAGTAACTTTAGTTTTAAGGAATTAAAATGACAGAAAAAGATTGGAGTTTCTTCTTAAGCCAAAGACTATTATCATATATGATAATATATGAAATTTTCTTCCTAAACCAAAGACTATTATAAAGCATGAATTAGTGTGATATGAATATTTTTAATAGGTTCTACCCTAGGATCAACTGAAAATCAAGAACAAATTTTAATGGTCAAAATTTATCAAGTATAATTATTTTTTATTATACAGCACTTATATTAAAAGTATAATTAATAGTGATAATAATAAAGATACAAAATCACGCCAATACTAATAAAATATTTATTTTTTTACAATTCAACTACTACTAGACGTACAAACAAATGTAGACAATTGAGTTCTTCGATTTTTCATTTATTAAAAATGTTGTACAATTTATTCATTTTCAATTATGGTAAAAATCTCCTTCTCGACGTATACTACCAAATTGTCGTTCATTCACTCATCGCCAATTCTATTACATAAATCAGACTTAATAATTTTCTTCGTAGAAAATACTATTTCAACAGAAACCGTCGTAACAGGTAAAACCAATCCTAACTCAATCAACCGATATACCAATATAAAAACTCTATATTTCATAGTTTCAACCATATTCATAGCAAGACTTCCCAAATCTCTAATCATGATCTCTTATGCATTAAG
Source organism: Impatiens glandulifera (assembly GCF_907164915.1). Lineage (NCBI taxonomy): Eukaryota > Viridiplantae > Streptophyta > Magnoliopsida > Ericales > Balsaminaceae > Impatiens > Impatiens glandulifera. The sequence continues at coordinate 62,794,418 of NC_061862.1, read as the reverse complement.
AATCATATAGTATTCTGGGTTATATTATATTACTTCATTAAAGACAATATTTATATACATTACATTATCCAAATGAAACAACACAAGGTGTAAACAAAGCTTATTATTCCATTCCTATTTTACCCTATGTCTTAAACCATATATATATATATATATATATATATATATATATATATATATATATATATATTATTTGTTATTCTAAGCATTTGATCACCTTAAATAAAGTACACAGTCATTTTACATTTTTCCCATTTATTTCTCTATAGTAAACACTGGCCTTTTTTTATTAAAAGCACACAAGTGCTAGTTATAGTGGCGGGGAAGATTATAGAAAAGAGACCAATCTTTGACTTGTATTATTAATTTTTTTTAAGTGGTCTCATTAATATTCCACAACTAGTCCCATATGAGCACGATGAGAATTCTCTTTCTCCTCTTCACCGTCCGGTTATTTTTAAGTGCTTCTCTTAATATTCCACGACTAATCCCATATGGCACGATGGGGAATTCTCTTTCTCCTCTTCATTTTCCGGTAGTTAACCATGGGCGACGACGACATTGACGGGCTAAAACTCTGAATCTTATTATCCCGTCGCCAATGGGTACTGCGGTTGCACGAGTCATCGGAGATTGCTTCTGTTGGGAAATGTTCCTTTACCAACAATCTATCATTAGAAAATCTAGATCATATATAAGATTGATGATGCAAGGAAAGAAACTATTGAAAAAAAGGAAAGTATATATATTTTTGGTGTGTAAGTTTGATTTAAGGAAATAAGATTAACACAAAAGAAAATGTTATCTTTTGTTAGGGTAATATATAACTAGGAAAGTATTGTGATAATATTTAGGAGATTATTTGACATACTGTTGACCTAGTTGAAGCTTATTTAAAGGTGCAGTCGGACACTTTAAGAAGATGAAGTTTTTGCCTTGAGAGCATCGTTTCCGTCCCAGTAATGTATTTTTTGGGGTTTTGGGGGACCGTGTATTATATAAACTCAGGTCATAACCTTAGCATGTGCTGTTGTAATCCTTGTTTTAATCTCCTAATAAGATTCTATCTTTTTGATTTTATTAGATTTATTGATATATTTATGTGGTTGGAGCATAGAAGGTATTACATTTTTTGATGTAACTAATCCCAAATAAAGTTATCCCTCCAAAAATTTTCACATTTCATGTTTGTTAATCCCATAATATTTTTTTATATTCTAAGAGCAGTGGCAGACCTATTAGGGTGGCCTTAAGGTCGGGCCTCCCCCAACCTTAATTTTTTTTTAATATAATAATTGGGCTTCACCGTTTCCTTTCTTCCGTATGGCCTATTTCTGATCTCTCCTTATCTCTATTCCCTCATTTCTTTTCTTCTCTACTCTAATTCATATCCATCTGATCTCTCATTCTCTTTAATCTCTATTCCTTCATTTGTCTAGGCTCCAGCGGACAACAATGAAGACCGTGTAGATTGATTTGCGTAATCAAATGGGAGATTAATGGATGATTGATAGTTTAGTTGTATATGTCCAGAAAGATATTTTTTCAACAATATAAAATGAGCCAATATTGCAATATTTTCAACAAATGGAATCTCGAAGAATAAATTTGTCTTCTTTTGTACCGACTCATGGACAAGAATAATTTAGTAATTGTGCTTGTTAGTATTTTTTATGTAAATACCGAGTAAAATTTTAATTAGAAAATACATTTATTTGATCGCCAAAAAATGCAACGTTACTATGTATTTGGCCCCGAGAAAACATTTCTGGGTCCGCCACTGTCTAATATTTTAGATTAAATTTGAAGAAGTTCTGTATATAATACTTATATATATGTTGGTAATTCTTCTTTCAATTTTTTTTTTCCGTTTTCTTTTGTTTTAACACATTATATATATATATATATATTTATATATATATATATATAAATTTTCTTAATTAATAAAAAAATCATGTAAAAAATTTAAACTGTGTATCCAAATTCTAATTTAAGTTTCAATTTATATTATGTTTTATTATAAAATTGGAACCATATTAACTTATTAAAAAAATATTAATATATTTGTAAATTTAAAGTTATTTGGGAACTGAATTATAATTTATACCAATGAAGAGAATAAAATAAGAACATTATCTCATTAGAAAGAAATTCTTCATATCTCTTTCGCCCGGTTTAAAGGAAACATAATTTTGTACTTAGGTTCTCTCTCATTCCTAAGGAAACTCTCATTTTCTATCTAGATTTTCTCTCACCGAATTCATTTCTGATTCGTTCTTCTTTTTTCATTGATCATAGTTCGATCACAAAGACGATTAAAACTTTGGTGATAGAGTTCTAATTCGATGAAAGTTGAGATTTATGTGCGACCTTTCAATCCAAATGAGTTTTCAAAGAGGATATAGATTCAGAATTATGGGAGGATTCATATACAATGTAAATATAAGTGAAACAGTTTATGTGTATGATGATTTATATAGAAGTGTTAGGAATGCTGCAACATTTCAATCAAACACAATTCAGGTATATTATCTATCTTTATTATTTGTATAAGATGAACTCTTAATTAGCTTCTAGAATGAGTTTGGTTGTAGATTTTCTCAAAACATGGCCTTATGTTCATCTTTAGTTTTTAATTTGATCTCTTGTTTTTACAAATTTATTTATCTTAACACAAATTTATTTTTTTTATTTCCTATGTACTAACTAGTATTTTTATGTTTTGGTGCTATATATTATCTAGGTAAGTTTCTAGGAGAAACTCGAGGCCGAGTTTAAATAAGTTTGAGGACTAGTTTGGGAAAGAGAAGATCGAGGACGAGTTTGGAGAAGAGAAGATTGAGGTCGAGTGGAAAAAAATGAAGCAATATTAAAGCTGGGAACCTGAGTTTGAAGATAAATGTAATGTCAATGAACGGAGATGAGTGAGATATAAATAGTTCAATAAATAAGATTAGAAGCTAAAAAATAATATTGGATAGGATATTTTTATCTAATTGTTTTGAAATGATTAAGAAGGTGTAAGATGTAACATATTAATAAAATTAAATTAAATGAGTTGATGTAAATCCACAATGTGTTGTTACTTGTTTAATGTAATGTGTGAGCTTAATTTGAATGAATGATTGTGAATTTGTTCAAATTTATTTGAGTTTTAAAAGCAGTTTATAATTTTTTAGATTAAGTTGTATTAAGTTTATTAAGCTTACTAATACTTGAAACTACATGCTATTAAATTAATTTATTTTTACTCATTATTTCCAACCAAAATGACAAATTAGTGGGAAGATTTTAAGTATTTTGGGATCAAAGTTTTCCTTAAAGTAAAAGGTGAAGACAATAAACATTACTCAATGGAACAAATCAACCATAATAATGTCATTAAATAATAGGAATAACTCTAGTAACTTTAGTTTTAAGGAATTAAAATGACAAAGAAAAATATTGGAGTTTCTTCTTAATCTAAAGAGTATTATCATATATGAAATTTTCTTCCTAAACCAAAGACTATTATAAAGCATGAATTAGTGTGGTATGAATATTTTTAATAGGTTCTACCCTAGGGTCAGTGGCGAATCAAGAACCAAATTTTAATGGTCAATATTTATCAAGTATATTTATTTTTTACTATACAACACTTATATTAAAAGTATAATTAATTGTGATAATAATAAAGATACAAAATCACGCCAATACTAATAAAATATTTATTTTTACAATTCAACTACTATACGTACAAACAAATGGAGACAATTGAGTTCTTCGGGTGTTCATTTATTAAAAATGTTGTAAATTTTATTCATTTTAAATTATGGGAAAAATCTCCTTCTCGACGTATATTACCAAATTACCGTTCATTCACTCATTGTTCATTCTATTACATAAACCAGTCTTAATAATTTTCATCGTAGAAAATACTATTTCAATAGAAACAGTCGTAACAGGTAAAACCAATCCTAACTCAATGAACCAATATACCAATGTAAAAACTCTATATTTCCCAGTTTCAACCATCTTCATAGCAAGCCTTCCTAAATCTCTAATTATGATCTCTTATGCATTAAGAATCATCTAGTATTCTGGGTTAATATTCCACGACTAGTCCCATAGGGGCACGATGGAGAATTCTCTTTCTCCTCTTCACCGTCTGGTTATTTTTAAGTGGTTCTCTTAATATTCCACGACTAGTCTCATAAGGGCACGATGAGAAATTCTCTTACTCCTCTTCATTGTCTGGTAGTTAACCGTCGGCGGCGACGACGTTGACGGGCTAAAACTCTGAATCTTATTATCCCATCGCCCATGGCTACTGCGGTTGCACGAGTCATCAAAGATTTCTTCTGTAGGGACATATTCCTTTACCAACAATATTGTTAGATAAATTAAACCGTTTAAAAATAAGAACTTAACAAAACAAATTTCCTGTGCAGAAACGGTCAAGAACCAGGAACGATCAAGAATCTGACCGGTCAAGAACCAGGAACGGTCAAGAATCCAACCGACCAAAGAATCTAACCGGTTAGAAGAAGAAGCAAAGGATGTATTCAAAACCGGAAGTTATCCGGTTAACCTGAAGCTATGAACAAACCGGTAGACATCCCAAACCGAAATGTTGTATCTAACCGAAAAACCGATGAAGAGACTACTTAGAGAAAGAAGTCAGGATTATCAAACTAAGTACAATCTACAAATTGGTGTAAACAGACACTTCGGCTATATGCAGAAGATGAGATCAAAGGATCAGACTGTGACATTGCCATATCCATACAAGTCTGATGATACTCTGAAGGCTGCAGAAGATTGCCTGAAGAAACAGTTACCATTTTGGTACAAGTCAAAGGTGTAGTCTTCTAGATACAAGCAACCAGCCAACCGACAGTTGCCATATTAAGTAAAAGACAAATGAAGTCGGTCTGCTCCATACCTTGGAAGCTTAAACCGCAATTAATGCCTCTACTCAACCAATCAGATTCAAGGATTACCCTGAAGGTAACCGTTGAAGAAATGTGACTGTTGGCACATTTCACCTATAAAAGGAGCTGAAGAGGAGTAAATGCAGTTCACCAGTTCTACCAGCTACAAGTTCTAAGAGTTAATAATTACAAGTTTATCTCTCTACAAGATTCAAAGTCTAAGTGTGCATTTGAAGTGAGATTGCAATTTTGGTGAGAATTGTACGAGTGTTTATCGAGCATCAAATAAGTCTCGATCGTGTATTGTGTTTGTGTATTCCTTAGTGAATATCCTTCTCACGGTTTCGAGAAGAAGGGGTGACGTAGGAGTTTTATCTCCGAACATCCATAAAAACCTATGTCTTGTTCTTTATTTTCTGCAGGCTCTACGTTCTAACCGACTCAATATCCTAACCGACTCATACTAACCGACTTACATTGTTCTAACCGATTCACTAAACCTTAAACCGACCTCCTAATTTCCAAACTGATATTATCTAGATTCTATCTTTATTCATCTTGTGTGTGTGTTGCTTCAACCTGAAACAAACCACTTCCGCACTTGAACTCGGTTCAAGGGTTTGTGACAGTTTGTGAAGTATTGAAACTCGGTGTTAATCTCTAACCAGTCAGACCCCGGTTCCCCATCCGCGATCTAGATCCTAACAATTGGTATCAGAGCAGTTAGTTTCAATACTCAAGTAACCCGAAGCAAGCAAACATGACTTTCGAGAAGCCTCCAATGCTAGAAGGTGATGATTTCGCTAACTGGAAGATATGCATGCACTTGCACCTAATTACTATAGATGATGAAATGTCGTTCATCCTGTCTGAAGGACCGATAAAGATTGATAAAGACAGAAAGGATTGGACAACTGAGGATAGGAGGAGAAACAATCTAGATAATCACGCTAGAAACCAAATCTTCAAAGGTTTGGACAAAAATACCTTTTGTAAGGTCAGAGATTGCAAAACCTCAAAGGAAGTATGGAAAACGGTGATTCAACTTCATGAGGGAAATAAAAGAACCAAGGAAAACAAGATAATAGTGGCTACCCAGAAGTTTGAAAACATCAAGATGAAGCCAGGAGAAACCATGAGGGAGTATAGTGACCGGTTCACAAATGTGATAAATGAGCTATCAACTCTTGGAAAGAAGTATGATAACAAGGAAACAATCATCAAAGCTTTAAGATCTCTTCCGAGTGCATGGGACATAAAGACGATGGTGTTGAGAGAATCAAACTGCCTAAACAAAATGAAGCTACACGATGTATTCGAAGATCTTAAGGCATATGAGTTTGAAATGAGATCTAGGATCGAAGATGAAGCATCAGCCTCAACCGCTACTAAGGCATTAGTCACATCCATAGAACCTATAGCCGCTGCACCGATCAAAACCGCTGAACAATTCACTAAGGATGCTATGGAAATGCTTGCACAAAAGTTTGGCAGATTCATGAAGAAAATCCAATCGACAAACAACAACTATAACTACAGTGATAAATCTAATTTTAGATGTTATAATAGCAGTTGTTTGGGACATTTCAGGTGAAAATGCAGAAAACCAATACGGGATGACCAGAAACCGGATGATCAAAACCAAAGAAACAACTACTCACAAACCGATGAAGGAAGGGAAGTTTAGAAAGCACTGATAGTCGATGATGGAGGAAGTTTATGGGCTCACAGTGACAGCGATGATGAACTCACTTGTCTTATGGCAAACGAGGAACATGTATTTGATTCTTCTTGTGAAGAATTTACTAAAGATGAGTTATTTAATGCACTAAATGACATGATAGTAGAGTACAAGAATCTATTAATCTTAATACCAACCCGACTCAACTTTAGAACCGAACCCATAGCACCAACCCGGTCCGAACCTGAAACCGATAGCATTCAACCTGATGAAATCTTAGAAACCGAGGCAGCACATGAACTATCCTCTGAGACTGAACAGCTCAAGGAGTCAGTTCAAGAGCTGACCGAAGAGAAAGATGCACGAACCAGGTATCGAATAGCCGCATAGAAAAAATGCAGTGAAATGGTGAACCAGTTGTCTAAATATAAAAGACATCCCAAATGCAAATTTTGTCTTGGATACAAAAACAATAGATCCGCCAACCAGAACCGTTCCAACGAGATGAAGCTCACAAAAGACAATCTTCCCTTTGTAAGATTTCTCAAAAGCTCTTCAACCGACGAAAGTGACTCAAAACTGGAAGAAGAAATAACCTATGTAAGTCCAACTAACTCCGAAAAATGGCTTCATCCTGAGAGAAGGAAAGCCAACCGGCCAAAAGGTAAACATACCGATCCACGACCACATAGAATAAACCAAAGGCCATCACAAAATAAGGCACTCTTAGGACAACAGAAAGATGTCAGACCGAGCACATGAAAAAGAGTTAGAACTATAACCGGAAAAGTTGTCCAACTTATTAAAGTCTGGATACCCAATGGACTAATCAATTGTAGACCCAAGTAAATGTGGGTACCAAATAGTCTTAAATATGTATATTTTGCAGGATATGAAGAAACAGCTAGGAAACTTTGTGTGGTACCTAGATAGTGGTTGCTCCAGATACATGACTGGAAACAACAACCTTTTAACCGACATCAAAATAGAAACCGGTGCAATGTTAGTCTTCGGTGACAACTCAAGAGGTAGAACTGTGGTCAAGGGTAAGATTGTCCATGGTAATTTAACAATTGACAACGTACTTCTAGTTGAAAATCTATATTTTAACCTGCTAAGTATTAGTCAGATGTGTGATGCTGGATATACTGTAGAATTTCTTATGCATGCATGCTTAGTTAAAAACTCTCAAGGTAGCACACTACTAACCGGAAATAGGTTAGGAAATATATACAAGGTAGATTGGAAAAATGAAGTAGAGCATCCTGTTTGCATGGTAGCTAAAACTGATCAAACCTAGTTATGGCATAAAAAGCTAAATATCTAAACCTCAAAACCTTAAACTATATCCGCGGTAAAAATCTAGTTGAAGGAATTCCTGATATAGTATTTAATAAGGATAAGGTGTGTTCAGCATGTCAAATGGGTAAACAAACTAAATCAACCTTTAAGAGTAAAGGACACATTCAATCTAACCGATGTTTAGATCTTCTTCACATGGATTTATTTGGACCGATTAAGGTCACCAGAATAGGTGGTATTCTTTACACTAGGGTTGTTATTGATGATTACTCTAGATATACATGGGTCACATTTTTGGCATCTAAACGTGAAACCGCATCAAATTTAATTACACTACTTAAACGTTTACAAAATGAAAAATCAACACGTATAAATAGCATTAGGAGTGATAGAGGAACCGAATTTACAAATAGTACTCTAAATACATTTATTGATGAATCCGGCATTAGACACGAATTGTCTAATGCTAGAACTCCTCAATAGAACGGCCTGGCTGAGAGAAAAAACCGAACTCTCAAGGAAGCCACAAGGTCTATGATTGCCGATTCGGGTGTTGTTCAAAAAATTTGGACTGAAGCTATCAGTACTGCATCTTATACACAAAACCGGTCTTTGATTAACAAATTTCATAATAAAACACCGTACGAAGTGTATTTTGATAGAATTCCTAAAATTTGGTATCTTAAAATTTTCGGTTGTAAATGTTACATTCACATTAATGGCAAAACCTACTTATCTGCGTTTGATGCAAAATCCGATACTGGGATAATGCTAGGATACTCAGCGGTTAGTAAAGCATATAGATTATATAATACTAGAACTTTAACCGTGGAAGAATCCCTTCATGTTGTATTCGATGAATCGGTTGAAAGTATCACCGCATCATCCTTTGATCTGCACAAAAATTGAAAAATAATAATATCCATTTGATAGTGAAGATGAGATTCCAGTTTTCAGACGGTTTGTCTATGACCAAATGGGTGTTGTTAAAATCCAGCCGGATCAAGCTGGCACATAGTAGGAAGCTGACACCTCGGTTCAAACTGAGGAAATCGGTCGGTCTGACACTATTGATCAGCCTACCGATTTGTCTAAACTTGATCAAACAAACGGTAATTTGGTAGACACTCCTGAACCGAATCTAAAAAAACACAAATCATCCTCCTGAGCTTATTATAGGTGACCCTTCAAAACCTGTCCAAACTAGGCGACAAAAACTAGAGGAATACTTTAATTCCGCTTTCATTTCTCAGATTGAGCCGAAAAAGTGGATGAAGCATTGCTAGATCCGGAAAGGATTTTAGTAATTCAAGAAGAGTTAAACCAATTTGAGAGTAATAAAGTCTGGTATCTAGTCCTTAGACCGAAAGATCAACCGGTCATAGGAACAAGATGGGTATTCAGAAATAAACTCAATGAAGACGGTTTGGTTACGAGGAACAAAGCTAGATTAGTGACACAAGGATACAAACAGGAAGAAGGTATTGATTTTGAAGAATCATTTGCTTCTGTAGATAGAATTGAAGCTATTAGAATTTTTCTAGCCTTTCCTGCTTTCAAAATTTTCAAGGTTTTACAAATTGATGTTAAAAGTGCATTTTTAAATAGTGACCTACGTGAAGAAGTATACATTGAACAACCACCTGGTTTTAAAAATGCTGACTTACCTAATCATGTATATCGTCTAAATAAAGCACTGTACAGTTTAAAACAAGCTCCTAGAGGTTGGTATGATACATTAACCGCATTTCTGATACATCATGATTTTACCATAGGTTCAGTGGATAAAACCCTATTTAAATTTGAGAAGAAGGGACACATTTTACTTGTTCAAATATATGTAGATGATATCATTTTCGGATCAACCGATCCTAAGCTTTACGATAAATTCTCAACCCTGATGACTAACAAATTTGAAATGAGTATGATGGGAGAATTAAGCTTCTTCCTAGGTCTTCAGGTTAAACAACTCGAAGGAGGAACTTTCATCAGTCAACCCAAATATACAAAGGAACTTCTAAAGAAAATTGGGATGGACACATGTTCATCTGCGGACACTCCAATGAGCTCATCAATAAAGCTGGATAAAGATGATGACGGTCAGGGAGTAGGCCTGACCGCCTATCGTGGAATTATCGGCTCACTTTTGTACCTGACAGCAAGTAGACCGGACATATTATTTGCGGTCGGAGTATGTGGAAGATTCTAGGCCAATCCCAAACAATCTCACTATACAACCGCTAAATGAATCTTGAAATATCTAAAGGGAACTCCTGAAGTCGGTCTATGGTATCCAAAGGACTCATCTTTTAACCTCACAAGTTATTCTGACGCAGACTATGCAGGATGTAAGGTTGATAGAAAAAGTACCAGCGGAACATGCCAATTTTTAGGTGATCGGCTTGTTTCATGGCACAGCAAGAAGCAAACGTCGGTTGCTACGTCAACCGCAGAGGCTGAATATCTGGAAGCCGGAAATTGTTGTTCACAACTCCTATGGATTCAACAGCAACTAAAGGAATTTGGTGTCATCGCCGAAGAGTCTCCAATTTTCTGTGACAACACAAGTGCCATAGCAATCACATACAATCCAGTTTTACACTCTAAAACTAAGCACATCGACATAAGACATCACTTCATCCGGGAACATGTCATGCAGAAGCATATCTAGCTGGAATATGTAGCAACAAATCAACAAGTAACCGATATCTTCACAAAACCCCGGCAGGAAGCTAAGTTTTCTTTCTTCAGAAACATCCTCGGTTTAACCGATATTAATCAACTCATTTCTTAAACTTTTAACCTCTAAAGGGAAAAATCGGTTCGGAAAGACTAAACCGGCAGTTCTTCCTAAAATGTCGGAAACAAAATTTACCATCGTATTTATTGAAGAACCGTTTTGTCTATCAGTTATAGTAAACCGACCAGTACAGTAATTAACTACATCGAGACCAATGACTGAAAACCAACCGGTTTGAATATAATATATTTTGAAATATTTGGCTTCCTAACAAAAATGGAACAACTGACTGTGTTTGGACGTATCTGTTCTAAAAAGATACATTTTCAAAACAAAGCAGTCATACCTCAAAAGACGTGAAGATAGTATATCTCTCACCGTCTAGGCCTATGGCTCACATCCTTAGGCTGTAAACATACCTAATTCATGCAAGATGTTTTATCCTATGGTTAATAAACCACATTACCTGCTACCCTCTGAATAATACTATTCACCTATATCACCTTCTAACTAATATATAAGTTAGATGAACATTAAACAAATATTCACAATATCAACCTATCATCTCACTAAGATAAAAAATGTCTCAGTTCCAAAATATTCTTCAAGTTGATTTTGACTCAACACATGGGACAAAACACTACGAGATCTTTAAAATGATTAAGTCTCTGGAAAGTATCGGTCTGTGGCCTTTCCTAGATGACAAACATGTCATCTTTCCTGAAACCGTGACCGAATTCTTCCATAATGCTAGAGATTTCGTGGTACCCCATTCTTCGACACTCTTATCCAGTCAAGGGTAAGAGGAACGGTTTTTGACTTCACCGAGCGAGACTTCACTCGGTGCTTCGACCTTCCCAAGGAAGGTCTTACCGATTTGTCCGTTTCGGCTGAACTAAAAGCCGAAATCTCTCTGGAATTTTCCCGCTCCAACTGTCCAGTCGATGATCACGGAGCACGATCATCGATGATGGCTGAATATCAGCTCCTCAGCGACATCATCGGTAGGGCCATCCTGGGAAAGGATGTCACCAACACCTACTGCACCACGATCTTCGATATCATGACCGCCATCACAACCGATACTCCGGTGAACTGGTCCAGGTTGTTGTTTAACAACCTGATATGGATTATAAATACCTGTCATATCGGTTTCATTCCCCAAATCAGCACTCTACTTATCGAACTCGGGGTTCCGCTCTGTCCAGGCGAAGGGCTGAACCAATCCCAGGTCTTGACCAGGGATTCCGCGGATTCCTTCTATGAGCGTTTCGAGAAAGCTTGGAAGAAGAAGAACAAAAACCTAACGTCCTCCGGCCATTAAAGACTCACTCCTTCGGACAATCGGTCATTTTACTTCACGCACCGGTTGTATTTTTATCTTACTCGACTATGTTTCCTTTCGGTCTAATTTATGTTTCCTCTCTGTTCAATGTAATCCACTTTTCCTTAATGAAATTTTAGTACGTTTGAATTCTAACTGCATGGGAAACTACACAAACTTAGTTGGTTCCCAACTAGATTCTCAACATTGGTATCCATAACCGGTCAAAAGGTACCACTTCCCAAGATGTTTTGAAAACATAAATATTCTAAAGAATTAATGAGACAAAACTGAATTCTAACATTAAATGCTCTCACGCTCTCACGCTACCTCTCATTTCAAATCTATTTAAGAAACCTCTCCCTCTCATTCCAAAACACTTCAAGACAACATTATACATATCTTAAATCTCTACAAAAATCTGAAAAATGTCTCATCCCATCCTCAGAAACTATTTGTGCATTGACTTCGATTAAGTGCTATCCATGGAAGACAATGAAACAAGAGAAATACTTTTTGAATCTCTAGTTGACACCGGACTCCGTGATTTCCTAGAGGAATCGGGACCCATCTATCTTCCAGAAGTATTGGAGTTCTTCTCCAATGCACATATGTTTAACGGTGCCATTGTCTCCACCGTGAGAACCAGTGTCATCGTTCTCCCTGAAATCCGACTTGTTGGGATGTTTAACCTCCCAACCGAAGGGTTTTCTGACTTCCCATCACGGGGGGGAAGTTTAGCTGATGATTATGTTGAACTATTCTCCGGCTCTGATGTACCGGTTCCAGACCACGGCCTAAAGGCCAATCTTGCTCCCCACATTCAACTTTTGCATGAGATCGTTAACCGGTTGATCATCTGCCAGTCCCCTAACCAAAACTACTCCAGAAGAACTTTTGACATGATGACCTATATCGTCATCTCAACACTCATCAACTGGGCATCAGTCATCTTTAACAACTTGAAGACCATGGTCGAAACGAAGAAACGGTTCGACTATGCTCCTCACTTGAGCCGGGTCATTCGGGCCTACGTCCCAAATCTTGGACCGGGTACACTGGTGAATCTCTCAAATGTCCTCAACGAGGAAGTGGTGGAAGACAAAATCTCTAGAATTATTTAGGTTTTAAGTCAGTTAATTTTAACCTTGTACTTGTACTTCAAACCGATCTCCATATCGGTTCTATCATTATCATGTTTTTCTTCTTTAATTGAATATAAATTTAAATTATAAAGTTCAAAATCGGTTAAATTCTTCACTGGTTAAATCGCTTACCGCTTCATTAATTACCTGTTAAAACCACTTACAGACTTAATCAATTCCCGCCAAAAGACTTCCCGCCAAAAGATTGCCGCCCAAAGACTTACTGCCAACTCATTTTGGAGGGAAATTTGGCGCCTTTTGTTGATGTGACGGCTCGCGTCGGTTCGCATTCCAGGCCGCTGCCTATAAATACCCTTATTTGCATTTTTATTTCCTTCTTCCGCGAATTTTCTTTCTCTCTCTAGCAATCCCTTAACCTCAAACTTTCAATATTTCCAACTTCCGGTCTCTCTAAGCAAAATGGGACGTGATTCTGTACTCTTCACTCACATCTTTCAAGTGGACTTCGAGGAAATTCGAACTAACGGTTCGACGGAGGCTAAACAAGTGTTGAATCTCATATTTGCCTCGGGTCTTGAACATTTTCTAAATGGACCGTTCGTCCTGGATCAAGACGCGGTCACGGAGTTTTTCCAAACCGCAGTACTTGATGAAGAAACTATATCTGCAACGGTCGGTGGAAAACCGTTTAAAATTACAAAAGAATCGGTTGCTGAAGTTCTCCGCCTACCGATAGAAGGGAGTGACTTCACCGTGGACACGGACGAGAACGTACTCCTTGCGGTTCCCTGTGATGTATCGGATACTGACGAACCGATAGTGGTGTTCGGTAAGAAAACAGACCTAAAACCGGAATACAGGCCACTTTGCGAGATACTCTCAAAATCGGTCCAAGGAAGAGGAGGCAACTACGATAGCCTAACACTTTCGAAAATTGAGATGCTGGCCGGCTTGGTCAGAGGCATTAAGATCAACTGGGCCAAGGTTGTTTTCTCCAATCTGTGTGAGATGGTGAATCCGACTTCAAAACGATCTCAAGGTTATGCCGTTCCATTCGGCAAGCTGATGCGCCATTCAAATATCGAAACCGGACCGGGTGTTCTTATACCTTCAAGCAAGATAATAAGATCTACTCATTTCTTGGGCACAACGACTCGACCGGGCAGAGCGAAGGTCTCAACCGGTAAACAATCAACCACTCGTCCTAGGAAACCGCAGCCTAGAAAGAAAAAGGCTCCGGCGGGTGAACAATCTAGAAGCAAGGCGGTTCCCCACACATCCGGATCGGCAAATATTCAAGCCGACAATCCTAATCCAGAGGACTCCGTGACTAGCTCTAGCCGCACCACCTCTAACGACACCGAGCAACATCGGTCAGACAAAGGAAAGGGGAAGGCCATCGACGAGGAAACTCCGGCCACAAACCTTAATGATGAAATCGGTCCAGCCAGACAACCGGAGGTATTTAGATCCGCGGACGATGACGTTCGACAATTGGGAGAAGGACTTGTCTCCCAAATAATAGAACAACTTTTCGAGCAGGCTCATGTTGCGAGCGATGTTTACTATTAGTGGGCTCTCCAACGACCATCAGTCGGTTATGAAGACATATTACCAGAGTGTCCCGCTCATCAGAAATGGGAAAAACTGGTAGAAACAAAAAGGTCAGTGTTCGAACTGACAAAGACTAAGAGCGTTGTCACCGCTCTTAGAAGAGGAAGTATGGTTGAACCGCACGCCCGGTTCAAAGAACTCACCGGCCACATCCGTCACCTTCGTGAACAAAATGTCCCTGAAGAGGACAAAAGCTCGATGTGATAGTGCTGGAAATGTTAATGGCTAAGGAACAAGAGCTAACCGATGAGATGACACGGTTGGAATCGGAACCCGGTCATCAAGAAGCCTCACACTTTTCAAGATCTCATCCTGAAGATGATGAAAGATCCAAATCCGATGGCGGTCCGAATCCGGATGAGGCCGAGATTGCCCATCCTCCACCGAAATCCACGGTCAATAGAATTGAAACTGAAACGGGTAATCGGCTCACCGATCGGCCCCGGTCTCCACGAACCGATAAGCCACCGATGCCTGTATTGACTGAGGATCACGTCAAGGATCTTATCGAGGAATTCTGTGATCCAACGGCTTACAACCGTTGAAGAAATCTACGGCCTAAACGACCAACTGATCAGCTCCACGACCCATAGAACTACAACTCTGGAGGACAGTTTTGTTCAAACCGATCAGTAGCTCGGTTCCATGAATCAAAGGCTAACGACTCTTGAAGAGGGTCACAATCATACCGCCCAACAACTTACGTCAACGGATCAAAGGTTGGCATCTTTTGAAGAGGGTCTGCTCCAATCCGGTATCTAGGCCGGTTCGATACTTCATAGAATGGAAGCGCTTAAGGAAAAGCATGCCCAGACCCAAGCCGAGCTACAAGCGGTCTCCGAACAGGTGGTAGAGATGATTGCGGCCAAGCTAGCAGCCGACGAAGCGCTTGAGAAAGCGAATGAGATCGCGGCTCAAAAGATCCAAGAAGCTGAAGACGAAAGTGTGCGGATACAAAAGGAAAGGGAACAAGAGGATGCAGCCCTAGCCCAACATGTTAAAGTAGGAGAAAATGTTGCACCGGAACAAGCAGTACAAGCAAATGAGGACGCGTTTCGGATAATTAAGAAACATTTGAGAATAGACGATATAGCCAAAGCAAATAAGCAATCAAAGGCGGATGCTCCATCAACCGGAACGGTAACAAGAAAGAGAAAAGTCACCAAGAAGAAAGCGGCTAAACAGACTCAACAGCTGTTGGCCAACATTGTTGAACCGACAAATGCTCCTCCATTCAACCCGGTCTCACCAGATATTGTAGAGGATGATGACGATGATACACCGCTATTAAAGAGAGCACGGAGCATTAATGCGCTTCCACTCAAATCGGTTCCCTCACAGGACTCACCTTTCACTGGAACCTCGAGCGGTCAAGGATCTTCCTCCGGATTTGAAATCGATCCTAGTAATCCAGGAAAGGGAGCGATGGCTGAATACCTCGAGAGATATATATGCCTAAGAAGAGGGAATATAATTTTTAATTATCTATTATTTATGTTAACTTTATTATTTTTCATACTTTTATATATATATAAAGTATTTTTGGTAACCGACCTACAATTTACCTCTTACATGGTTTTGAACATTTTAAATAAAATAATCAAAAATGGAGAAATTGATAAGATAAAATTTTCTTCAAAGACAAAATTTTTCTAAAATTTTTCCAAAATTTTTCTAAAATTTATTCTAAGTCTTTTTCAAAAATTCGGCCAAACAAACCTTTAAAAACAACCGGCCTACAATTTACTTCTTACATGATTTTGAATATTTTAAATAAAATAATCAAAAAGGGAGAAATTGTTAGATAAATTAGACCGGTTAAAAATAAGAATTTAACAAAACAAATTTCTTGTGTAGGAACGGTCAAGAGCCAGGAACGGTCAAGAACAAGGAACAGTCAAGAATCTAACCGACCAAAGAATCTAACTGGTTAGAAGAAGAAGCAAATGATGTATTTAAAACCGGAAGTTATCCAGTTAACCTGAGACTATGAACAAACCCGTAGACATCCCAAACCGAAATGTTGTATCCAACCGGAAAACCGATGAAGAGACTACTTAGAGAAGGAAGTCAGGATTATCAAACTAAGTACAATCTACAAATTGATGTAAACAGACACTTCGGGTATATGAAGAAGATGACATCAAAGGATCAGACTATGACATTGTCATATCCATACAAGTCTGATGATACTTTGAAGGCTATAGAAGATTGCCTGAAGAAACAGTTACCATTTTGGTACAAGTCAAAGGTGCAGTCTTCCAGATACAGGCAACTGGCCAACCGGTAGTTGCCATATTAAGTAAAAGACAAATGAAGCTGGTGTGCTCCATACCTTGGAAGCTAAACCGCAATTAATGCCTCTACTCAACCAATCAGATTCAAGGATTACCCTGAAGGTATCCGTTGAAGAAATTTGACCGTTGACACATTTCACCTAAAAAAGGAGCTGAAGAGGAGTAAATACAGTTCCCTAGTTCTACCAGCTACAAGTTCTAAGAGTTAATAATTACAAGTTTATCTCTCTACAAGATTCAAAGTCTAAGTGTGCATTTGAAGTGAGATTACAATTTCGGTGAGAATTGTACGAGTGTTTATCGAGCATCAAATAAGTCTCGATCGTGTATTGTGTTTGTGTATTCATTAGTGAATATCCTTCTTATGGTTTCGAGAAGAAGGGGTGACGTAGGAGTTTTATCTCCGAACATCCATAAAAACATGTATCTTGTTCTTTATTTTCTGCCGGCTCTACGTTCTAACCGACTCAATATCCTAACCGACTTACATCGTTCTAACCGATTCACTAAATCTTAAACCGACCTCATAATTTCCAAACCGATATTATCAAGATTCTATCTTTATTCATCCTGTGTGTGTGTTACTTCAACCTGAAACAAACCACTTCCGCACTTGAACTCGGTTCAAGGGTTTGTGATAATTTGTGAAGTATTGAAACTCGGTATTAATCTCTAACGGATTAAACACCAACCGTTGAGTGAAAGTACTAACTGGTCAGACCCCGGTTCCCCATCCGCGATCTAGATCCTAACAAATATGTCATTAGAAAATCCAGATCAGAAACAATCTTTATGGTGTGTTGAGATATCTTGAATTGATGATGCAAGGAAAGAGAATATTGAACAAAATGAAAGTATATATTTTTGGTGTGTAAGTTTGATGTAAGGAAATAAGATTAACACAAAAGAAAATGTGATATTTTGTTATGATAATATATAACTAGGAATGTATTGTGATAATATTTTGGAGATTATTTGCCAAAATATTACTCTTGACCTAGTTGAAGCTTATTTAAAGGTGCAGTCGTGCACTTTAGAAAGCTGAAGTTTTTGCCTTGAGAGCATCGTTTCCGTCCCAGTAATGTATTTGTTGGGGTTTTGGGGGACCGAGTGTTATTTAAACTCGTGTTATAACCTTAGTTTGTGCTGTTGTAATCCTTGTTTTAATCTCCGAATGTTGCACGGATACTGATTCAAATACGATACAGATACGACGATACGACAAATTTTAAAAAAATAGGATACGATACGTTTAAGATATGCATATTATTAAAAGTTATTAAAATATATATATAAAATAATAATTAAAAAATATTAATAGTTAGTTAATAACTTGATGTGAATCTTAAGTTTATCTTGTTTATCTAAGAAACACATAAGATAGACAAAGTAAGATGAGGGAAGTTTTAGTCAAGAGGAGGAAATGTTAATTTAGGGTTAGATTTGTTTTAAACATTTCAATCCACCTAAAATTTTTACTTTTTAAAATTTACCCAAAACGTATCCAAGACGTATCCAAACTGTATCAGATTGGTCAACTCCATAAAAAGTCAACGACACTTCTTTTGCCGTATCCGATACCCGTTTTGCCGTATCCATATCCGATACTCCGATTTTTTTTTGGAGTATCCGTGCTACATAGCTAATAAGATTCTCTCTTTTTTATTTTATTAGATTTAGTGATATATTTATGTGGATGGAGCATAGAAGGAATTACATTTTTTATGTAACTAAGTCCGAAATAAAGTTATCCCTCCCAAAATTTTTACATGTAAAAGTTTGTTAATCCCATAATATTTTTTTATATTCTAAGAGTAGTGGTGGACCTACTAGGGTGGCCTTAAGGCCTAGGCCTCCCCCAACCTTAGAATATGTTTTTTTTAATATAATAATTGAGCTCCACCTTTTTCCTTTCTGCCGTATGGACAATCTCTAATCTCTCCTTCTCTCTATTCCCTCATTTCTTTTCATCTCTACTCTAATTCCTATCCATCTGATCTCTCATTCACTCTAATCTCCATTCCTTCATTCCTTCAGGCTCCAGCGGACAACAATGAAAACCGTGAAAACTGATTTGCGTAATCGAATGGGAGATGAATGGATGAATAATAGTTTAGTTGTATATATTAAGAAAGATATTTTCTCAACTATTAAAAATGAGCCAATATTTCAATATTTTCAACAAATGGAATCTCGTAGAATAAATTTATCTTCATTTGTACCAACTCATGGAAAAGAATAATTTAGTAATTGTGCTTGTTAGTATTTTTATGTAATTACTGAGTAAAATTTTAATTAGAAAATGCATTTATTTGATCGCCAAAAAATTACAACGTTACTATGTATTTGGCCCCGAGAAAATATTTCTGGGTCGCCACTAGTATTTTTCATTTATTTGAAGAAGTTCTGTATATAATCCTTATATATATATGTTGGTAATTCTTCTTTCAAACATTTTTTTTGTTTTCTATTGTTTTAACACATTATATATAAAAAGTTGCTTAATTAATAAAAAATCATGTAGAAAATTATATATATAAAGTTGCTTAATATAAAGTTCTGTATATAATCCTTATATCTATGTTGGTATTTCTTCTTTCAAATTTTTTTTCTGTTTTCTTTTGTTTTAACACATTATATATAAAAAGTTGCTTAATTAATAAAAAATCATGTAGAAAATTTTATATATAAAGTTGCTTAATATAAAGTTCTGTATATAATCCTTATATCTATGTTGGTAATTCTTCTTTCAATTTTTTTCTGTTTTCTTTTGTTTTAACACATTATATATATATATATATATATATATATATATATATATATATATATATATATATATATATATATATATATATATATATATATATATATATATATATATATATATATATATATATATATAAAGTTGCATAATTAATAAAAAAATCATGTAGAAAATTTAGACTGTGTATCCAAATTCTAATTTAAGTTGTAATTTATTTTCATCTAATTAAGCAAAGCCTTTGTATATTATGTTTTATTATAAAATTGTAACCATATTAACTTATTAAAAAATTATTAATGTATTTGTAAATTTAAAGTTATTTGAGAAAACAATAAAATAAGAACATGATCTCATTAGAAAGAAATCTTTCATATCTCTTTGGTCGCCGTCTAAAGGAAACCTAATTTTGTACTTAGGTTCTCTCATTCCTAAGGAAACTTTCATTTTCTATCTAGATTTTCTCTCCCCGAATTCATTTCTGATTCGTTCTTCTTTTTTCATTGATCATAGTTCGATCACAAAGACGATTAAGACTTTGGGGATAGAGTTTTGATCCGATGAAAGTTGAGATTTATGTGCGACCTTTCAATCCAAATGAGTTTTCAAAGCGGATAGAGAATCAGAATCATTGGAGGATTCATATACAATGTATATATAAGTGATACAGTTTATGTGTATGATGATTTATATAGACGTGTTAGGAATGCTGCAACATTTATATCAAACACAATTCAGGTATATTATCTATCTTTATTATTTGTATAAGATGAACTCTAGAATCATCTTCTAGAATGAATTTGGTTGTAGATTTTCTTGTGAAATGGCCTTATGTTCATCTTCAGTTTTTTAATTTAATCTCTTGTTATTACAAATTTATTTATCTCAACCCATATTTATATTATTTATTTTCTATGTACTAACTAGTATTTTTGTGTTTGGGTGCTATAAATGATCTAGGTAAGCTTCTAGGAGAACTAGGGGCCGAGTTTGAATAAGTTTGAGGACGAGTTTGAAGAAGAGAAGATTGAGGCCGAGTGGAAAAAAAATGAAACAATATCAAAGGTGGGAAGCTGTGTTTGAAGATAAATGTAATGTCAATGAACGGAGATGAGTGAGATTTAAATAGTTCAATAAATAAGATTAGATGCTTAAAAAATAATCTTGGATATGATATTTTTATCTAATTGTTTTGAAATGATTAAGAAGGTGAATATATAACATATTAATAAAATAAAATTAAATGAGTTGATATTGATCCAAAATGTGTTGTTAGATGTTTAATGTAATGTGTGAGCTTAATTTTAATGAATTATTGTGAATTTGTTCAAATTTATTTGAGTTTTAAAAGCAGTTTATAATTTTTTAGATTAAGTTGTATTAAGTTTATTCAGCATACTAATACTTGAAACTACATGCTATTAAATTAATATTTGTTTTTTACTCATTATTTCAAACCAAAATGACAAATTAGTGGAAAGATTTTAAGTATTTCGGGATCAAAGTTTTCTTTAAAGTAAAAGGTGAAATAATAAACATTACTTAATGGAAGAAATCAACCATAATAATATCATTAAATAATAGGAATAACTCTAGTAACTTTAGTTTTATTAATTAAAATGACAAAGAAAAAGTTTGGGCTTTCTTCTTAAGCAATAGACTATTATCATATATGATAATATATGAAATTTTCTTCCTAAACCAAAGACTATTATAAAGCATGAATTAGTGTGATATGAATATTTTTAATAGGTTCTACCCTAGGATCAATGGCAAATCAAGAACAAAATTTTAATGGTCAAAATTTATCAAGTATAATTATTTTTTACTATACAACACTTATATTAAAAGTATAATTAATAGTGATAATAATAAAGATACAAAATCACGCTGATACTAATAAAATATTTATTCTTTTTACAATTCAACTACTACTAGACGTACAAACAAATGTAGACAATTGAGTTCTTCGGGTGTTCATTTATTGAAAATGTTATAAAATTTATTCATTTTGAATTATGCTAAAAATCTCCTTCTCGACATATACTACCAAATTGTCGTTCATTCACTCATCGACCCATTCTATTACATAAATCAGCCTTAAGAATTTTCATCGTAGAAAATACTATTTCAACAAAAACAATCATAACAGGTAAAACCAACCCTAACTCAATCAACTGATATATTAATGTAAAAACTCTATGTTTCCCAGTTTCAACCATCTTCATAGCAAGACTCTAATCATGATCTCTTATGCATTAAGAATCATCTAGTTTTCTGGGTTATATTATATTACTTGATCGCCAAAAAATTGCAACATTACTATGTAATGTACCTCGAAAAAATATTTCTGGGTCCGCCACTGTCTAAGAGTATTTTTCATAATATTTTAGATTAAATTTGAAGAAGTTTCGTATATAATCCTTATATTATGTTGGTAATTCATCTTTCAAACCTTTTTTTTGTTTTCTTTTGTTTTAGCTCATTATATATATATATATATATATATATATATAGTTACTTAATTAATAAAAAATTATGTAGAAAATTTAGACTGTGTATCCAAATTCTAATTTAAGTTGTAATATATTTTCATATAAATAAGCAAAGAGCCTTTGTATATTATGTTTATTATAAAATTGGAACCATATTAACTTATTAAAAATGTATTAATATATTTGTAAATTTAAAGTTATTTGGGAACTGAATTATAATTTATTCAAATGAAAAGAATAAAATAAGAACATAATCTCATTAGAAAGAAATCCTTCATATCTCTTTAGCCGCCGTCTAAAGGAAACCTAATTTTGTACTTAGGTTCTCTCTCTCATTCCTAAGGAAACTCTCATTTAATATCTAGATTTTCTCTCCCCGAATTCATTTCTGATTCGTTCTTCTTTTTTCCTTGATCATAGTTCGATCACATAGACGATTAACACTTTGGTGATAGAGTTCTGATTCGATGAAAGTTGAGATTTATGTGCGGCCTTTCAATCCAAATGAGTTTTCAAAGCCGATAGAGAATCAGAATCATGGAAGAATTTATATACAATGTAAATATAAGTGATACAGTTGATGTGTATGATGATTTATATAGAAGTGTTAAGAATGCTGCAACATTTCAATCAAACACAATTCAGGTATATTATCTATCTTTATTATTTGTATAATTATTTGTATAAGATGAACTCTATAATTAGCTTCTAGAATGAGTTTGGTTGTAGATTTTCTCAAAAAATGGCCTAATGTTCATCTTCAGTTTTTAATTTGATCTCTTGTTATTACAAATTTATTTATCTTAACCCAAATTTAATTTATTTATTTCCTATGTACTAACTAGTATTTTTGTGTTTTGGTGCTATATATTATCTAGGTAAGCTTCTAGGAGAAACTGGAGGCCGAGTTTGAATAAGTTTGAGGACGAGTTTGGGAAAGAGAAGATCGAGGACGAGTTTGGAGAAGAGAAGATTGAGGCCGAGTGGAAAAAATGAAGCAATATTAAAGCTGGGAACCTGAGTTTGAAAATAAATATAATGTCAATGAACGGAGATGAGTGAGATATAAATAGTTCAATAAATAAGATTAGAAGCTTAAAAAATAATCTTGGATAGGATATTTTTATCTAATTGTTTTGAAATGATTAAGAAGGTGTAAGATGTAACATATTAATGAAATTAAATTAAATGAGTTGATGTAAATCCACAATGCGTTGTTACTTGTTTAATGTAATGTGTGAGCTTAATTTAAATGAATGATTGTGAATTTGTTCAAATTTATTTGAGTTTTAAAAGCAGTTTATAATTTTTTAGATTAAGTTGTATTAAGTTTATTAAGCTTACTAATACTTGAAACTACATGCTATTAAATTAATTTATTTTTACTCATTATTTCCAACCAAAATGACAAATTAGTGGGAAGATTTTAAGTATTTTGGGATCAAAGTTTTCTTTAAAGTAAAAGGTGAAGACAATAAACATTACTCAATGGAACAAATCAACCATAATAATGTCATTAAATAATAGTAATAACTCTAGTAACTTTAGTTTTAAGGAATTAAAATGACAGAAAAAGATTGGAGTTTCTTCTTAAGCGAAAGACTATTATCATATATGATAATATATGAAATTTTCCTCCTAAACCAAAGACTATTATAAAGCATGAATTAGTGTGATATGAATATTTTTAATAGGTTCTACCCTAGGATCAATGGCAAATCAAGAACAAAATTTTAATGGTCAATATTTATCAAGTATAATTATTTTTTACTATACAAAACATATATTAAAAGTAGAATTAATTGTGATAATAATAAAGATACAAAATCACGTCGATACTAATAAAATATTTATTTTTTTACAATTCAACTACTATACGTACAAACAAATGGAGACAATTGAGTTCTTCGGGTGTTCATTTATTGAAAATGTTATAAAATTTATTCATTTTCAATTACGGTAAAAATCTCCTTCTCGACGTATACTACCAAATTGTCATTCATTCACTCATCGCCCATTCTATTACATAAATCAGTCTTACTAATTTTCATCGTAGAAAATACTAATTCAACAAAAACATTCGTAATAGGTAAAATCAATCCTAACTCAATCAACCAATGTAAAAACTCTATATTTCCCAGTTTCAACCATCTTCATAGCAAGACTTCCCAAATCTCTAATCATGATCTATTATGCATTAAGAATCATCTAGTTTTAGTTTTCTGGGTTATATTATATTACTTCATTAAAGAAAATATTTATATACATTACATTATCCAAATGAAACAACACAAGGTGTAAACAAAGCTTATTATTCAATTCCTATTTGACCCTAAGTCTTAGACCACATATATATATATATATTATTTTTTTTTATTTTAAGCATTTGATCACCTTAAATAAAGTACACGGTCATTTTACATTTACCCACTTATTTCTCTACAGTAAACACTGACCTTTTTTTTTAAAGTAAAAGCACAAGTACTAGTTGTAGTGGTGGGAAAGACTATAAAAAAGAGGCCAAACTTTGACTTGTATTATTAATTTTTTGAAAGTGGTTTCATTAATATTCCACGACTAGTCCCACAGGGGCACGATGGAGAATTCTCTTTCTCCTCTTCACCGTCCGGTTATTTTTAAGTGGTTCTCTTAATATTCCACGACTAGTCCCATAGGGGGCATGATGGGGAATTCTCTTTCTCCTCTTCATTGTATGGTAGTTAACCGTCGGCGGCAACGGCGTTGAAGGCCTAAAACACTAAATCTTATTATCCCGTCGCCCATGACTACTACGGTTGCACGAGTCATCGGAGATTTCATCGGAGATTTTTTCTGTTGGGAAATGTTCCTTTACCAACAATATGTCCTTAGAAAATCTAGATCAGAAGCAATCTTTATGGTGTGTTGAGATGTCTTGAATTGATGATGCTAGGAAAGAGAATATTGAACAAAAGAAAAATATATATTTTTGGTGTGTAAGTTTGATTTAAGGAAATAAGATTAATACAAAAGAAAATGTGATATTTTGTTATGATAAAATATACTAGGAAAGTATTGTGATAATATTTTGGAGATTATTTGTCAAAATATTACTGTTGACCTAGTTGAAGCTTTTTAAAGGTGAAGTCGGACACTTTAGAAAACTGAAGTTTTTGCTTTGAGAGCATCGTTTCCGTCCCAGTAATGTATTTGTTGGTGTTTTGGGGGACCGGGTGTTCTATAAACTCGTGTCATAACCTTAGTCTGTGCTGTTGTAATCCTTATTTTAATCTCCTAATAAGATTCTCTCTTTCTGATTTTATTAGATTTAGTGATATATTTATGTGGATGGAGCATAAAAAGAATTACATTTTTTGATGTAACTAAGTCCGAAATAAAGTTATCACTCCCAAAATTTTCATATGTAATGTTTCTTAATTCCATAATATTTTTTTATATTTTAAGAGCAGTGGCGGACCTACTAGGGTGGCTTAAGGCCTGGGCCTCACCTAACCTTAGAATTTTTTTTAATATAGTAATTGGGCTCCAACTTTTCTTTCCTGTTGTATGACCTATCTCTTATCTCTCTTCTCTATTCCCTCATTTCTTTTATTCTCTACTCTAATTCCTATCCATCTGATCTTTAATTCTCTCTAATCTTTATTCGTTCATTCCTCTAGGCTCCAGCAAACAACAATGAACACCGTAAAGACTGATTTGCGTAATCGAATGGGAGATAAATGGATGAATGATATTTTAGTTGTATATGTTGAGAAAGATATTTTCTAAACAATTGAAAATGAACAATATGCAATATTATCAACAAATAGAATCTCGTAAAATAAATTTGTTTTCTTTTGTATCGACTCATGGACAAGAATAATTTAGTAATTGTGCATGTTACTATTTTTATGTAATTAACGAGTAAAATTTTAATTAGAAAATACATTTATTTGATCGTCAAAAAATTGCAATGTTACTATGTATTTGGCATTATGTATTTGGCACCGACAAAATATTTCTGGGTCTGCCACTGTCTAAAAGTATTTTTCATAATATTTTAGATTAAATTTGAAGAAGTTCTGTATATAATCCTTATATCTATGTTGGTAATTGTTTTTTCAAACTTTTTTTTGTTTTCTTTTGTTTTAACACATTATATATATATATATATATATATATATATATATATATATATATATATATATATATATATATATATATATATATATATATATATATATATATATATATATTATATATATATATATATATATAAAGTTTTAATTAATAAAAAATCATGAAAAAAATTTAGACTGTGTTTCCAAATACTAATTTAAGTTG
Source organism: Impatiens glandulifera (assembly GCF_907164915.1). Classification (NCBI taxonomy): domain Eukaryota; kingdom Viridiplantae; phylum Streptophyta; class Magnoliopsida; order Ericales; family Balsaminaceae; genus Impatiens; species Impatiens glandulifera. The sequence continues at coordinate 62,767,862 of NC_061862.1, read as the reverse complement.
TAATTTATTTTCATATAATTAAGCAAAGCCTTTGTATATTAAGTTTTATTATAAAATTGGAATCATATTAACATATTAAAAAATTATTAATATATTTGTAAATTTAAAGTTATTTGGGAACTGAATTATAATTTATACCAATGAAAAGAATAAAATAAGAACATGATCTCATTAGAAAGAAATCCTTCATATCTCTTTGGCCGCCGTCTAAAGGAAACTTAATTTTGTACTTAGGTTCTCTCTCATTCCTAAGGAAACTCTCATTTTTTTTATCTAGATTTTCTCTCCCCGAATTCATTTATGATTCATTCTTCTTTTTTCATTGATCATAGTTTGATCACAAAGACGATTAAGACTTTGGTGATAGAGTTTCGATCAGATGAAAGTAGAGATTTATGTGCGGCCTTTCAATCCAAATGAGTTTTCAAAGCAAATAGAGAATCAGAATCATGAGAGGATTCATATACAATGTAAATATAAGTGATACATTTTATGTGTATGATGATTTATATTGAAGTGTAGGGAATGCTACAACATTTCAATCAAACACAATTCAGGTATATTATCTATCTTTATTATTTGTATAAGATGAACTATAGAATCAACTTCTAGAATGAGTTTGGTTGTAGATTTTCTCGTGAAATGGCCTTATGTTCATCTTCAGTTTTTTAATTTGATCTCTTGTTATTACAAATTTATTTATCTTAACCCAAATTTATTTTATTTATTTCCTAGGTACTAACTAGTATTTTGTGTTTGGGTGCTATAAATGATCTAGGTAAGCTTCTAGGAGAGCTTGAGGCCGAGTTTGAATAAGTTTGAGGAAGAGTTTGGGAAAGAGGATATCGGGGACGAATTTGGAGAAGAGAAGATTGAGGCCGAGTGGAAAAAAATGAAGCAATATCAAAGCTGGGAAGCTGAGTTTGAAGATAAATGTAATGTCAATGAACGGAGATGAGTGAGGTATAAATTGTTCTATAAATAATATTAGAAGCTTAAAAAATAATCTTGGATAGGATATTTTTATCTAATTGTTTTAAAATGATTAAGAAGGTGTAATATGTAACATATTTATGAAATTAAATTAAATGAGTTGATGTTGATCCAAAATGTGTTGTTAGATGTTTAATGTAATGTGTGAGCTTAATTTGAATGAATGATTGTGAATTTGTTCAAATTTATTTGAGTTTTAAAAGTAGTTTATAATTTTTTGATTAAGTTGTATTAAGTTATTTAAGCTCACTAATACTTGAAACTACATGCTATTAAATTAATATTTTTTTTACTAATTATTTAAAACCAAAATTACAAATAAGTGGGAAGATTTAAAGTATCTTGGGATCAAAGTTTTCTTTAAAGTAAAAGGTGAAGAAAATAAACATTACTCAAAGGAACAAATCAACCATATTAATGTCATTAAATAATAGGAATAACTCTAGTAACTTTAGTTTTAAGGAATTAAAATGACAAAGAAAAAGATTGGAGTTTCTTCCTAAGCCAAAGATTATTACCATATATGAAATTTTCTTCCTAAACCAAAGACTAATATAATGCATGAATTAGTGTGGTATGAATATTTTTAATTGGTTCTACCCTAGGGTCAGTGGCGAATCAAGAACCAAATTTTAATGGTCATAATTTATCAAGTATAATTATTTTTTATTATACAACACTTATATTAAAGTATAATTAATAGTGATAATAATAAAGATACAAAATCACGCTGATACTAATAAAATATTTATTTTTTTATAATTCAACTACTATTAGATGTACAAACAAATGTAGAAAATTGAGTTCTTCGGGTCTTCATTTATTGAAAATGTTATAAAATTTATTCATTTTCAATTATGCTAAAAATCTCCTTCTCGACGTATACTACCAAATTGTCGTTCATTCACTCATCGCCCCATTCTATTACATAAATCAGTCTTAAGAATTTTCATCGTAGAAAATACTATTTCAACAAAAACAATCGTAACAGGTAAAACCAACCCTAACTCAATCAACTGATATATTAATGTAAAAACTCTATGTTTCCCAGTTTCAACAGCCTTCATAGCAAGACTCTAATCATGATCTCTTATGCATTAAGAATCATCTAGTTTTCTGGGTTATATTATATTACTTCATTAAAGAAAAGATTTATATACATTACATTATCCAAATGAAACAACACAATGTGTAAACAAAGCTTATTATTCCATTCCTATTTTACCCTAAGTCTTAGACCATATATATATATATATTCTTTTTTTATTCTAAGCATTTGATCAATTTAAATAAAGTACACAGTCATTTTACATTTTCTCACTTATTTCTTTATAGTAAACATTCGCCTTTTTTTAGTAAAAGCACAAGTGCTAGTTGTAGTGGTGGGGAAGACTATAGGAAAGAGGCCAACTTTGACTTGTATTATTAATTTTTTAAGTGGTTACATTAATATTAGATGTTTAGTCCCAGAGGGGCACGATGGGGAATTCTTTTTCTCCTCTTTACCGTCTGGTTATTTTCAAGTGGTTCTCTAAATATTCCACGACTAGTCCCATAGGGCACGATTGGGAATTCTTTTTCTCCACTTCATTGTCCGGTAATTAACCGTCGGCGGAGACGACATTGACAGGATAAAACTCTAATTATTATTATCTCTTCACCCATAACTACTGCGGTTGCACGAGTCATCGGAGATTGCTTCTGTTGGAAAATATTCCTTTACCAACAATCTGTAATTAGAAAATCCAGATCAGAAACAATTTTTATGATGCATTGAGATGTCTTGAATTAATGAAGCAAGGAAATAGAATATTGAAGAAAAAGAAAGTATATATTTTTAGTGTGTAAGTTTAATTTAAGGAAATAAGATTAACACAAAAGGAAATGTGATCTTTTGTTATGGTAATATATAACTAGGAAAGTATTGTGATAATATTTTGTACACTGTTTGCCATTATATTACTGTTAACCTAGTTGAAGCTTATTTAAAGGTGCAGTCGGGCACTTTAGAAAGCTGAAGTTTTTGTTTTGAAAGCATCGTTTCCGTCCCACTAATGTATTTTTATGGGGTTTTGGGGGACCGAGTGTTATATAAACTCGTGTAATAATCTTAGTTTGTGATGTTGTAATCCTTGTTTTAATCTCCTAATAATATTCTCACTTTTTGATTTTATTAGATTTAATGATATATTTATTTGGATGGAGCATAGAAGGGATTACATTTTTTGATGTAACTAAGTCCGAAATAAAGTTGTTCCTCCCAAAATTTTTACATGTAAATATTTGTTAATCCCATAATATTTTTTTATATTCTAAGAGTAGTGGCATACCTACTAGTGTGGCCTTAAGGTCTGGGCCTCCCCCAACCTTAGATTTTTTTTTTTAATATAATAATTGGGTTACAACTTTTCCTTTCTGCGTATAGCCTATCTCTGATCTCTCCTTCTCTCTATTCCCTCATTTCTTTTCATCTCTACTCTAATTCCTATTCATATGATCTCTCACTCTCATTAATCTATATTCCTTCCTTCGTCCAGGCTCCAGCGGACAACAATTGAAGACTGATTTGAGTAATCGAATAGGAGATGAATGGACGAATGATAGTTTATTTGTATATGTTGATAAAGATATTTTCTCAATAATTAAAAATGAGCCAATATTGCAATATTTTCAACAAATGGAATCTCGTAGAATAAATTTGTCTTCTTTTGTATCGATTCATGGACAAGAATAATTAAGTAATTGTGTTTGTTAGTATTTTTATGTAATTACCCGAGTAAAATTTTAATTAGAAAATGCATTTATTTGATTATCAAAAAATTGCAACGTTACTAGGTATTTGGCCCCAAGAAAATATTTCTGGGTCCGCCACTGTCTAAGAGTATTTTTCATAATATTTTAGATTAAATTTGAACAAATTCGGTATATAATCCATATATCTATGTTGGTAATTCTTATTCAAACATTTTTTTTGTTTTCTTTTGTTTTAACGCATTATATATATATATATATATATATAAAGTTGCTTAATTAATAAAATATCATGCAGAAAATTTAGACCGTGTATCCAAATTCTAATTTAAGTTGTAATTTATTTTCATCTAATTCAGCAAAGCCTTTATATATTATGTTTTATTATAAAATTGGAACCATATTAACTTATTAAAAAATTATTAATAAATTTGTAATTTTAAAGTTATTTGGGAACTGAATTATAATTTAAACCAATGAAAAGAATAAAATAAGAACATGATCTCATTAGAAAGAAATCCTTCATATCTCTTTGGCCGCTGTTTAAAAGAAACATAATTTTGTACTTAGGTTCTCTCTCATTCCTAAGGAAACTCTAATTTTCTATATAGATTTTCTCTCCCCTAATTCATTTCTGATTCGTTCTTCTTTTTTCATTGATCATAGTACGATCACAAAGACGATTAAGGCTTTGGTGATATAGTTCTGATCCGATGAAAGTTGAGATTTATGTGCGACCTTTCAATCAATGAGTTTTCAAAGCGGATAGAGAATCAGAATCATGAGAGGATTCATATACAATGTAAATATAAGTGATACAATTTATGTATATGATAATTTATATAGAAGTGTTAGGAATGCTGCAACATTTCAATCAAACACAATTCAGGTATATTATCTATCTTTATTATTGGTATAAGATGAACTCTAGAATCAGCTTTTAAAATGAATTAGGTTGTAGATTTTCTCGTGAAATGACCTTATGTTCATCTTCAGTTTTTTAATTTGATCTCTTGTTATTACAAATTTATTTATCTTAACCCAAATTTATTTTATTTATTTCTTAGGTACTAATTAGTATTTTTGTGTTTGGGTGCTATAAATCATCTAGATAAGCTTCTAGGAGAACTCGGGGCCGAGTTTGAATAAGATTGAGGACGAGTTTGGAAAAGAGAAGATCGGGGACGAGTTTGGACAAGATAAGATTGAGGCCGAGTGGAAAAAAATGAAGCAATATCCAAGTTGGGAAGCTGAGTTTGAAGATAAATATAATGTCAATGAACGGAGATGAATGAGATATAAATAATTCTATAAATAAGATTAGAAGCTTAAAAAATAATCTTGGATAGGATATTTTTATCTAATTGTTTTAAAATGATTAAGAAGGTGTAATATGTAACATATTTATGAAATTAAATTAAATGAGTTGATGTTGATCCAAAATGAGTGGTTAGATGTTTAATTTAATGTGTGAGCTTAATTTGAATGAATAATTTTGAATTTGTTCAAATTTATTTGAGTTTTAAAAGTAGTTTATAATTATTTAGATTAAGTTGTATTAAGTTTATTAAGCCTACTAATACTTGAAACTACATGCTATTAAATTAATATTTTTTTTACTAATTATTTAAAACCAAAATTATAAATAAGTGGGAAGATTTTAAGTATTTTGGGATCAAAGTTTTCTCTAAAGTAAAAGGTGAAGACAATAAACATTACTCAATGGAACAAATCAACCATAATAATGTCATTAAATAATAGGAATAACTCTAGTAACTTTAGTTTTAAGGAATTAAAATGACAAAGAAAAAGATTGGAGTTTCTTCTTAAGCGAAAGACTATTATCATATATGAAATTTTCTTCCTAAACCAAAGACTATTATAATGCATGAATTAGTGTGGTATGAATATTTTTAATAGGTTCTACCCTAGGGTCAGTGGCGAATCAAGAACCAAATTTTAATGGTCAAAATTTATCAAGTATAATTATTTTTTACTATACAACACTTATATTAAAAGTATAATTAATAGTGATAATAATAAAGATACAAAATCACGCCAATACTAATAAAATATTTATTTTTTTACAATTCAACTACTACTAGACGTACAAACAAATGTAGACAATTGAGTTCTTCGAGTGTTCATTTATTGAAAATGTTGTACAATTTATTCATTTTCAATTATGGTAAAAATATCCTTCTCGACGTATACTACCAAATTGCCGTTCATTCACTCATCGCCCATTCTATTACATAAATTAGACTTAATAATTTTCTTCGTAAAAAATACTATTTCAATAGAAACCGTAGTAACAGGTAAAACCAATCCTAACTCAATCAACCGCTATACCAATGTAAAAACTCTATATTTCATAGTTTCAACCATATTCATAGCAAGACTTCCCAAATCTCTAATCATGATCTCTTATGCATTAAGAATCATCTAGTATTTTGGGTTATATTATATTACTTCATTAAAGAAAATATTTATATACATTACATTATCCAAATGAAACAACACACAAGGTGTATACAAAGCTTATTATTCCATTTCTATTTTACCTTAAGTCTTAAACCACATATATATATATATATATATTATTTTTTATTCTACGCATTTGATCACTTTAAATAAAGTACACAGTCATTTACATTTTCCCATTTATTTCTCTATAGTAAACACTGGTCTTTTTTAGTAAAGCACACAAGTGATAGTTATAGTGGTGGGGAAGATTATAAAAAAGAGACCAATCTTTGACTTGTATTATTAATTTTTTTTTAAGTGGTTTCATTAATATTCCACGATTAGTCCCATATGAGCACGATGGGAATTCTCTTTCTCCTCTTCAACGTCCGGTTATTTTTAAGTGTTTCTCTTAATATTCCATGAATAATCCCATAGGGCACGATGGGGAATTCTCTTTCTCCTCTTCATTTTCCGGTAGTTAACCATCGGCATCGACGGCATTGACGGACTAAACCTCTGAATCTTATTATCCCGTCGCCCATGGCTACTGCGGTTGCACGAGTCATCGGAGATTGCTTCTGTTGGTAAATGTTCCTTTACCAACAATCTAACATTAGAAAATCTAGATCATAAACAATCTTTATGGTGTGTTGAGATGTCTTGAATTGATGATGCTAGGAAAGAGAATATTGAACAAAAGAAAATATATATTTTTGGTGTATAAGTTTGATTTAAGTAAATAAGATTAATACAAAAGAAAATGTGTTCTTTTGTTATGGTAAAATATAACTAGGAAAGTATTGTGATAATATTCTGGATATTATTTGCCAAAATATTACTGTTGACCTAGTTGAAGCTTATTTAAAGGTGTAGTCGGGCACTTTAGAAAGCTGAAGTTTTTGCTTAGAGAGCATCGTTTTCGTCCCAGTAATGTATTTGTTGGGGTTTTGGGGGACCGGATGTTATATAAACTCGTGTCATAACCTTAGTCTGTGCTGTTGTAATCCTTGTTTTAATCTCCTAATAAGATTCTCTCTTTTTGATTTTATTAGATTTAGTGATATATTTATGTGGATGGAGCATAAAAGGAAATACATTTTTTGATGTAACTAAGTTCGAAATAAAGTTATCCCTCCCAAAATTTTCATATGTAAATGTTTCTTAATTCCATAATAATTTTTTATATTCTAAGAGCAGTGGCGGACCTACTAGGGTGGCTTAAGGCTTGGGCCTCCCCCAACTTTAGAATTTTTTTTTTAATATAATAATTGGGCTCCAACTTTTCTTTCCTGTGGTATGGCCTATCTCTGATCTCTCCTTCTCTCTATTCCCTCATTTCGTTTATTCTCTACTCTAATTCCAATCCATCTGATCTCTAATTCTCTCTAATCTCTATTCGTTCATTCCTCCAGGCTCCAGCGAATAACAATGAACACCGTGAAGCCTGATTTGCATAATCGAATGGAAGATGAATGGATGAATGATATTTTAGTTGTATATGTTGAGAAAGATATATTTTCTCAACAATTGAAAATGAACAATATGCAATATTTTCAACAAATAAAATTTCGTAGAATAAATTAGTTTTCTTTTGTACAGACTCATGGACAAGAATAATTTAGTAATTGTGCTTGTTAATATTTTTATGTATCTACTAAGTAAAATTTTAATTAGAAAACCCATTTATTTTATTGCCAAAAAATTGCAACGTTAGTATGTATTTGGCCCCGAGAAAACATTTCTGGGTATGCCACTGTCTAAGTTGGCAATTCTTCTTTCAAACTTTTTTTGTTTTCTTTTGTTTTAACACATTAATTATATATATATATATATATATATATATATATATATATATATATATATATATATATATATATATATATATAAAGTTTTAATTAATAAAAAATCATGAAGAAAATTTAGACAGTGTTTCCAAATTCTAATTTAAGTTGTAATTTATTTTCATATAATTAAGCAAAGCCTTTGTATATTATGTTTTATTATAAAATTGGAATCATATTAACATATTAAAAAATTATTAATATATTTGTAAATTTAAAGTTATTTGGGAACTGAATTATAATTTATACCAATGAAAAGAATAAAATAAGAACATGATCTCATTAGAAAGAAATCCTTCATATCTCTTTGGCCGCCGTCTAAAGGAAACTTAATTTTGTACTTAGGTTCTCTCATTCCTAAGGAAACTCTCATTTTTTATCAAGATTTTCTCTCCCCAATTTATTTCTGAATCGTTCTTCTTTTTTCATTGATCATAGTTCGATCACAAAGACAATTAAGACTTTGGTGATAGAGTTCCGATTCGATGAAAGTTGAGATTTATGTGCGACCTTTCAATCCAAATGAGTTTTCAAAGCGGATAGAGAATCAGAATCATGAGAGGATTCATATACAATGTAAATATAAGTGATACATTTTATGTGTATGATGATTTATATTTAAGTGTAAGAAATGCTACAACATTTCAATCAAACACAATTCAGGTATATTATCTATCTTTATTATTTGTATATGATGAACTATAGAATCAGCTTCTAGAATGAGTTTGGTTGTATATTTTCTAGTGAAATGGCCTTATGTTCATCTTCAATTTTTTAATTTGATCTCTTGTTATTACAAATTTATTTATCTTAACCCAAATTTATTTTATTTATTTCCAAGGTACTAACTAGTATTTTGTGTTTGGGTGCTATAAATGATCTAGGTAAGCTTCTAGGAGAACTTGAGGTTGAGGCCGAGTTTGAATAAGTTTGACGCCGAGTTAGGGAAAAAGAATATCGGGACGAGTTTGGAGAAGAGAAGATTGAGGCTGGGTGGAAAAAAATGAAGCAATATCAAAGCTGGGAAGCTGAGTTTGAAGATAAATGTAATGTCAATAAACGGAGATGAGTGAGATATAAATAGTTCAAGAAATAAGATTAGAAGCTTCAAAAATAATCTTGGATAGGATATTTTTTGTCAAATTGTTTTGAAATGATTAAGAAGGTGTAATATGTAACATATTAATGAAATTAAATTAAATGAGTTGATGTTGATCCAAAATGTGTTGTTATTTGTTTAATGTAATGTGTGAGCTTAATTTGAATGAATGATTATGAATTCATTCAAATTTATTTAAGTTTTAAAAGCAGTTTATAATTTTTTAGATTAAGTTGTATTAAGTTTATTAAGCTTACTAATACTTGAAACTACATGCTATTAAATTAATATTTTTTTACGAATTATTTCAAAATAAAATTACAAATAAGTGGGAAGATTTTAAGTATTTTGGGATCAAAGTTTTCTTTAAAGTAATAGGTGAAGACAATAAACATTACTCAATGGAACAATTCAACCATAATAATGTAATTAAATAATAGGAATAACTCTAGTAACTTTAGTTTTAAGGAATTAAAATGACAAAGAAAAAGATTGGAGTTTCTTCATAAGCCAAAGATTATTATAATTTATGAAATTTTCTTCCTAAACCAAAGACTATTATAATGCATGAATTAGTGTGGTATGAATATTTTTAATTGGTTCTACCCTTGGGTCAGTGGCGAATCAAGAACCAAATTTTAATGGTCAAAATTTATCAAGTATAATTATTTTTTACTATACAACACTTATATTAAAAGTATAATTAATAGTGATAATAATAAAGATACAAAATCACGCTGATACTAATAAAATATTTATTTTTTTTATAATTCAACTACTACTAGTCGTACAAACAAATGTAGACAATTGAGTTTTTCGGGTGTTCATTTATTGAAAATGTTATAAAATTTATTCATTTTCAATTATGGTAAAAATCTCATTCTCGACGTATACTACCAAATTGTCATTCATTCACTCATCGCCCCAATCTGTTACATAAATTAGTCTTAATAATTTTCATCGTAGAAAATACTATTTCAACAGAAACAATCGTAACAGGTAAAACCAATCCTAACTCAATCAACCGATATATCAATGTAAAAACTCTATGTTTCCCAGTTTCAACCATCTAAATAACCAGACTTCTTAAATCTCTAATCATGACCTCATATGCATTAAGAATCATCTAGTTTTCTAGGTTATATTATATTACTTCATTAAAGAATATATTTATATACATTACATTATCCAAATGAAACAACACAAGGTGTAAACAAAGCTTATTATTCAATTCCTATTTGACCCTAAGTCTTAGACCACATATATATATATTATTTTTTTTTATTTTAAGCATTTGATCACCTTAAATAAAGTACACGGTCATTTTACATTTACCCACTTATTTCTCTATAGTAAACACTGACCTTTTTTTTAAAGTAAAAGCACAAGTACTAGTTGTAGTGGTGGGAAAGACTATAAAAAAGAGGCCAAACTTTGACTTGTATTATTAATTTTTTTAAAGTGGTTTCATTAATATTCCACGACTAGTCCCACAGGGGCACGATGGAGAATTCTCTTTCTCCTCTTCATGGTCTGGTAGTTAACCGTCGATGGCGACGCCGTTGACGGGCAAAACTCTGAATCTTATTATCCTGTCGCCCATGGCTACTGCGGTTGCAAGAGTCATCGGAGATTGTTTATGTTGGGAAATGTTCCTTTACCAACAATTTTTCATTAGAAAATTCAGATCATAAACAATCTTTATGGTGTGGTGAGATGTTTTGAATTGATGGTGCAAGAAAAGAAACTATTAAACAAAAGGAAAGTATATATATTTTTGGTGTGTAAGTTTGATTTAAGGAAATAAGATTAACACAAAAGAAAATGTTATCTTTTGTTATGATAATATATAACTATGAAAGTATTGTGATAATATTTTGGAGATTATTTGTCAAAATATTACTGTTGACCTTGTTGAAGCTTATTTAAAGGTGCAGTCGGGCACTTTAGAAAGCTGAAATTTTTTACTTGAGAGCATCGTTTCTGTCCTAGTAATGTATTTGTTGGGGTTTTAGGGAACCGAGTGTTATATAAACTCGTGTCATAACCTTAGTCTATGCTGTTGTAATCCTTATTTTAATCTCTTAATAAGATTCTCTCTTTTTGATTTTATTAGATTTAGTGATATATTTATGTGGATGGAGCATAGAAAGGAATTACATTTTGTATGTAACTAAGCCCAAATAAAGTTATCCATCCCAAACTTTTCACATGTAAATGTTTGTTAATCCCATAATATTTTTTTATATTCTAAGAGCAGTGGCGGACCTACTAGGGTGGCGTTAAGGTCCGGGCCTCCCCCAACCTTAGAATTTTTTTTAATATAATAATTGGGCTCTACCATTTCATTTCTGTCGTATGGCCTATCTCTTATCTCTCCTTCTCTCTATTCCCTCGTCTCTTTTCTTCTCTACCCTAATTCATATCCATCTGATCTCTCATCCTCTCTAATCTCTATTGTTTCATTCCTCCAGGCTCCAACGTACAACAATGAAGACCGTGAAGACTAAAGAAACTAATGAGAGATTAATAGATGAATTATAGTTTAGTTATATATGTTGAGAAAGATATTTTCTCAACAATTGAAAATGAGCCAAGATTACAATATTTTCAACAAATGGAATCTCGTAGAATAAATTTTTCTTCTTTTGTACCAACTCATGAACAAGAATAATTTAATAATTGTGCTTGTTATTATTTTTATGTAATTACCGAGTAAAATTTTAATTAGAAAATGCATTTATTTGATTGCCAAAATAATGCTACGTTACTATGTATTTGGCCCCGAGAAAACATTTCTGGGTCCGCCACTGTCTTAGATTATTTTTCATAAAAATTTATATTAAATTTGAAGAAGTTCTGTATATAATCCTTATATCTATGTTGGTAATTCTTCTTTCAAACCTTTTTTTTGTTTTCTTTTGTTTTAATAAAAAAATCATGTAGAAAATTTGGACTGTATATCCAAATTCTAATTTAAGTGGTAATTTATTTTCATCTAATTAGGCAAAGCCTTTGTATATTATGTTTTATTATAAAATTGGAACCATATTAACTTATTAAAAAATTATTAATATATTTGTATATTTAAAATTATTTGGGAACTGAATTATAATTTATACCAATGAAATGAATAAAATAAGAACATTATCTCATTATAAAGAAATCCTTCGTATCTCTTTGGCCGCCTCTAAAGGAAACCTAATTTTGTACTTAGGTTCTCTCTCATTCCTAAGGAAACTCTCATTTTCTATCTAGATTTTCTACCTTCATATATATATATATATTATTTTTTATTCTAAGCATTTGATCACCTTAAATAAAGTACACAGTCATTTTACATTTTCCCACTTATTTCTCTATAGTAAACATCATCCTTTTTTTTTAGTAAAAGCACAAGGGTTAGTTATAGTGGTGGGGAAGACTACAGAAAAGAGACCAAACTTTGACTTGTATTATTAATTTTTTTTAAAGCAGTTTCATTAATATTCCACGATTAGTCCCATAGGGGCATGATGGGGAATTCTCTTTCTCCTTTTCATTGTACGGTAGTTAACCGTCAACGGCGACGGCGTTGACCGACTAAAACTCTAAATCTTATTCTCCCGTCGCCCATGCCTAATGCGGTTGCACGAGTCATCGGAGATTGCTTCTATTGGAAAATGTTTCTTTACCAACAAACTGTCATTAGAAAATCCAGATACAAAACAATCTTTATGGTGTGTTGAGATGTCTTTAATTAATGATGCAAGGAAAGATAATATTGAACAAAAGGAAAGTATATATTTTTGGTGTGTAAATTTGATTTAAGGAAATAAGATTAACACAAAAAAAATGTGATCTTTTGTTATGGTAATATATAACTAGGAAAGTATTGTGATAATATTTTGAAAATTATTTGCCAAAATATTCCTGTTAAGCTAGTTGAAGCTTATTTAAAGGTGCAGTCTCGGGCACTCTAGAAAGCTGGAGTTTTTGTCTTGAGAGCATCGTTTCTGTCCCAGTAATGTATTTGTTGGGGTTTTGGGAAAACCGAGTGTTATATAAACTCTCGTGTCATAACCTTATTCTGTGCTTTTGTAATCCTTATTTTAATCTCCTAATAAGATTCTCTCTTTTGATTTTATTTGATTTAGTGATATATTTATGTGGATGGAGCATAGAAGGAATTATATTTTTTGATGTAACTAAGTCCGAAATAAAGTTATCCCTCCCGAAATTTTTACATGTAAATGTTTGTTAATCTTATTATATTTTTTTATATTCTAAGAGCAGTGGCGGACCTACTAGGGTGGCCTTAAGACCTAGGCCTCCCCCAACCTTAGAATTTTTTTTTTAATATAATAATTGGACTCCACTTTTTCCTTTCGGATACGGCCTATCTCTGATCTCTCCTTCTCTCTATTCCCTCATTTCATTTCTTTTCTTCTCTACTCTAATTCCTATCCATCTGATCTCTCATTCTTTATATTCTCTATTCCTTAATTCCTCTAGGCTCCAGCGGACAACAATGAAGACCGTGAAGACTGATTTGCGTAATCGAATGGGAGATAAATGGATGAATGATAGTTTAGATGTATATGTTGAGAAATATATTTACACAACAATTGAAAATGAGCTAATATTACAATATTTTCAACAAATGGAATCTCGTAGAATAAATTTGTATTCTTTTGTACGACTCATGGACAAACATAATGTAGTAATTGTGCTTGTTAGTATTTTTATATAATTATCGAGTAAAATTTTAATTAAAAAATACAATTATTTGATTGCCACTGTCTAAACGTAACTATGTATTTGACCCCAAGAAAATATTTCTAGGTCTGCCACTGTCTAAAAGTATTTTTAATAATATTTTAGATTAAATTTGAAGAAGTTTGGTGTTAGATAAAATTAGATCGGTTAAACAAAACTTAACAAAAACAAATCTCTTGTGCTGGAATAGGCAAAGAATTCAACCGGTCAAATTACTCAACCGGTCAAGCAATCAAACCGACCAAAAACCTGACCGAACAAGAAAGACAAGATCGGTCAAATCAGAAGGCCAGAATCATTGAAAAACCGGAAGTCATCTGGTTAACATAAACAACCGACCAACACAAATAGATACTTCAGGTATCTGTTGAGAATGATACCGAAGGAACAGACTTAGTATTTCCATATTCATACAAGTTTGAGGACAGTCTGCAGGCTGCAGAAGACCGTCCTACAAGATCTTTCCACTCCAGGATAAATCAGAAAGGCATTCTTCCGAGTACAGGCAACTATCCAACCGACAATTGCCATATTGAGTAAAAGACAAACCTAGCCGGTTTGACCTACACACTGAAAGACTAGACCGCCAGGTCTGAAGACTAGACCGCCAGGTCTGAATCACTGAACTTCTGCTCAACCAATCAGATTCAAGGAAATGAAATGTGACCGTTGACATCCATAAAAATCTGTCTTGTTATTTACTTTCCGCCTGCTTTACTTTCTAACCGATCTGCACTAACCTACTAATACCGCTCCAACCGACTCAACATCACCTAAACCGAATTACTAAGCTCCAAAACCGACCCAGCAATCTCCAAAACTGTCCTATTCAAATCCGGTTGTGCCTATCTCGTGTGTGTGCTGCTTCAACCTGAAACAAACCACTTCCGCGCTTGAACTCGGTTCAAGGGTTTGTGACAGTTTGTGTAGTATTGAAACCCCGGTATTAATCTTTAATCGGATTAATCACCACCTTTGAGTGAGACGCGCAAACCGGCCAACCCCGGTCCCCCAGCCGCGACCTAGATCCTAACAATTGGTATCAGAGCAGTTAGTTTCAATACTCAAGCAAGCATGTCGTTCGATAGGCCCCCAATGCTAGAAGGTGACGACTTTGCCAACTGGAAGGCACGCATGCACCTGCATTTAATCACCATGGATGACGAGATGCAGTTCATTATAGCTGAAGGACCGATAATAATTGATAAAGACAGAAAGGATTGGACAGCTGAAGATAGGAGAAGAAATAATCTGGATAATCATGCCAGAAACCGCATCTCCAACGGTTTGGACAGAAACACGTATTGCAAAGTCAGAGATTGCAAAACAGAAAAGGAAACATGGGAAGCAGTGATTCAGATTCATGAGGGAAATGAAAGAACCAAGGAAAACAAGATAATGGTTGGTACTCAAAAGTTTGAAAACATCAAGATGAGACCGGGAGAAACAATGAGAGAATACAGTGACCGGTTCACAGGTGTGATAGACGAGCTAGCAATTCTTGGCAAGAGGTATGACAACAAGGAAGTCATCATGAAAGCGTTAAGATCTCTTCCAAGCGCATGGGACATAAAGACAATGTATTCGAAGATCTTAAGGCATATGAGTTTGAAATGAGTTCTAGGACTGAAGAAAAAGTCTCAGCCTCAACCTCAACCAGAGCATTGATCACATCCACAGAATCGGTTGCTTCCGCACCAATCAGAACCGTTAAACAGTTCACTGAGGATGACATGACAATGCTTGCACAGAAATTCGGCAGATTCATGAAGAGAAACCAACCGACAAATAACTATAACTACGGTGATAAATCTAATGTTAGATGTTATAACTGCAATTGTTTGGGACATTTCAAGTGGGAATGCAGAAAACCGAGGAGAGATGACCGGAAACCGGACAATCAGAATAACCGAAATAATTATTAACAAACCGGTGAAGGAAGTGAAGTTTAGAAAGCACTAATAGCCGATGATGGAGGAAGTTTATGGGCTCACAGTGACAGTGATGATGAACTCACATGCCTCATGGCAAATGAGGAACAGGTATGTGACTCTCCTTGTGAAGAATTTACTAAAGATGAGTTATTTAATGCACTAAATGATATGGTAGTAAAGTATAAGAACCTATTAACACTATTGCCCAACTTTAGAGTCGACCCCATAGTACCTACCTTGACCGAACCAAAGACCATACAACCTGATGAAATCCTGGAAACCGAGGCAGCAATTGAACTATCCTCTGAGACCGAACAGCTCAAGAAGCCAGTTCAAGAGTTGACCGAAGAGGAAAATGCCCGAATCCAGTATCGAATGGCCGCATAGAAAAGGTCTAGTGAAATGGTAAACAGAATGTGTAGTTATAAAAGACACTCTACGTGCATGTTTGGTCTAGGATACAAAAACAACAGATCCAACAACCGGAAACACTTCGACATCATGAGGCTTACAAAGGATAATCTTCCCTTTGTAAGCTTTGTCAGAAGTTCCTTAACCATTGAAGAGGAATTAAGTGCCTTATATCCGAAAGACAAATTAATCTATGTAAGTCCAACTGATTCTGAGAAATGGCTTTACCCTGAGAAAAGGAAACTCTGAATGGTACTTGGATAGCGGTTGCTCCAGGCACATGACCGGAAACAACAATCTTCTAACCGACATCAGAATAGAAACCGGTGCATTGATCATCTTCGGTGACAACTCAAAAGGTAGAATTGTGGGCAAGGGTAAGATTATCCATGGTAACTTGACAATTTATAATGTACTCTTAGTCGAAAACCTACGTTTTAACCTGCTAAGCATTAGTCAAATGTGTGATGCTGGATACATTGTAGAATTTCTTAAACATGCATGCTTAGTTAAAAATTCTCAAGGTATCACACTGCTAACCGGAAATAGGTTAGGAAACATTTACAAGGTAGATTGGAAAAATAAAGTAGAATATCCTGTCTGCATGATAGCTAAAACCGATCAAACCTGGCTGTGACATAAAAGACTAAACCACTTAAACATGAAAACCTTAAACTATATTCGCGGTAAAAAGTTAGTCGAAGGAGTTCCTGACATAGTGTTTAATAAGGATAAGGTCTGTTCAGCATGTCAAATGGGTAAACAAACTAAGTCAACCTTTAAAAGTAAAGGACACATTCAATCTAACCGATGCTTAGATCTTCTTCACATGAACTTATTTGGACCGATTAGGGTCGTCAGCCTAGGAGGTATGATTTACACTATGGTAGTTGTTGATGATTATTCTAGGTATACATGGGTAATATTCTTGCCATCCAAACGTGAAACCGCATCAAATTTGATCACACTACTTAAACGTTTGCAAAATGAAAAATCAACACGCATTAATAGCATTAGAAGTGATAGAGGAACCGAATTTACAAATAGTACTCTAAATGAATTCCTTGATGAATCCAGTATTAGACACGAGTTGTCTAGTGCTAGGACTCCTCAACAGAACGGCCTGGCCGAGAGAAGAAACCGAACTCTCAAGGAAGCCGCACGGTCCATGATAGCCGATTCGGGCATTGCCCAGAAATTCTGGGCTGAGGCTATCAACACCGCATGTCACACACAAAATCGGTCTCTGATCAACAAATTTCACAACAAAATACCTTATGAGGTATACTTTGATAGGGTTCCTAACCTTAGGTATCTTAAAATTTTCGGTTGTAAATGCTACATTCACATAAATGGAAAAACCTATTTATCTGCTTTTGACGCAAAATCCGATGTTGGGATCATGTTAGGTTACTCAGCAGTTAGTAAAGCATATAGAGTGTATAATACTAGAACTTCAATCGTGGAGGAATCACTTCATGTTGTTTTCGATGAATCGGTTGAAAGCAACATTGCATCATGCTTTGATCTACACAACAGATTGGAAAATAACAATATCCATTCTGATAGTGAAGATGAGATTCTGGTCTTTAGACGGTTTGTCCATGACCAAATGGGTAATGATGAAACCCAGCCGGATCAAACTGTTCCAAGGCAGGACGCTGACACTTCGGTTCAAACTAAGGAAATCGGTCGGTCTGACACTCCTATTCAGCCTACCGATATGTCTAGCCTTGATCAAGTAAACGGTGATTTGGTAGACATCCCTGCACCGAACCTCAAAAGGAACACAAATCATCCTACTGAGCTAATTATAGGTGACCCTTCAGAACCCGTTCGAACTAGGTGACAAATCCTGGAGGAATATTTCAACACCGCCTTTATATCCCAGATTGAGCCGAAAAGAGTGGATGAAGCATTGTCAGATCCGGATTAGATCTTGGGAATGCAAGAAGAGTTAAACTAGTTTGAGAGTAACAAAGTCTGGTACCTAGTCCTTAGACCGAAAGATCAACCGGTCATAGGAACAAGATGGGTATTTAGAAATAAACTCAATGAAGACGGTTTGGTCACGAGGAACAAAGCCAGATTAGTGGTACAAGGATACAAACAGGAAGAAGGCATTGATTTTGAAGAATCATTTGCCCTTGTAGCTAGGATTGAAGCTATTAGGATTTTTCTAGCTTTTGCCGCATTCAAAAATTTTAAAGTCTTTCAAATGGATGTTAAAAGTGCATTTTTGAATGGTGACCTACGTGAAGAAGTATATGTTGAACAACCACCCGGTTTCAAAAATGCTGAACTGCCCAACCATCTATACCGCCTAAACAAAGCACTATACGGTTTAAAGCAAGCTCCTAGAGCCTGGTATGACACACTAACCGCATTCTTGTTAAAACATGATTTCACCATCGGTTCGGTGGACAAAACACTATTTAAATTTGAGAAAAAGGAACATATCCTAATTGTTCAAATATATGTAGATGATATCATCTTCGGTTCAACCGATCCTAAGCTATGTGATAAATTCTCAACCCTGATGACTAACAAATTTGAAATGAGTATGATGGAAGAATTAAGCTTCTTCCTAGGTCTTCAGGTTAAGCAACTCGAAGAAGGAACTTTCATAAGCCAACCCAAGTACACTAAGGAGCTTCTAAAGAAATTTGGGGTGGACACGTACTCCTCAGTCGCTACTCCAATGAGCTCATCGGTCAAACTGGACAAGGATGATGACGGTCAAGCAGTAGACCTGACAGCTTACCGAGGAATCATCGGTTCTCTCCTATACCTGATAGCAAGTAGACCGGATATACTATTTGCGGTCGGTGTGTGTGGAAGATTCCAGGCTAATCCAAAACAATCTCACTACACAGCCGCAAAGCGAATCTTGAAATACCTAAAGGGAACTCCTGACGTCGGTTTGTGGTATCCAAAGGACTCATCTTTTAACCTCACAAGTTACTCAGATGAAGACTATGCAGGCTGCAAGGTTGATAGAAAAAGCACCAACGGAACATGCCAATTCCTAGGTGATCGGCTTGTTTCATGGCACAGCAAGAAACAGACATCAGTGGCCACATCAACCGCAGAAGCTGAATACCTGGCAGCCAGAAGTTGCTGTTCACAACTTCTTTGGATCCAACAACAACTGAAGGATTTCGGTATCACAGCCGAAGAGTCTCCAATTTTCTGTGATAATACGAGTGTCATAGCAATCACCTACAATCTGGTTCTACACTCTATAACCAAGCACATTGACATAAGGCACCACTTCATTCGGGAACATGTCATGTTGAAGCATATCCGGCTGGAATACGTATCGACAGAACAACAAGTAGCTGATAACTTCACAAAGCCTCTGCAGGAAGCTAAGTTCTCTCAATTCAGACTCACACTTGGTTTAACCGATATTAGTCAGATTATTCCTAAAAATGTTTAAAAGGGAAATTGGTTCGAACAGACAAAACCGGTAGTTCCTCCTAAATTGTCGGATTCTAAATTTACCAAGGTATCTATGGAAGAACCGCTTTGTCTATCAGTTAGAGTAAACCAACCGGTTGCTTAGTGCATGCACCAAATAACCGCATCGGGACGAATGACTGAAAACCAACCGGTTTGGAAGTAATTTACTTTGGATTATTTGGCCTCCAAACAAAAGTGGAATAATTATCTGTATTTAAACTTATATGTTCTAAAAAATTACCTTTTCAAAGTAAAACGGTCATATCTCAAAAGAGGTGAAGATACGATATCTTTCACCGTCCAGGTCTATGACTCACATCCTAGGTTGTAGACATGCTTATTTCATGCAAAATGCCTTACCCTATGGTTAATAGACATCATTACCTGCGACACACTGGATAATACTATCATCCCTCCACCAATATATAAGTTAGGCAAACCTTAAACAAAACAATCACAAGCTACAACTTATCCTCTTACTAAGACAAAATGTCTCAGTTTCCAAACATCCTTCAAGTGGATTTCGATTCAGCTCAAGGCACTGAGCATTATGAAGTCTTCAAGATGATTAAGTCACTTGATGACACCGGTCTCAAACACTTCCTAGATGACAAATATGTCATCTTCCCAGAAACAATCCTGGAATTCTTCTACAATGCCAGGGTCTTCCGAGGTAATCCTCACTTTGACACCCACATTTAGTCTAAGGTGGAAGGAACTATGTTTGATTTCACAGAAAGGGATTTCACCAGATACTTCGACCTTCCGAAGCAAGGGCTCACCGATCTAAACGTTCCGGCTGAACTAAAGGCCGAAATCGCCTTAAGCTTTGCTCGGTCAGACCGCCCGGTCAATGACCACGGTGCCAGGTCATCGCTGAGAGCTAAGTACCAGCTTCTCAATGATGTCATCGGTCGAGGCATCCTAGGAAAGGATGTGTCAAATACCTACTGCACCGCAGTGTTTAACATGATGTCTGCCATAACCACGGGTACGCCAGTCAACTAGTCAAGGGTGTTGTTTGATGTCCTAATCTGGATTATCGGCATTCGTGCAATCGGTCTCGTCCCTCAGATAAGCTCCCTACTTCTGGAACTTGGAGTTCCACTCTGTCCTGGAGAAGGGTTGAACCAGGCACAGGTCATCACCAAAGAGGTCACCAACTTATTTTATGAGCGGTTTGAGAAGGCCTGGAAAAGGAAGAACCGCCACATCAACTCCAATAGAAACTAAGTCATTCCCTCCTACAACCGGTCATTTTGCTGCACGCACCGGTTGTATCAGTGTCCAACTCTATTATGATCATCTCGTCTTAGTCTATGTTATTTTTCGGTTTTAAGTATTCACCTTCCGGTTTCTTGTACTCTTCTTCATTAATGATAAGTAACTTTCAACTTCCAACTACATGAGTAATTACTATCCAACAAGCTTAGTTACTTTTGAACTAGATTCCTTACCTCGAGCTCTGCAACCGGTCAAAAGTAACTCCTTCCCAAGGAGTTTTGGAAACATATATATTCTCTTCATTAATGAGACAAAACTGAATTTCAACATTAAATGTTGCCACTTTCCCTCCAACTTCAGATCTATATAAGGAACCCCACTTTATCAACTCACCACATCCTAAAATCAAAAATTCTTGAACTCTCTCTATCTTGGCAAAATCTCAAAACATGTCGAGCCGAACTCTAAGGAACTTCTTGAGCATCGATTTCGATTCCTACATGGAACATGATGACCTGGAGACAAAGGAACTCATGTTTGAATCACTAATCGACACCGGTCTTCGCACCTTTCTCGAAGAATCCGGACCTATACTCATTCCAGAAGTGCTGGAATTCTTTCACAATGCATATGTGAGTGACGATGAAATTGTCTCCACGGTGAGAAGGCACACCATCTCTCTGAGCGAATCCCAATTTGCTGAAATGTTTAATCTGCCCACAGAAGGGTTTTCCGATTTCCCAACCAGGGTGGGAAGCGCAACAACCGATTATTCGGAAATGTTCTCCAGAACCGAGGTGCCGGTGGAGAACCACGGGCTAAAAACCCGCCTTGCCCACCACATCCAACTCCTTTACGAGATTGTCAACCGATTCATCATTTGCCAATCTTCGAACCAACACTACTCTAAGAAGGTTTTTGACATGATGACCTACATTGTCAGCAACACCCCTATCAATTGGGCATCAGTCCCCTTCAAAACCTGAGGACTATGGTCGAGACAAAGAAAGGTCTCGGCTACGCCCCCCACATCAGCGGGCTCATTATGGACCACAGTTCAGATTTTGGACCGGGTACACTTGCGTGCCCATCGAATGTTCTCGATAAGGAAGGGGTAGAGGAAAAGCTCTCTAAGATAGTTATTACATAAGTATCTTGTGTTTTTCAAACCGATCAATGTATTGATTTCCATCATGTACCTTTTCCTTTTTCTCTCAATGATTATCTGATTTTTAAGCTTGATAACCGGGTCAAAAATCGCAATATTAGAACATCCAACTAACTAACTGGTTAATATCGATAAATTACTTCATTGAAAAATCCGTTTAAACTCGAAAACCGCATCATCGCGGTTAATAAATCGCTTTATTTAATAAACGGTTACAAGAAGAACCGACTTATCACCGGTTAGATAACGGCAATCAAAAGACCGATCAAAGTTTTTGGAGGGAAAAATTCCCGCTCATAAATCTCGCCCATGGATTCCCGCCCATAGGTTCCCGCTCATAAATCCCGCCCATGGTTTTCCCGCTCAAAGTCTTTGGAGGGAAAATTCCCGCCAAAACATGATGTGACGGTTCGCGACGGTTGGAATTCCAAATCGCGACTATAAATAAGGTCCTTAGTCATTTTCTTTCATTCTCACGCGAATCGGCTTTCTCTCTCTAGCTTTCAACTTTCTCAACTCTCTCAAACTTATACCCTCTTCATCTCTCGGTCCTATTATCTAAAATGGGTCGCGATTCAGTGCTGTTCAAACACATCTTCCAAGTCGATTTCGAGGAAATTATGGCAAACAGTTCGGCTCAAGCAAAGCAAATGATATCCCGGATCTCCGAGTCCGGTCTCGAACACTTTCTAGGCGGACCATTCGTATTATACCAGGATGCGGTCAAAGAATTTTTCCTAAATGCATTCTTGAACGAAGGGACAATCATCGGATCCGTATGCGGTCAATGGATCGAACTGACGGAGAAGTCGGTCGCTGAGATACTACAACTGCCATCCGAAGGGAGCAACTTCTCGGTAAACTTAGATGAAGAGACCTTCGAAGCAGCTTGCCAGATTCTTTCAGAAACAACGGTCCCTATCGTAGTGTCCGATGAGAAATCATCCCTTCGACCGGAGTATAGACCGTTATGTGATATCTTCACAAAATCGGTCCAAGCAAGTTTGACAGTCTCACCCGGGCAAAGATTGAGATGATTGCCGGTTTAGTCAATGGCATCAAAATTAATTGGACTAAGGTAGTTTTCACAAACCTGTGTGAAATGGTGGATCCGACATCCACTCGGTCATGGGGATACGCCATCCCACTTGGAAAAATCATGCGTCACCTCAACATCAACACCGGCCCTGGTGTTCTCCTTTCACCCAGCAAAATTATAAAGTCCCATCAATTCAGGGACAAGAAAGGCAAAAGAAAGGCTTCCAGTTCTATAGGTGGCCGAAAGAAGAAGGCAACCGGTAATAAAGCAGCTCCGGTCAAAGAAAAATCCGGAAGCAAGAAAGATAGACAACCAACCGGATCGGCTGATCCGCGGTCCGACACCCCCAATGATGAAGATTTGACATCCAGCTCTGGCCGAACCGCTTCACCAAACACTGAAGAAGATCAGTCCGGTAAGGACAAAGGACCGATAGTCGAGGAAGAATCGGTCCGACATGATGATGATGATGCCGGATCGGACAGACTTGGGGAGGAGGATGACTACGCTGATGATAACACCTGGAAAACAGCCGAGGATCTCGTCAGCAGAATCATGGACGAAATACATCAGCAGGCTCGCGCGGCTTCCGAAGTATTCTATCAATGGATCTGACACCGGCATTAGATACTCTACAAACACATGCTACCGGATCTCACCGTTAGCCAGAAATTCGAGAAGTTGCTTGAGATGGAAGAGGAGGTCATCAGCCTCACAAAGGCTCAGGACGTCACAACCGCCCTAAAACGAAACACGTTGGGTGAACCGCGTGCTCGGTTACAAAGGCTCACCGAACACATTCAACGCCTCCAAGAAAAGCATACTCCGGGGACACCGAACTCTCCACTTGAACTTTTGGTGTTAGAACTGCTTGCGGTCAAGAAAAGGGCACTAACCGGGGAGATGGCGCGGCTTGAAGCGGAGCCCGACCACCAAGAAACATCAAACTCATCCAGATCCTCTCCTGAGGATGTTGGCAGTCAGAATCCGACCGATAAAGAGCTATCCTCTCCTCCACCGGATCAGAATATCAACATAACCGAAGTCAGGACAGAAACACCTCTCACCGACCACCGAGCATCTATTCAAACCGGGGATTCGGAACCGGCCATAACGGAAGAGAGGGTCAAGACCCTCATTGAAGAATTTTTCAACGACACGGTTCAGCCATGGAAGAAGGAAATCAAAGAAACCGCGGCTAAAGCATTCGAGATGGCCGAGACAACAAAGGATGATATACACAAGGCGGTCGATCGGATCACGTCTGTTGAAACAAATTACGGTAATACGGATGAGTTGTACGGCGGTCATCTTGATCGAACCAAGGCATTGGAGGATATAACTCCGAAGCTGGTGAACGATCTCGCTTCGGTCAGCCAAAGGGTAGCTGATATGGAACGGTCTCAAGAAACGACCGATCAAAGGTTGACGAAGGTCGATGAGGACCTGGCTCGATCAGGTGCCCAAGCCGGCTCAACGCTTGACAGGGTAATGACCCTCGAAGAAAAGAATGCCAAGCTTGAAGCCGATCTCAAGGCGGTCACCGAACAGGTGGCGGAGCTAATAGAAGCTAAGTTGGCTACCGACAAGGCACTTGAGGAAGCAAATGCTCTCGCGGCTCAGAAGCTCCAAGATGCCCTAGACGAGCAGACCCGGATTCAAAAGGAAACGGTAGCGGCGGATGCGAACATAGCCGGACATATGCAAAATCTAGAAAATAGTGCATCGGCCATAGCAGCATCCATAGCGGCTCAACAAGCCAAAGATGCTAACCGGCTAAGGGCTCAACAAGAAACGTATAACAAGTTCGCCAAGGCTCACAAGAAGTCCAAGGCGGTTGCTTCCCCTTCCGTTCCGGTTACACGAAAAAGAAAAGTTGCTTCGAGAAGGGCGGAAATCACCGAACTATTGAACAGAGTCACTAACACGTTTGTTGACCCTTCACCCAACCCGGTTTTCAATCCGATGATGATTTCGAGGAAGAGCTCGAGGCACAACTCACAAAACAGCGGTGTTTGAATGCGGTTCCAATCAGATCGATCGGTCAACCGTTCTCCCCTCACACCGGCACCTCGGGCGGTCAAGGACCCTCTTCAAGGCCGGCTCAAGCGGTCAAGAGAAAAACAACAGATGAATTGCTGGAACACTTCCTACCGCCTAGAGCAAAGAAATAGGAGTCTTATTTCCTTTTATTTACTTACGACTATTTCGGTTATATATATATATATAGTATTTTTGTCTTAGTATATTTCTTACTTATATAAAGTGATTTTTGGAAACCGGCCTACATTTGCACTCTTACATAATTTTGAATATTTTAAATAAAATAATCAAAAAGGGAGAAATTGATAAGATAAAATATAAAAAAATTTCAAAATTTTTCTCAAAATTTTCCAAAATTTTTCTCAAAATTTTCCAAAATTTTTCGAAAAATTCTCCCAAGTTAGTTTCCAAAAATCCGGCCAAATAAACTCTTACAAACAAATCCGGCCTACATTTGCATTCTTACATGATTTTGAATATTTTAAATAAAATAATCAAAAAGGGAGAAATTGTTAGATAAAATTAGATCGGTTAAACAAAACTTAACAAAAACAAATCTCTTGTGCAGGAATAGGCAAAGAATTCAACCGGTCAAATTACTCAACCGGTTAAGAAACTCAACCGGTCAAGCAATCAAACCGACCAAAAACCTGACCGAACAAGAAAGACAAGATCGGTCAAATCAGAAGGCCAGAATCATTGAACAGTCGGTCAATCAGAAGCTATGGAAAAACCGGAAGTCATCCGGTTAACATAAACAACCGACCAGGACAAATAGATACTTCGGGTATCTATTGAGAATGATACCGAAGGAACAGACTTAGTATTGCCATATTCATACAAGTCTGAGGACAGTTTGCAGGCTGCAGAAGACCGTCCTACAAGATCTTTCCACTCCATGATAAATCAGAAAGGCAATCTTCCAGGTACAGGAAACTTTCTAACCGACAGTTGCCATATTGAGTAAAAGACAAACCTAGACGGTTTGACCTACACACTGAAAGACTAGACCGCCAGGTCTGAAGACTAGACCGCCAGGTCTGAATCACTAAACCTCTGCTCAACCAATCAGATTCAAGGAAATGAAATGTGACCGTTGACACATTTCACCTATAAAAGAAGGAGCTGAAGAGGAATAAATGCGGTTACAAGTTCGGAATTTTCTACAGCCTAAGTCAAAAATTGTGTTCTATCTCTAGAAAGCTTAAGCGCTTATTTGAAGTGTATTTACAATTTTGGTTAAAATTGTACGGGTGTTATCGAGCATGAAATAAGTCTCGATCGGATTGTGTTTGTATTCCTTAGTGAATATCCTTCTCGCGGTTTCGAGAGGAAGGGGTGACGTAGGAGTTTTATCTCCGAACATCCATAAAAACCTGTCTTGTTATTTACTTTCCGCCTGCTTTACTTTCTAACCGATCTGCACTAACCTACTAATACCGCTTCAACCGACTCAACATCACCTAAACCGAATTACTAAGCTCCAAAACCGACCTAGCAATCTCCAAATCTGTCCTATTCAAATCCGGTTCTGCCTATCTCGTGTGTGTGCTGCTTCAACTTGAAACAAATCACTTCCACGCTTGAACTCAGTTCATGAAACCCCGGTATTAATCTTTAACCGGATTAATCACCACCTTTGAGTGAGACGCGCAAACCGGCCAACTCCGATCCCCCAGCCGCGACCTAGATCCTAACATTCGGTATATAATCTTTATATCTATGTTGGTAATTCTTCTTTCAAACTTATATTTTTGTTTTCTTTTGTTTTAACACATTATATATATATAGTTGTTTAATTAATAAAAAAATAATGTAGAAAATTTAGACTATGTATCCAAATTCTAATTTAAGTTATAATTTATTTTTATCAAATTAAGCAAAGCCTTTGTATATTATGTTTTATTATAAAATTGGAACCATATTAACTTATAAAAAATTATTAATATATTTGTAAATTTAAAGTTATGGGAACTGAATTATAATTTATACCAATGAAAAGAAAAAAATAAGAATATGATCTCATTAGAAAGAAATCATTCATATCTCTTTGGCCGCCGTCTAATTTTGTACTTAGGTTCTCTCTCTCATTCCTAAGGAAACTCTCATTTTTTATCTAGAAATTCTCTCCCCGAATTCATTTCTGATTCGTTCTTCTTTTTTCATTGATCATAGTTCGATCAGAAAGACGATTAAGACTTTGGTGATAAAGTTCTGATCCGATGAAAGTTGAGATTTATGTGCGACCTTTCAATCCAAATGAGTTTTCAAAGCGGATAGAGAATCAAAATCATCATGAGAGGATTCATATACAATGTAAATATAAGTGATACAGTTTATGTGTATGATGATTTATATTGTAGTGTAAGGAATGCTACAACATTTCAATCAAACACAATTCAGGTATATTATCTATCTTTATTAATTGTATAAGATGAACTATAGAATCAGCTTCTATAATGAGTTTGGTTGTAGATTTTCTCGTGAAATGACCTTATGTTCATCTTCAGTTTTTTAATTTGATCTCTTGTTATTACAAATTTAATTATCTTAACCCAAATTTATTTTATTTATTTCCTATGTACTAACTAGTATTTTTTGTTTGAGTGCAATAAATGATCTAGGTAAGCTTCTAAGAGATATTGAGGTTGAGGCCGAGTTTGAATAAATTTGAGGACGAGTTTGGGAAAGAGAATATCGGGGACGAGTTTGGAGAAGAGAAGATTGAGGCCGGGTGGAAAAAAATGAAGCAATATTGAAGCTGAGTTTGAAGATAAATGTAATGTCAATGAACAGAGATGAGTGAGATATAAATAGTTCAATAAATAAGATTAGAAGCTTCAAAAATAAACTTGGATAGGATATTTTTATCAAATTGTTTTGAAATGATTAAGAAGGTGTAATATGTAACATATTAATGAAATTAAATTAAATGAGTTAATGTTGATGCAAAATGTGTTGTTAGATGTTTAATGTAATGTGTGAGCTTAATTTGAATGAATGATTTTGAATTTATTCAAATTTATTTGAGTTTTAAAAGAAGTTTATAATTTTTTTTTGATTAAGTTGTATTAAGTTTATTAAGCTTACTAATACTTGAAACTAAATGCTATTAAATTAATATATTTTTTTACTCATTATTTCAAACCAAAATGAATAATTAGTGGGAAGATTTTAAGTATTTTGGGATCAAAGTTTTCTTTAAAGTAAAAGGTGAAGACAATAAACATTACTCAATGGAAAAAATCAACCATAATAATGTCATTAAATAATAGGAATAACTAGTAACTTTAGTTTTAGGGAATTAAAATGACAAATAAAAAAATTGGAGTTTCTTCTTAAGCCAAAGACTATTATCATATATGAAAAATTCTTCCTAAACCAAAGATTATTATAACGCATGAATCTGTGTGGTATGAATATTTTTAATAGGTTCTACCTTAGGTCAGTGGAAAATTAAGAACCAAATTTTAATGGTCAAAATTTATCAAGTATAATTATTTTTTACTATACAACATTTATATTAAAAGTATAATTAATAGTGATAATAATAAAGATACAAAATCATGCCGATACTAATAAAATATTTATTCTTTTACAATTCAACTACTACTAAACGTAAAAACAAATGTAGACAATTGAGTTCTTCGGGTGTTCATTTATTGAAAATGTTGTAAAATTTATTCATTTACAATTATGGTAAAAATCTCCTTCTCGACGTATACCACCCAATTGTCGTTCATTCACTCATCTCCCATTCTATTACATAAATCGGTTTAATAATTTTCATCGTAGAAAATACTATTTCAACAGAAACAGTCGTAACATGTAAAACCATCCAAACTCAATCAACTGATATATCAATGTAAAAACTCTATATATCCCAGTTTCTACCATCTTCATAGCAAGACTTCCCAAATCTATAATCATGATCTCTTATGCATTAAGAATCATCTAGTTTTCTGGGTTATATTATATTACTTCATTAAAGAAAATATTTATATACATTACATTATCCACCTTTGAAACAACACAAGGTGTAAACAAAGCTTATTATTCCATTCCTATTTTACTCTAAGTCGTAGATTATATATATATATATATTATTTTTTTATTCTAAGCCTTTGATCACCTTAAATAAAGTACACAGTCATTTTAGATTTTCCCACTTATTTCTCTATAGTAAACACTGCCTTTTTTTAACAAAAGCACAAGTGCTAGTTGTAGTGGTGGAGAAGACTATAGAAAACAGGCCAAACTTTGACTTGTATTATTAAATTTTTTTAAGTGGTTTCATTAATATTCCACGACTAGTTC
Source organism: Impatiens glandulifera (assembly GCF_907164915.1). Classification (NCBI taxonomy): domain Eukaryota; kingdom Viridiplantae; phylum Streptophyta; class Magnoliopsida; order Ericales; family Balsaminaceae; genus Impatiens; species Impatiens glandulifera. Next base: position 62,738,350 of record NC_061862.1, on the reverse strand, counting down.
CATAGGAGAACGATGGGGAATTCTCTATCTCCTCTTCATCGTCTGGTTATTTTTAAGTGGTTCTCTTAATATTCCACGACTACACACATAGGGGCACGATGGAGAATTCATTTTCTCCTCTTCATTGTCCGGTAGTTAACTGTCTCCGGCGACGGCGTTGACGGGTTAAAACTCTGAATCTTATTATCCCGTCGCCCATGGCTACTTTGTTTGCACGAATCATCGGAGATTGCTTCTGTTGGGAAATGTTCCTTTACCAACAATCTGTTATTTGAAAATCTAGATCAGAAACAATCTTTGTAGTGTGTTGAGATGTCTTGAATTGATGATGCAAGGAAAGAGATTATTGAACAAAAGGAAAGTATATATTTTTTTGTGTAAGTTTAATTTAAGGAAATAAGATTAACATAAAAGGAAATGTGATATTTTATTATGGTAATATATAACTTGGAAAGTATTGTGATAATATTTTGGAGATTATTTGCAAAATATTAATATTGACCTAGTTGAAGCTTATTTAAAGGTGCAGTTGGGCACTTTAGAAAGCTAAAGTTTTTGCCTTGAAAGCATCGTTTTCGTCCCAGTAATGTATTTGTTGGGGTTTTGGGGTTTTGGGGTTCGAGTGTTATATAAACTCGTGTCATGACCTTAGTCTGTGCTGTTGTAATCCTTGTTTTAATCTCCTAATAAGATTCTTTCTTTTTGATTTTATTAGATTTATTGATATATTTATGTGGATGGAGCATAGAAGGAATTACATTTTTTGATGTAACTAAGTCCGAAACAAAGTTATCCCTCCCAAAATTTTCACATGTAGGTGTTTGTTAATCCCATAATATTTTTTATATTCTAAGAGCAGTGGTGGACCTACTAAGGTGGCCTTAAAGCCTGGGCCTCCCCCAACCTTAGAATTATTATTTTTTTAATATAATAATTGGGCATCCTATCACTGATCTCTCATCTCTGTTCCCTCGTCTCTTTTCTTCTCTACTCTAATTCCTATCCATCTGATCCCTCACTCTCATTAATCTACATTCCTTCAATCATCCAGGCTCCAGCGGACAACAACGAAGACCGTGAAGACTGATTTGCGTAATCGAATGGGAGATGAATGGACGAATGATAGTTTAGTTGTATATGTTGAGAAATATATTTTCTAAAAATTGAAAATGAGCAAATATTACAATATTTTCAACAAATGGAATATCGTAGAATAAATTTGTCTTCTTTTGCACCGACTCATGGACAAGAATAATTTAGTGATTGTGCTTGTTAGTATTTTTATGTAATTACCGAGTAAAATTTTAATTAGAAGATACATTTATTTGATCGCCAAAGAAATGCTACGTTACTATGTATTTTGCCCCGAGAAAATATTTTTGAGTCCATCACTCTCTAAGAGTGTTTTTCATATTATTTTAGATTAAATTTAAAGAAGTTCTATATAAAATCCTCATATCTATATTGATAATTCTTCTTTCATACTTTTTTTTATCTTTTGTTTTAACATATTATATATATATATATATATATATATATATATATATATATATATATATATATATATATATATATATAAAGTTGCTTAATTAATAAAAAATTATGTAAAAAATTAAATTGTGTATCCAAATTCTAATTTAAGTTGTAATTTATTTTCATCTAATTAAGCAAAGCCTTAGTATATTATGTTTTATTATAAAATTGGAACCATATTAACTTATTAAAAAATTAATAATATATTTTAAATTTAAAGTTATTTGGGGATTGAATTATAATTTATACCTATGAAAAGAATAAAATAAGAACATGATCTCTTTGGCTGCCGTCTAAAGGAAACCTAATTTTGTATTTAGGTTCTCTCTCATTCCTAAGAAAACTGTTCGTTCTTTTTTCATTGATCATAGTTCGATCACAAAGACGAATAAGACTTTGGTGATAGATTTATGATCCGATGAAAGTTGAGATTTATGTGCGACCTTTCAATCCAAATGAGTTTTCAAAACGGATAGAGAATCGGAATCATGGGAGGATTCATATACAATGTAAATATAAGTGATACAGTTTATGTGTATGATGATTTATATAGAAGTGTTAGAAATGCTGCAAAATTTCAATCAAACACAATTCAGGTATATTATCCATCTTTATTGTTTGTATAAGATGAACTCTAGAATCAACTTCTAAAATGAGTTTGGTTGTAGATTTTCTCGTGAAATGGCCTTATGTTCATCTTCAGTTTTTTAATTTGATCTCTTGTTATTACAAATTTATTTATCTTAACCCAAATTTATTTTATTTATTTCCTAGGTACTCACTAGTATTTTTGTGTTTGGGTGCTATAAATGATCTAGGTAAGATTCTAGGAGAACTCGAGGCCAAGTCTGAATAAATTTGAAGACGAGTTTGGGAAAGAGAAGATCGGGGACGAGTTTGGTGAAGAGAAGATTGAGGCCGAGTGGAAAAAATGAAGCAATATCAAAGCTGTGAAGCTGAGTTTGAAGATAAATGTAATGTCAATGAACGAAGATGAGTGAGATATAAATAGTTCAATAAATAAGATTAGTAGCTTAAAAAATAATCTTGGATAGGATATTTTTATCTAATTGTTTTGAAATGATTAAGAAGGTGTAATATGTAACATATTAATGAAATTAAATTAAATGAGTTGATATTGATCCAAAATGTGTTGTTAGATGTTTAATGTAATGTGTGAGCTTAATTTGAATAAATGGTTGCGAATTTGTTCAAATATATTTGAGTTTTAAAAGAAGTTTATAATTTTTTAGAATAAGTTGTATTAAGTTTATTAAGATTACTAATACTTGAAGCTACATGCTATTAAATTAATATTTTTTTACTCATTATTTCAAACCAAAATGACAAATTAGTGGGAAGGTTTTAAGTATTTCTGGGATCAAAGTTTTCTTTAAAGTAAAAGGTGAAGATAATAAACATTACTCAACGGAACAAATCAACCATAATAATATCATTAAATAATTGGAATAACTCTAATAACTTTAGTTTTAAGGAATTAAAATGACAAAGAAAAAGATTGGAGTTTCTTCTTAAGCAAAAGACTATTATCATATATATGATAATATATGAAATTTTCTTCCTAACCAAAGACTATTATAAAGCATGAATTAGTGTGGTATGAATATTTTTAATAGGTTCTACCATAGGTCAGTGGTGAATAAGGAACCAAATTTTAATGGTCAAAATTTATCAAGTATAATTATTTTTTACTATACAATACTTATATTAAAAGTATAATTAACCGTGATAATAATAAAGATACAAAATCACGCCAATACTAATAAAATATTTATTCTTTTACAATTCAACTACTACTAGACGTACAAACAAATGGAGACAATTGAGTTTTTCGGGTGTTCATTTATTGAAAATGTTGTAAAATTTATTCATTTTCAGTTATGGTAAAAATATCATTCTCGACGTATACTACCAAATTGCCGTTCATTCACTCATCGCCCATTCTATTACATAAATCAGTCTTAATAATTTTCTTAATAGAAAATACTATTTCAACAGAAACAGTCGTAACGGGTAAAACCAATCCTAACTCAATCAACCGATATACCAATGTAAAAACTCTATATTTCCTAGTTTCAACCATTTTCATAGCAATACTTCCCAAATCTCTAATCATGATCTCTTATGCATTAAGAATCATCGAGTTTTCTGGGTTATATTATATTAATTCATTAAAGAAAATATTTATATACATTACATTATCCAAATGAAACAACACAAGGTGTAAACAAAGATTATTATTCCATTCTTATTTTACCCTAAGACTTAGACCATATATATATATATATATATTATATTTTTATTCTCATTTGATTGCCTTAAATAAAGTACACAGTCATTTTACATTTTGCCACTTACTTCTCTATAGTAAACACTGGCTTTTTTTTTTATAGTAAAAGCACAAGTAAAATAGGCCAAACTTTGACTTGTATTATTAATTTTTTTTAATTGGTTTGATTAATATTCCACGACTAGTCTCATAGGGGCACGAGGATGAATTCTCTTCCTCCTCTTCACCGTCGGTTATTTTTAAGTGTTTCTCTTAATATTCCACAACTAGTCCATAGGGGCACGATGGGGAATTCTCTTTCTCCTCTTCATTGTCCGGTATTTAACCGTCGGTGGCGACAGCGTTAATGGGCTAAAACTCTGAATCTTATTATCCCGTCGCGCATGGCTACTGCGGTTGTGCGAGTCATCGGAGATTGCTTCTGTTGGGAAATGTTCCTTTACCAACAATCACTCATTAGAAAATCCAGATCAGAAACAATCTTTATGATGTGGTGAGATGTCTTGAATTGATGTTGCAAGGAAAGAGAATATTGAATAAAAGGAAAGTATATATTTTTGGTGTGTAAATTCGATTTAAAGAAATAAGATTAATACAAAAGGAAATGTGATCTTTTGTTATGGTAATATATAACTAGGAAAGCATTGTGATAATATTTAGGAGTTTATTTGCCAAAATATTATTGTTGACCTAGTTGAAGCTTATTTAAAAGTTCAGTCGGACACTTTAAAAAGCTGATGTTTTTGCCTTGAGAGCATCGTTTCTGTCCCAGTAATGTATTTGTTGGGGTTTTGGGAAACCAAGTGTTATATAAACTCTCGTGTCATAACCTTATTATGTGCTTTTGTAATCCTTGTTTAAATCTCCTAATAAGATTCTCTCTTTTAGATTTTATTAGATTTAGTGATATATTTATGTGGATGGAGCATAGAAGGAATTACATTTTTTTATGTAAATAAGTCCGAAATAAAGTTATCCCTCCCAAAATTTTTACATGTAAATGTTTGTTAATCCCATAATATTTTTTTTTATATTCTAAGAGCAGTGGTGGACCTACTAGGGTGGCCTTAAGACCTAGGCCTCCCCAACCTTAGAATTTTTTTTTTAATATAATAATTGGGCTCCACCTTTTCCTTTCGGCCGTATGGTCTATCTCTGATCTCTCCTTCTCTCTATTTCCTCATTTCTTTTCTTCTCTACTCTAATTCCTATCCATCTGATCTCTCATTCTTTCTAATCTCTATTCCTTAATTCCTCCAGGCTCCAGCAGACAACAATGAAGACCGTGAAGATAGATTTGCGTAATCGAATGGGAGATGAATGGATGAATGATAGTTTAGATGTATATGTTGAGTAAGATATTTTCACAACAATTGAAAATGAGCAATATTTCAATATTTTCAACAAATGGAATCTCGTAGAATAAATTTGTCTTCTTTTGTACTGACTCATGGACAAAAATAATGTAGTAATTGTGTTTGTTAATATTTTTATGTAATTATCGAGTAAAATTTTAATTAGAAAATACAATTATTTGATTGCCAAAAAATTGCAACGTAACTATGTATTTGGCCCGAGAAAACATTTCTAGGTCTGCTACTGTCTAAAAATATTTTTCATAATATTTTAGATTAAATTTGAAGAAGTTCGGTATATAATCTTTAAATCTATGTTGGTAATTCTTCTTTCAAACTTTTATTTTTTGTTTTCTTTTGTTTAGTTGTTTAATTAATAAAAAATCATGTAGAAAATTTAGACTATGTATCCAAGTTCTAATTTAAGTTGTAATTTATTTTTATCTAATTAAGCAAAGCCTTTATATATTATGTTTTATTATAAAATTGGAACCATATTAACTTATTAAAAAATTATTAATATATTTGTAAATTTAAAGTTATTTGGGAACTGAATTATAATTTATACCAACGAAAAGAATAAAATAAGAACATGATCTCATTAGAAAGAAATCATTCATGGCCGTCTAAAGGAAACCTAATTTTGTACTTAGGTTCTCTCTCATTTCTAAAGAAACTCTCTTTTCTATCTAGATTTTCTCTCCCCGAATTCATTTCTGATTCGTTCTTCTTTTTTCATTGATAATAGTTCGATCACAAAGATGATTGAGATTTTGGTGATAGAGTTCTGATCCGATGAAAGTTGAGATTTATGTGCGACCTTTCAATCCAAATGAGTTTTCAAAGCGGATAGAGAATTAGAATCATGGGAGGATTCATATACAATGTAAATATAAGTTATACAATTTATGTGTATGATGATTTATATAGAAGTGTTAGGAATGCTGCAACATTTCAATCAAACACAATTCAGGTATATTATCTATCTTTATTATTGGTATAAGATGAACTCTAGAATGAGTTAGGTTGTAGATTTTCTCGTGAAATGGGCTTATGTTCATCTTCAGTTTTTTAATTTGATCTCTTGTTATTAAAAATTTATTTATCTTAACCCAAATTTATTTTATTTATTTCCTAGGTACTAATTAGTATTTTTGTGTTTGGGTGCTATAAATCATCTAGGTAAGCTTCTAGGAGATCTCGGCTCCGAGTTTGAATAAGATTGAGGAAGAGTTTGGAAAAGAGAAGATCGGGGACGAGTTTGGAGAAGAGAAGATTGGGGATGAGTTTGGAGAAGAGAAGATTGAAGCCGAGTGAAAAAAAAACAATATCAAAGCTGGGAAGCTGAGTTTGAAGATAAATGTAATGTCAATGAGCGGAGATGAGTGAGATATAAATAGTTCAATAAATAAGATTAGAAGTTTAAAAAATAATCTTGGATAGAATATTTTTATCTAAATGTTTTGAAATGATTAAGAAGGGGTAAGATGTAACATATTAATTAAATTAGATTAAATGAGTTGATGTTGATCCAAAATGTGTTGTTAGATGTTTAATGTAATGTAAGAGCATAATTTGAATGAATGATTGTGAATTTGTTTAAATTTATTTGAGTTTTAAATGCAGTTTATAATTTTTTAGATTAAGTTGTATTAAGTTTATTAAGCTTACTAATACTTGAAACTACATGCTATTAAATTAATTTTTTTTTTACTCATTATTTCAAACCAAAATGACAAATTAGTGGGAAGATTTTAAGTATTTTGGAATCAAAGTTTTCTTTAAAGTAAAAGGTGAAATGGAAAAAAAATCAACCATAATAATGTCATTAAATAATAGAAATAACTCGAATTAGTGTGGTATGGAAAGTTTTAATAAGTTTACCTAGGGTCAGTGGCGAAACAAGAACCAAATTTTAATGGTCAAAAATTATCAAGTATATATATTTTTTACTATACAACACTTATATTAAAAGTATAATTAATAGTGATAGTAATAAAGATACAAAATTATACCGATACTAATAAAATATTTATTCTTTTATAATTCAACTATTACTAGACATACAAACAAATGTAGACAATTGAGTTTTTCAGGTGTTCATTTATTGAAAATGTTGTAAATTTATTCATTTTCAATTATGGTAAAAATCTCATTCTCGACGTATACTACTAAATTGCCGTTCATTCACTCATCGCCCATTCTATTAAATAAATCAGTCTTAATAATTTTCATCGTAGAAAATACTATTTCTACAGACACAGTCGTAACAGATAAAATCTGTTAGATAAAATTGATCGGTTAAATAAAAAGCTTAACTTAATAAACTTATTGTGCAGGAACGGTCAGGATTTTCAACCGGTCAAGTAATCAAAACCGGCTAAAAGAAACAGATAAACAAACTAAAGATATCCGATTGAACAAAACAACCTGAACGGCAAAGATCTCAAACCGGCCAGAAGAGACAAAATCCAGAACCGAAAGTTGTCCGGTTGAATTGAACAACCGGCTAACCTGTCAAGTTGGAATGAAGTATTCAATCCAAATCCAAAGAACAAATCCAACGATAAGACTACTTAAAGAAAGAAGTCAAAGATATCAAATAAAGAACAATTTACAAATTAGTGCAAACAGACATTTTGAGTATATACAGAAGATAACATCAAAGGATCAGACTGTGACATTAATACTTTGTTACAAGTCTGATGATATGCTGCAGGCTGCAGAAGATTGCCTGAAGAAACAGTTACCATTTTGGTACAAGTCAAAGGAGCAATCTCCCAGGTGCAGGTAACTGTCTAACCGACAGTTGCATAATCAAGCAAAGACAAATCAGAGTCGGTCTGCTCCATGCCTCGAAAGCCTAAACCGCATTTAATGCTATGCTGAACCTCTGAAGCTATCCATTGAAGAAATGTGACCGTTGGCATATTTTCACCTATAAAAGGAGAAGCTGAGGAAGCTGAAAACAACAAGTGTGAAAAACAAGTCTTTGAACAACAAGTGAACAAGAGCTAAGAAAGAGCAAGTTACAAAGTGTTTATCTCTCTAAGATTCAAAGCTTGAGTGTGTTTGTGTTACAATTTCTGTGAGATTTGTAAAAGTGCTTATCGAGTAGTCAATAAGACTCGATCGTGTATTGTGTTTGTGTATTCCTTAGTGAATATCCTTCTCGTGGTTTGAGAAGAAGGGGTGACGTAGGAGTTTTATCTCCGAACATCCATAAAAACCTGTCTTGTGCTTTACTTTCTGCCGGTTCAATTTTCTAACCGACTCATATATTTCTAACCGACCTCCACTATTACAACCGCCTCATTAATCTCTAACCTACATTCTCCAAACCGCATCTCTATTCATCCTGTGTGTGTTGCTTCAACATGAAACAAACCACTTCCGCACTTGAACTCGGTTCAAGGGTTTGTGACAGTTTGCGTAGTATTAAAACCGGTGTTAATTCTTAACCGGATTAACGCCAACCGTTGAGTGTTGTTAGAAAGTACTATCCGGCTGGACCCCGGTCCACCATCCCCGATCTAGATCCTAACAATTGGTATCAGAGCAGTCTGTTTCAATACTCAAACAACACGAAGCAAGCAAGAATGACTTTCGGCGAGAAATCTCCGATTCTAGAAGGGGACGATTTCGCTAACTGGAAAATATGCATGCACTTGCACCTGATCACTATGGATGATGAGATGACATTTATTCTGTCTGAAGGACCGATCAAGATTGAGAAAGACAGAAAGGAATGGACAACCGAATATAAAAGGAGAAATAATCTGGATAATCATTGCAGGAATCACATCTTCAAGTCTTTAGACAGAAACACTTTCAGTAAAGTCAGAGAATGTAAAACTGCAAAGGAGGCATGAAAAACCGTGATTCAACTTCACGAAGGAAATGAAAGAACCAATGAAAATAAGATAATGGTGGCCACTCAGAAGTTTGAAAACATCAAGATGAGGCCAGGTGAAACTATGAAGGAGTTTAGTGATCGTTTTACAAATGTGGTAAATGAGCTGTCGGTTCTTGGAAAGAAGTATGATAACAAGGAAACAATAATCAAAGTTTTAAGATCTCTTCCTAGTGCATGGGACATAAAGACTATGGTGATAAGGGAATCAAACTATTTAGACAAGATGAAGTTACATGATGTGTTTGAAGATCTAAAGACATATGGATTTGAAATGAAATCCATGATTGAAAATGAAGCATCATCATCAACCGCTACCAAGGCACTAGTTACATCAATAGTACCAGCAACCACTGCACCGATCAAATCAGTAGAACAATTTTCTGAGGATGCAATGGCCATGCTTGCAAAGAAATTCAGCAGATTTATGAAGAAAAGTCAAACGACAAACAATTATAACTACAACTACGGTGATAAATCTAACGTTAGGTGTTATAACTGTGATGGTTTGGGACATTACAGGTGGGAATGCAGAAAGCCACGAAGGGACGACCGGAAACCGAATGATCAGAACCAACGAAACAACTACTCACAAACTGGTGCCCATGACTCTAGTTAATACATGTGAGTCATCACCTTCGGGCCCAAATTTTGCAAGGCCAAAGTCGGAAAGTTTCGGGATGAAATCGTTATCCAATAATATGTTAGAAGATTTTAAGTCCTTGTATATAACAGGATAACAGGAGGATCTGCTACATTATTTAAGTAATCCAATCCATAAGTTGCACCTAATGCTATCTTCATTCTAGTGTTCCAATCTAATGGCTCCATTCCAGGTTCTAGTTCTGCAAAATAAAAGGTTAAATTCACCATTATACTAATATTTGATAAACATGGGAATATTGAAAAGAGATTATAAACAAGAAAGTTCATATTTTCAATCAACTTTTGAAGAAAATCAAGTAATTTAAACGAAAATGCCCATATCAAAACATCTGGTTACAAAATTTTAGATAAAAAAAATATGTGAATCAGATTATGTTTAAAAGCTAAAATTAGTTAGAGATAGATTAAAAAATGTATTTGTTGTTTCTCATTTGGATCCGACTGCATAAACAAAATGGATCTGAATTTGGATTCAAATGAGAAACTACAAATAAATTTTTGAATGAGTGTCAATAAGTTCTTGTTTTCAAATGTGATCTAGTATGAATTCACATGGGGCTTCATTTGAAAATACTTTTTAATTTGTTTTTGTATCTGAATTACATAAACATAAATAAATTTCTGAATTTTGGTCTTACTAAGTTTAGTTTTCATTGGGTGCAATATCTGTCATATTCCTGTCAATTATAACTATAACCCTTTCCAAAAAATGGAGAATAAATAATTTTAGAGAATCATAAAGCATTTTCAACCTATATCAAGAGATCCATGTTGGCAGTTAATAAAGGATTAAGCTATTAGAAGAAAATTTCAAAAACACAAAAAAAATTATAAAGGTGGTTGGGTGCACAATTGACATGAGCACAACTGACATGTTACCGTGAAGATGCATTTCTAATGAACCCAAGGGCATGAACTCATAAACAAGTAGCCGTTGATTTCCTTCAACATAGTAACCAATCATGTGGACAAGATTAGGATGTCGTAAAAGAGAGAGCATAAGAACCTCTACAAGGAACTCTTTGTCCCCTTGAAAACTTGTCTCATATAGTCTTTTAACAGCAACACACTGCCACCCACACAAAAAAATGGCTGATTTATTAATGTTAGAAGGAAGACAGACAAGCTAATGAGAAGAAAAAAAACATTCAGTTTTAGATAATCAAAAGTTACCTGACCTGTACCTTCAATCTTCCCTTTGTAAACCATGCCAAAACCTCCTTGACCAATCAAGATCCTAAAATCATTTGTTGTCTTTGCTAGCTCCCTATATCTGAATGTAATGGATTGATTACTACTAGAATCGAGAGGATCAATCGAAAGTGATGGTTCGGGTCTTGACTCTTCCTCTGTGTTTAATTGATCTGCATTCGATCTATGACCAGATTCAAGAGGATCAATCAAAAGTGATTGATGACTAGATTCAAGAGTATCAATCAAAAGTGATGGTTCTATTGTGTTTGGTTTATCTGCATTCAAGAACATAGACCAAATATGAAGAATAAATAAGAACTGTTAAATGGACTGATCAAAAGTTATACTGTCAATTTTCATGAAAACACAAACCCTTTAACTCCTTGAGTTTTAAAGCAAAATCCAAACTAGCTCTGGATGCTTATTGTGTTTTATTAAAGAAACCCATCAGTTATAATCCAAAGCAGACAAGGTATATACAGCTTGTATGCCCTAAGAAAACTGTTCAATTAAACGGCATGATCTTGTGTTTTCATTAAAAAAATCAAAACAAATCAGATTCAATCTTTCAGCTAAATAAATAAATTGAAAAAAATGGTGGACAACTAACCAGATGAGAATTCAGACAGGTTAAGAACTGTGGATGAATTGAATTCTGGTTTTTCTTCTCTCTTCAATTGGACTGACTTCTTCCTGTCAAAGCATGGACAATAACCCATTATTCTTGTATATGCTATCTCTCTAATTCTTTCCTATATATTTTAGGACGAGAAACCAATGTTAGAGATGGTATGATATACAAAAATTGTGATTTCTTCTTCTTGGGTTTGACGGATATGAGAAATAAGGATAGAGAAAGGATATGTAAATCTTAATGATGGGTTAGGTCAGAAACCTCAAAAACAATGGGATTTACAATTTATCTCTTTTGCCGCCTTATGTGGGGTTCACAATTCACCACATCTATCTCACTCAATAAATATCTGGATTTCAATTTTATAAAATTAATTAAATAACAAATATTATTTTAGAAACTACCAATTATAATTATGAGCCTATATATTTAATGAGAAGTAATTTAATTAAGTCATTTTTTATTTTTTTTAACTTTTAGTTATTTTATTGTTTAATTATTGGTTATTTTAATTATTTGATATTTAAAATTAAATTTAAAGAAAATATATATTGTATTTTATATTTATTATTAAATAATAATTTTATAAATAAAGTAATATGTATAAAAAAATGAAAGCTATCAAAATTTTCAAAAGAAATTATAAAATGGGTTCAATTTAATTACTTATTTGATTTAAGTTGTTTAATTTTGTGCAAAAGAAATTTTTAGTTAGTTTTGTTTAAAAATATTATGTAATACATATTATTTTAGTATCATATTGAATATATTGTTAAAAATAATTAAAAATTTATTATCTTATTTAATATTATATTATACAAATAAATTATATATATATATATATATATATATATATATATATTATATTAATTCCTAATTAGAATTTGGTATATGAACCGACACAAATGATGTTGTCAAGATGGCACAACTTGTGATGTCATGTCGTGTGCCGTTAAGTGTTGTCATAATTGTGCAAAAACAGTGACTTAAAATTAATAATAATTAATTAAAGTAGTTTATTATTTAATAATTTAATCTAGTCCATGTATATCAAATATGTGCACAATGCTACATTTTTATAATTAATTAAACTAGTTAATGTATATCAAACATGATTTAAATAATATTTTGGTGTAGAAGAAACTTCATAAATTATAATACTCTTTTTATGTGACTTTACTGATTGAAGATTGTGACATTGTTAATTATATTTTATTTTGAGTATTATTTTATTTTAGATAATTTTAAATTTTGGTGATTTTTAATTTGATCTTGATAAATTATGTTATAAGTTGAATTAATTTTTTTTATTATAAGTTTTTATCATTTGTTTCCTAAGTGATTAAAAAATACAATACATTTAATTTTCTACTTTACAAAACTGTAGTTTCAAAGTATAATTATAGTTCTTAAAAATCTAATTTAAATTTCTCTAATAACTAATAATAGAACTGTTAATGTAATTATTAAAGTTATTTTTGATTATTTATAAATCACGTGAATGTTATCATTTTTACTTTATAATTTTATTAGATTTCGAATATTGATATATTTATGTGAAGGGAGTAAAAGAGTATTTGTATTTATTGGTGTAAATGAGTCCGAAATAAAGTTATCTGTCCCAAAATTTTCACATGTCTATAATACTTTTTTCATATTTTAAAAGTATTTTTCCTAATATTTTAGGTTAAATTTTGAATAAGAAATTTCCTATATAAAACATATATTTATTTTGATAATTCTTCTTTCAAACATTTTTTTAACAAATTACATATACAAAGTAGCTTAATTAATAAAAAAAATTATTTGGAGAAAATTTATGTAATGTGTAGCCAAATTCAAATTCTAAGTTGGAATTTATTTTCATCTAATTAACCAAAATTGCATTTGTATATTATGTTTTATTATAAATTCGAGGTCCATATTAACTCATTAACAAGTTATTAATATATTTATAAAATTTAAAGTTATTTAGTTACTGAAATATATTTTATATTTACAGATATTTTTTTTTTCATAAAATAAAATGGGACATAATCCCAAAAGAAAGAAACCCTTCATATATCTCTCTGACCAATCCTAAAGTAAACCTTAATTTTGTACTTAGGTTCTCTCTCTGTCCTAAGAAATTCTTATTTTTTATCTCCCGAAATTCCTTTCTGATTCATTCTTCATTTTTCATTGTTCATAATTCGATCATACATTTGCATATGCCCAACTCTATGGCCCAAAAATTGATGTATATACACATATTATTAATTATTTATTTACGTAATTTATATATATATATATATATATATATATATATATATATATATATATATATATATATATTATGAATTAATTAGTGTTTTTAGTATAAAAAAAAAAAATCGCACAGAATGTTTATTTGAATTGTGCACTCCGGCACGGACACCGCCCCGGTACGTGTGTCTTTCAATCCAAAGGAGTTTTCAATACTGAAAGACAATCAGAATCATGAGGATTCATATACAATCTAAATATAATTGATAAATTTATATCTATGATGATTTATATAAAAGTGTTAAGAAAGTTTAAACATTACAATCAATGTCAGTTCAGTTATATTATCTATCTTTATTATAATTAGTTTAAGATGAACTGAGAATAAGCTTCTAGAATGAGGTTGGTTATAGGTTTTCTCCTAAAATGGTCACATGTTCATCTTCAGTTTTGTAATCTGGCCTCTTGTTATTATAAATTTATTTATCTTAACCCAAATTTATTTTATTTATTTCCTAGGTACTAATTAGTATTTTGGTGTTTGGGTGCCATAAATGATGTAGGTAAGTTTTCGGGAGAAGATCAAAGTTGAGTAAACTGAGTTTGAAGACAAAGATAATGTCAATGAAGATTAATGAAATAAATTAGCCTAATAAAATAATATTAGAAGCTTAAAAACTAGTCTTGTTTAGGATATTTTGTTGTAATTGTTTTGAAATGATTGAGAATGTGTAATATGTAACATACTTATGAAATGAAATTAAATAAGTTGATGTTGATCCAAAATGTGTTCTTAAATGTTTAATATAACGCGTGAGTTTAATTTAAATAGATGACTGTGAATTGGTTCAAACATATTTGAATTTTAAAAACAGGAGAATGACTATATTAATACTTAAAACTAGATGATGTTATTAAGTTAATAATTTTTTCTACTCATTATTTCAAACAAAAATGACAAATTAGTGGGAATATTGAGTATTTTTGGATCAAAGTTCCATGTAAAGTGAAAGTTGAAGACCAATAACATTACTCAATGAAACAAATCAACCTAATAATGCCATTAAATCATTAGTAATAACTCTAATAGCATTAGTTTTGGGGCATTAAAATGACAAGAAATAGATTAGAGTTTCTTCTTAAACCAAAGACTATTCTATTCTATTAGCACGTAGTCTAGTCTGTACATTTGTACGAGTAATGATATAAAAATCAAGAAAAAAATTACGATAAAAATGTGATAGCATTTTTAATTTTACTCTTATATATATATATCCAAATTAATCACCGCTCTCAACCCGACAATCCGAATATTTTGAAAATTAAGCATTATATAAAATATAAAGTTAAAAAGTTAAACTTATATTTTTAAAACGTCATGCGTTTATCAAATTTGGTGTTGAATTTAAAATATAAAGTCTTATTAGTCTAATTGGTTGGGTGTATGGACGAGTCAACCCATAATCCGACCCAAGTATATATCTAAATTAATCATAGCTCTCGACCCGACAATCTGGACACTTTAAAAATTAAGCACCATTATATATATATATATTGAAACCTTGAAGAAGTTTGATATGAATATTTTTAATAAGTAATATTTTTTTAGTTCATTAAGATATATATTTCGTCTAATTCACTATTCCAGATTTGACATAACCATTTTGTGTCATTTTGGTACAGTTTCTAGTTTTATTAATAAGTGGATTAAATTTTAAAAAGAATATCAATATATAAATTTGCAATATTAAGTATTAATTATCCATTGAAAAAGTAATAAAGTAATTAAAGACCATCGACACCGTTAAAATTTCAAATTAACTCTTAAAATTGTATGATTTTATAATTTTAGAAAAGGTTAATGAGTCTAATTTTAATTAACTCTTAAGTAAATGAAATCTTACTATTTTAATTTACGATAATAAAATTTTACGAGTTTATAAATAATTTCGATTTTACGATTTTATACTATTTTACGTTAAAAAATAAATTATATTTATAAATTAAAAAAAAATATTTATTCAATAAATAAATCAATATAATTAATTTTATAAATATAAGTTTTTTTATTCGAAGAGAACTAGCATGACACCCCGTTTCAACTCAAAGCACTCCAGATGGAATCAAATCCGTGACATTTTGGTCTCTTAAGTCGATTTTTACCACTGAACTACTTTGCCATGTTAATTTTTTTATAGGATTATTTACTTATTATTAATTTTATATTTAAATATATCTAAATTGGGTATATATAAAATTCTTAATTATATATAAATAATAATAATATATAACTAATATTATTTCAAATTAAAATTTTACGATTTGAGGGCATTCTTTCTTCACTATTTCTAGAATATTGGCTTACTTGGATGATTGAGCCTCCTTTGGGTTAGGCCAAGACTTCAATGAACCTCGACATCCCTTTGACCTAAACCATAAACTCTAAACCCTAAACCCAACGGGCCGTAACACTAATGGGCCGTAACATTCTCCTCCACCTAAGTCGTGGTCGTCCTCGGCTCGATCTTGCACTAGTACCCTTAAATCTTCTGAATTTCCACGAGTGATCATTTCTTTCTCGACCCTCCTCTTTAAACCTGACTGAACACCTCCTCAAATCTGTCCATTTCTTCGTCTTCTTAGTGTCTCTATCCAAGGATTCCTAAGCAAGATCTACTTCCTCTCCTAAGGATTTGGCGAGAGTGAAGGTGAACCGATTTTGACCAACGTAACTTGTGGTCAAACCTTGTGGATTTGCTGGTTGTTTGGCGTATTTGGCATTGAGTCCTTTGAAGGCCTTCACACTCGCTCTCTGGACTTCCTCTAGTACTTCTCATTTTCCTTTGGAATCGTCCCCATCATCCATCCTAGCAAAAGTGGCAAATTTCTCTTTGCCACGTTTGCGACCACGACTGAATCGCATTGTCGAGAACATGCACATACCCTCTGATTCTTTCTTATTGGTATCACTCTAGTCTTTCCATGATCCAAAATAATTAAGGAATCAAAATGAGGAACTATGCAAGCGCGTACTTAATTAAACCATTGTAGTCCCAACACTACATCGTAGTCATCCATAAGGACTAATGTAAATGAGATTGTCCCATTCTAGTCTCCGATCCTGCTGTGCACTTTTTTAGCCTACTCCGTTACCGGTTTGACTATTGTACTCATAGACTTTACTGTTCCTCTCGTTGAGTGGATGCGAAGACCCAACGCCTTAACCACTCCTTCACGCATGAAGTTGTGAGTAGCTCCAGTATCCACTAGTGCTTTGATGCGCCTTCCCCCGATCAAGACATCTACGAAAAATGAGCCCCTCTTTGTTCCCTTGATCGAGTCCGCAATACTAGCCTTCACAACATTGAGTAGTCTTAAGGATCATATTTTAGTCCCTTCTTTCTCATCAAAGTACTCAATTCCTCGAACTACTACAACCTTTTTACTTTTGAATGAGCACATGAACATTATGTGGTTGGTAGCACCACAAATGTGATAAGTTCTTGGCTTACCCAATTCGTCAGTTTGTCTTCCTGAATTGTTGTTTGGCTGCCACTTCTTAGGTGGACGGTCTCCCCCACCTTTCTCCTTATCATGTGGGAAATCTCCCACACCTTCCTCCTCATCAACGCTGAGGATCTTCGGCCTGTCCATAGACACTTTGAGATCGATCAATCTTTCTGCAACTGTAATTGCCTCTGAGACGTTCATCACCTTAGCCCTTTGTAGCTTCAACTAAGTCCAAGTCTTTAGGCCATTAACAAACGCGAATAGAGCCTCCTATTCCGTTAGACTAAGTAACTCGAGTATTAACTCCTAGAACTTCTTCACATACTCCTTGATGGTCCTATTGTGTACAAGTTGACTTCGTCGCTTCCTAGTTTCAAAATCGACGTTCTCTAAGAAGAATTGACGCTTAAATCGGTCTTGAAGTCTTCCCATGTTTTCATCCTCAACATACCTCGTTCAATATCTGCTTCCCGCCTCCTCCACCACAGTAGTGTCATCTCTATAAAAAAGGTGTTGTTTCCAACTTGGTACGATCATCGAATATGTTTGATGCCTGAAAGTACCTCTCCATGTTCCAAAGCAAGTCCTCCACTTCCCTTGCACTTCTCGAGCCTTTGAATGAAGTTGGCTTTGGAACATCCATTTGATGAGGTGCTGCACCTCTATTCTCCCCTCCATTGCACTCAATTCGACCTTCCATCGCATCGCACCTCCCCATCATTTCCATTCGAAGAGATCGATCATCGCATGAGTTTCTCCTCGGATTGTCTCGAGTACTTCCTCCCGGATATCATTAATCTCTCCTCGAATTGATCTAAACACTTCGTCACAAATACTTCGATTCGAATTGTTAATGATCTCCATGACCTCATTCATCAACTTTTCACTTATCTCATCTAAAATTGTCACTCTATCGGCCATTGTGCTAAAATTAGATCCGTGTGGTACTAAGCTAGATCTAAGAGATTCTAATTTATCAAACCTTTTAGAAACAAGAAGAACTCAAATGCAAGAATACTTAGAGAAAGAAATAAAACTTGAGAATAAGACACTAAAATTAAATTGAATACTTGGTGATTTATAAAGGAATACCTTTGAGGTATTTATATGACTAGTTACAACAACTATATTAATGATATTCTCAACTACCATATTAATTATATAATCTCCCAACTACCCAATTAATGACATTCTCCTAACTACCTCGTTAATGTGCCTACTACCCAACTACTACATTTATTACTCTAGGGCATTCTTTCTTCAATGCTTTTAGAATATTCCTTGTAGTGGGCTTACTTGGATGATTGGGTCTCCTTTGGGTTATGCCAAGACATCAATAAACTTCGACATCTCTTTTAACGAGCCATATCACTAATGGGCCATAACATATATATGACATAAAGTATTCTTCATTGAGCACAATCTTTACCCATATATATATATATATATAATATAACTTAATTACAAATTATTGGAAACTCCCACCATAACCATAATGCACGACTCGTTATCATTGATTTGCGGGTTGACTAGACCTCGAAACTTGGAGTAGTTTTTCATTTAAAAAAAATATAATAATGACATATATGACTTAAACTTGCAACTTATACCTTATAAATACAAAATTCTAACCACTAAGCTACACAAATTTTATATTTTAAATTCAAATATTTTTATAAAGTTCCTATAAGTTTTGTTATTTTAATGTTAGAGGATGAGGTTTAATTTGAGTTTGTGGTATTTTACTTTTTTTAATTATATATTAATCAAATAAATTATATATTTATTGTCCCCTGAACTAAGAAAAATCTTTTTCGAAAACTTCTTGAGCCCTCTTTCATTTCTAGATTTAGCGGTTATTAATCTCCTAACTTACCAAAATTATAAATATGAATTAACAATCTTAAATATAGTATATTCATTAAAATGTTAATGATACATAATATAGACTAATGTTCGAATCTTGATAAGAGCAACTTTTAAACTAAAATAAAACTCTTATTAATCTATATATAAAATATAAGTTCAACTTTTAACTAATTAATTTATATATATATAACAAAACAAGTACAACCCTTTAACCAACTAGGCTAATAAGGCTTTATATTTTAAATTCAACGTCAAATTTAATAAATACGTAACGTTTTAAAAATATAAGTTCAAATTTCAACCTTTTAACTAACTAATATATATATATATAATATGATGTAGTGTCCGGATTGCCAGATCGAGAGTTATGATTAATTTTGATATACATGTGAGAGTAAATTGATACTTGGGTATGTTATTTGTTATTGATGATTAAATATACATTTTCTTTAATTGACTTTTCATTTTAAAATATTATGTTTTTAATGTTGAATGAGTATGATAGTATATTTTCATTTTAAAAATAAATACTGATTTGAATTCAAACTCAAATTTGAGCTTGAAAATTTAATTTTATTTCAAACTTTCGAGTAGAGCCGAGTTTGTAGATAAATAGTCGAGTCGAGTTCGAGCTCAAATTTATAAACTCGTTCGAGCTCGAGTTCAAGTCGAGCTAATAAATAATTAATTGAGTCGAGCTTAAGTTGAGCTTAGCTTAACTCATTTGCAGCCCTATTTCTCTCCCATATTCTCTATTTCTTAATTAACCTTTTTTATATACGATGGGATTAAAGAGATATAAATTAATTAGTAAAAATATATATATATATAATATATATAACTATGATGATAGAGAAATAAAAAAATAAAAAAATAGTTGTTATTATTAGGTAGTTGCATTTATAAAAAAAAATTGTTTTTTTTATATAAATATAATAAATATAGAATATTATAAATAAATATAAAAATTATAAATGAAAAAATATAAATGAAAAAATATATATTTTATATAATTAATGGGAAGAAACAAATAAGATAATAAGAGTATATATTATATATATATATATATATATTATATATATATATATATTATTTTATTATTAATTTTATATAAAATATATTTTATCTTAAATTTTTTCTCTCACTAATCATATAAAATATATATTATCTTATAATAATTATATATATAATAACACTATAATATATATATATATATATATAAAGTTTTCAAAAATGATAAATAATAATAACTAATTTTTATTTCCTAATTATTTTATCTCTCATTTTATATATATATATATATATATATATATATATATATTATTTTTTTATCATTAATTTCATATAAATACATTTTATTGGTAATAAATATTAAGATACAAAATATATATATATACACAAAATAATAAAAGTATTTCAACAATCTTAAATTGTCTAGCGGTTAAAGTGTTTACATTTCATGTTTAAAATCAAGGTTTGAATCCTAAAACATGCAAAATTAGATTTTAAAGAATGCATTATTGACTATAATATATGATGGTGCAACTTTTAAACAAAGGATACGAGACGTCTAAAAGTGTGAGGTCGAAATTAGTGGTTGGTTTGGCGAATAATTGATCATAAACCTCTTATACAATGTCAAACTAGTCAATAATACATTCTTTAGATTTTAAAGAATGCATTATTGACTATAACATATGATGGTGCAACTTTTAAACAAAGGATACAAGACATCTAAAAGTGTGAGGTCGAAATTAGTGGTTGGTTAGACGAGTATTTGCAAGTGTGAGGTCACGAGATGGAGGTCGGACGATGGGTGGTTTGTCAAGTGTGAGGTCGAAATTAGTGGTTAGATTGACGGGCATTTAAAAGTGTGAGGTCACGAGATGGAGGTCGAGTGGTGGGTGGTTTGTCGACCGAGGGGATAAAGATGTATATGAAAAAGTATGAGTCACAAGTTGAGGGTCAATTGGGGGTTAGTGGCTGATTTGACATTGTATAAGAGGTCTATGATCAATTGAGATTGATTGTTGATTTGTTGAAGTGAGAGTAAAAGAGAGGTCGATTAAGATTGGTGAGTAGTTTGTCGAAGGATAAAGATGCATATAAAAAAATGTGAGTCACAAGATTAGGGTAAGTGGGTGGTTTGCCAATGGGATAAAGAAACATATGAGGGGATAAAGAGATATGAAAAAGTGTGATTCATCAGATGAGGGTTAGTTGGGAGTTAGTGGTTGAGTTTTGACGATGGATAAAAGGTGTGTGATCAATTGAGATTGGTTATTGATTTGTTAAAGTGAGAGTAAAAGAGAGGTCAACTAAAATTGATGAGTAGTTTGCTGAGGGATAAAGAGACATATGAAAAAATGTGAGTCACAAGATTAAGGTTAGTGGGTGGTTTGCCGAGAGAATAAAAAGGAATATGAAAAAGTGTGAGCCACAAGATGAGGGTGAATTGGGGGGGGGGGTTAGTGGTTGAATTTGATGAGAGATAAGAGGTGTTTAATGAATTGAGGTCAACTAAGATTGGTGAGTGGTTTGCCAAGAGGATAAAAGAGACATATGAAAAAGTGTGAGTCACAAGATGAGGGTCAATTGAAGAGTTAAGTGGGTGTTGAGGGGATAAAAAGGTATATGGAAAAGTGTGATTCACAAGATGATGATCAATTGGGATTAGTGGTTGGATTTGACGAGGGATAAGAGGTGTGTGATTAATTGGAATTTGTTGTTGATTTGTTAAAGTGAGAGTAAAAGAGGTCGTGTCTAAGATTGATGGGTGGTTTGCCGAGGAGATAAAAAGACATATGAAAAAGTGTGAGTCATAAGATGAGGGTCAATTTGGGGGATTATTAATTTGTTTGACGAGGGATAAGGTATGTGATCGATTGTGGATTAATTATTAATTTGTTAAAATGGGGGTAAAAGAGGTTGACTAAGATTGATGGATGATTTTCTAAAGGGATAAAAAACATATGAAAAAGTGTGAGTAACAAGATGAGGGTCAATTGGAGGATTAATGATTGGTTGACGAGGGATAAAAGAGGTTTGTGATCGATTGAGATTTTGGTTATTGTTTTGTTAAAGTAGTAGTAAAAGAGGTCGACTAAGATTGATGAGTGATTTTCTGAGTGAATAAAGAGTCATATGTGAGTCATAAGATGTCAATAAGATTGCTAAGTGATCTTCTAAGGGGATAAATAAGTATATGAAAAAGTGTGAGTCACAAAATATGGCCGATTGAGGGATTGGTGGTGGTTTGACGGGTGATAAGAGGTGTGTGAGTGTGTGAGGTCGCAAAATGAAATGTCGGGATTTAGTGGTTGGTTTGCCGAAGTGAGGTTAAATATAAGAGGTTTTAATAAAAATAGATATTAGTGGTTAAAAATATATGAATGAGATGTTGATTGACTGAAGTTGTCGATTGGGGATTAGTTATTGATTTGTTAAAATAATGGATTAATATTGTATAATATTTATATATTTAGGGTGTTATGTATTAAGGCCCATATATATATTAAGGCACAGATACATTAGGTTTTAAGCCTCTTATCTCTATATATAATCTACATCTATTGGAGAGGCTGTAATATGGAAAACTCTATTATTGAATCCTTTCATTCGTAACATGGTATCAGAGCTATGGAATTAGGGTTATAGTTTCTTTTCTGTTTCCCGTTCCTCTCTAATTATTAGTGGGTTTGTTCTTGAGGATTGCTTGCATTTATTCGCCATGTCGGAAGAAGGTAAACCTAGTTCCAAAGATAGTGACGGTGGTGCTAGTCGGGGATATCATTTAAACTTGTCCCTTGTTCTTAGCCTCATGAAATTGGATGGGTCGAACTATCTTGCATGGTCGCAAGCTTGTTTACTTTAGATTCAAGCCAATAGAATGCATAAATTCATTAATGGGAAGTCTAAGAAACCCAAGGATGATGATCTAAGATTGGATGATTAGGAATCAAACAATGCCATGGTGAAAATGTGGCTATTTAGTTCTATGGAACCAAATATTCGGAAGAACTATCTATTTTTTGCCACTTCTCAGGAAATTTGGAGCTTGATAGCTAAGACGTACTCCCATTCTGGAAATTATTCGAAGGTTTATGGGATTCGAAAGAGAGTTCGTGAGACAATACAAGGTAACAAGACACTAGCAGAGTACTACTCTAAGTTGACTCGGTTATGGACGGAGCTAGATCATTATCACATTTTTAGAGCAGAATGTACGAAAGATGCAGAAGCCCATCAAAGGATTGTAGAAGAGATCGGCTGATTGACTTCCTAGTTGAGCTAGATATCTACTATGATCCAATTAAGGCAGAATTGATTGGGAAAGTTCAACTCCCTGATGTTTCGACTGCCCATGCTCGTATTTAGGGGGAGGAGACTCGACGACATACTATGGTTCCTCAACGGAACACTCTGATCGTTCTGCTCTTGTTATTACCCATGTTCCTGTTACTGCCACGCAAGTAGAACCTCCCTTTGTTTATGTGAGTCCACCTCTATGTGATCACTGCCAGAAAACGGGGCATACTCGTGATATGTGTTTTCTCCTACATCCTCACCTTCGTGGTCGTGGTCGTGGTCGCAGCCGAGATCGTGACTCTAAAGGACATCGTCTGCTCACCTTTCAGTGGAGACATAAATTTATAGTATGGATACTCCTCCACCTATAGCGGAGGTTCCTTTGAAAGTTTCAGAGATGAGTGCTCTTCGCAACTTGCTAGCCAACTCTTCTGCCTCTTCCACATCCTCTCATCTTGCCCATTTCGGTATGACTTCTGCCTTAACAACCTCACAGTCTTCTTCTAACTCTTGGATCATCGATTCAGGAGCCTCTGACCATATGGCAAATTCTTCTAGCTTGTTTAGCTCTTATTTATCTCAATAGAATACAGTTCGGGTTGCAGATGGATCCCTTATACCTATTCAAGGAAAATGGTCTATTCAGCTTTCTTCTAAGTTACCTTTGAACTCTGTCTTACATGTTCATCATTCACTTCAAATTTGTTATCTGTTAAACGTATTACAGAGTCTCTAAATTGCTCGGTAACATTCTTCCCTTCTCACTGTGTTTTTCAGGACATAACAACCGGCCAGACAATTGGTGGGGGGTAAAGTTTGCAATGGCTTATATGTCTTAGAGGATGTGCCTACTTCTTCATCGATGGTCCACCAAGTATCAACTAACTCTCCGTTAGAGTTTTGCATTCATGGCATAAACGTTGTGGTCATCCCTCATTTGGTGTATTAGAACATCTTTTTCCTACTTTAACTAAGAAATGTAGTAGGTCTGACTTTATGTGTGAACCATGTGAACTTGCAAAATACAAACATTCCAGTTACCATATTAGTAATCAAAGGAGCTTGACTCCATTTTTTGTCATTCATTTTGATGTTTGGGGCCTATCTCGAGTTACTGGTCGTTCCAGTTATAGATAGTTTGTCACTTTTATTGATTGTCATACGCGTCTCACCTGGATTTACTTACTTTGTCACAAAAATGAAGTATTTGAATGCTTTAAATTATTTCATGATATGATTCCTACACAATTTTAAAATGTTATACAAATCTTACGGACCGACAATGGTACAGAGTATACTAATGGGGATTTTGAGTCTTACTTATCTTCTCATGGCATTGTGTATCTTACTACATGTGTCAAAACTTCTGAGCAAAATGGGATAACAGAGAGAAAGAATGGTCATCTTTTGGAGGTTGCTAGGTCTCTTATGTTTACTATGCATGTTCCTAGCTTCTTATGTGGGGATGCAATTTTAACTGCATCATATTTAATTAACCGTCTTTCCTCTATTGTTCTTAAGTTCAAGACTCCAACATCATTTCTCCCACATACTTCAAAACATCCTCCCCCACTTTGTGTCTTTGGATGTGTCTATTTTGTTTATAACTCTACTCCATCGCATGGAAAGTTAGATCCCTAGGCTCTAAAATGTATCTTTATCGGTTATTCTCCAACCCAGAAAGGGTAAAAATGCTATCATCCTCCCACTAAACGAGTGTTTGTTAGTCATGATGTCACTTTCTGGGAGTCAACTCCTTATTACACCTCTAGCTCATGTTTACCTCTTTAGGGAGAGAGTTTAGAAAAAGAAGAAATAAACATGGAGACTTCTTCCACTCCCATCGACCCTCTTACTTTTCCAAGACAGGAGGAGAGGGAAGAACCTTCTAGTGGAGAATCATGTTTACAAGAGGAAAGGGAAGCACCTTTTAGTGGAGAACCATATTTGAAACCTAGTAGACTAGATGGACCGAATTTGGTGACATACTCACGCAGACAACATGGAGATGCTATATTACCCCCTAAATTGTCTGATCCGGAAGTTAGTCCTACATTTGCTCTTTCTTCCTATACAAACGGTAATCCTTCTCTTTCTGACCTTGATATTCTCATAGCTGCTAGAAAAGGTTCTAGAAAATGTACTCAGCGTCCTATTTCTAAATTCGTTTCTTATGATTCTATATATCCTTCCTATTGTGCATTTGTTTCCACTTTGTCTTCTATTCCTATTCCTCAACGTTGACAAGATGCTATACTTGAACCAAAGTGGGAATGTTCTATGGGTGAAGAGATGAATGCTCTTAAGAAGAGTGGAACATGGGATCTTGTGACTCTTCCTGTTGGAAAAAAAACAGTTGAATGCAAATGGGTGTTCACTGTAAAATATAAGCCAGATGGGTCAGTTGAAAGGTAAAAGGTAAGACTGGTTGCGAAGGGGGTACACACAGACACTTGGGATTGACTATCAGGAGACGTTCACTCCCGTCGCCAAGATGAACTATATTCGGATCCTAATTTCTTGTGTGCTGCCAATCTAGGATGGAATCTTCAGCAAATTGATGTGAAGAATGCCTTTTTGCATGGAAACCTAGAGGAATAAGTTTATATGGATGTCCCTCCTGGCTTCTCATCTCACATTATAAAAGGGAAAGTGTGTAAACTCAAGAAAACTTTGTATGGACTAAAACAATCTCATAGAGCATGGTTTGGGAGATTTCACGGTACTATGATAAAGTTTGGGTTTAAGTAGACTAACTTAGACCATACAATGTTTGTTAATAGACAAGAAGACAAGATCACAATATTGATTGTGTATGTCGACGACATCATTATAACGAGTGATGATGAAGATGAGAATAACTTAATCAAACAACGGTTGGCGACCGAGTTTGAGGTCAAAGACTTGGGTTCGTTGCGGTACTTTCTTGGGATTGAGATAGCTAGATCGTCTCATTGGATCTTTCTCTCCCAACAGAAGTATGTCCTTAATCTCCTATATGATACTGTGATGCTGGGATGCAAATCTGCAGACTCACCTTTTAAAGATAATCATAAGCTCTTAGGAGGTGTTGGTACCGAGGTGGATAAGGAGATATATCAACGGTTAGTCGGGAGACTTATATACCTTGCTCATACTAGACCTGACATTACATATGATGTTGATGTTGTGAGCCAATACATGCATGATCCTCGCAAGACTCACATGGATACAGTCTATCGCATTCTGACATACTTGAAGGCAACACCGGATAAGGGCTTGTTGTTTAAGCCTCAAGGTCACTTAGATGTTCAAGGATATACCGACTTAGATTGGGCTGGCTCCTTGGATGATAGATGTTCCACCTCAGGTTATTGTGCATTTGTTGGAGGTAACCTGGTAACTTGGCACAACAAGAAACAAGCGGTGGTAGCAAGGTCTAGTGCCGAGGCAGAGTATAGAGCTATGGCTCTTGGCGTTAGTGAGCTCTTGTGGACTCGGTCCCTTCTTGTAGAATTTGGTTTCACACCAACTGGTCCCATGAAGCTATTTTGTGATAACAAGGCCGCTATCTCTATTACTCCGACAATGAAGACAGTGAAGAAAGAGTGACTTGTTTCATGGCAAACGACAAAGAGGTATTTGATTTCTCTTCTGACGAGTTTACCAAAGAAGATTTTATTTCTGCACTCAACGAAATGGTCGCTGAGTTCAGAAACATATCTGCGTACATACCGACTCCGATAGAATCTAAAATCGTAAAGTCAAATAATGTCTCTGTTAAAACATGTGAAACCGAAATGTGTGAACCGGATGAACTATTCTCCGACAATGAGAAGACAGTTCAACCGGTAACTGAAACCGATGAACGAGTAATGTATGTCACGGCTCCGTGGGAGAGATCTCGTCAAGCTGTAAAACAAATGTGTAATTATAAAAGACATCCTAAGTGTAGGTTTGGTATCGGTTACGAACCAAATAAACAAAACGAACCAAAACAACCTAATGGAATGAAACTCACAAAAGACAATCTTCCATTCATAAGATTTGTCAAAAGTTCAATAACCGAAAATGACTTAAAACCGGAAGAAGAACTTAAGTATGTAAGTCCGACTGAATCAGAAAACTGGCTTCATCCTGAGAGAAGGAAAGCCAACCGGAAACCAAACAAAACAAGCAGGTCTCGATTTCAAAAAACCCATCACAACATAAAGCATTCTTGAGCAACAGTCAAGAAGTTAAGCCAAACATTATAAGAACAGATACCGGGAAAGTGATCCGACTTATTCAAGTCTGGATACCAAAGAGACTAATCAACCATGGACCCAACTGAATGTGGGTACCAAAAGGGTGTAAATAATTTTCTGTTGCAGGTTAGGAGGAGCAACCGGCTAAAGAATTCGGAATGGTATCTGGATAGTGGATGTTCAAGAAATATGACCGGCAACGAAGAGCTACTAACCGACATCAAATATGAAACCAGAGCAATCATAACCTTCGGTGACAACTCGAAAGGTAAAACCGTGGGCAATGGTAAGATTGTCCATGGTAACCTATCCATAAATAATGTATTGCTGGTAGAAGAACTGCGTTTTAACTTGTTAAGTATAAGTCAAATGTGTGATGTGGGTTACAAAGTTGAATTTCATAAAAACACATGTTTAGTTAAGAATCAGGATAATGATATTCTTCTAACCAGTAACCGAATGGGAAATATCTACAAAGTAAATTGGAAAACTGATTTTGAAAAACCTGTGTGCATGATAGCCGAAAATAATCCAAACTGGCTTTGGCATAAACGGCTAAACCATTTGAATTTCAAAACAATTAACTTCATATGCTCCAAGGAACTAGTTCATGGTTTTCCAAATGTTAAGTTTTCAAAAGATAAAGTATGTGTTGCATGTCAAATGGGTAAACAAATAAAATCATCTTTCAAGAGTAAATGAAAATATCAATCTGAACGATGCTTAGAACTTTTGCATATGGATTTGTTTGGTCCGGTTAAAGTAACCAGTTTAGGAGGCATGCATTATACTATGGTAGTTATCGATGATTATTCTAAGTTTACTTGGGTGACTTTTCTAGCTTCTAAAAACCAAGCAACTCCAAACCTGATGAAACTGATCTTGAGAATACAAAATGAAAAATCTATTCGAGTAAACAAAATCAGAAGTGATAGAGGAACTGAATTTATAAACATCAATTTAACAACTTTTCTTGATGACTCCGGTATTAGACACGAGTTGTCTAGTGCCAGAACTCCTCAACAAAACAGCCTGGCTGAGAGAAGAAACCGAACTCTCAAGGAAGCCGCAAGGTCAATGATAGCTGATTCGGGTATTGCTAAAAAGTTTTGGGCTGAAGCTATCAATACCGCATGCTACACACAAAACCGATCTTTAGTAACTAAACGTTTTTCCAAAACTCCTTTTGAAATTTACTATGATCAAATTCCAAGCATACGGTATTTTCGAATTTTTGGTAGCAAATGTTTTGTTCACAACAACGGCAAGAATTACTTGACCGCTTTTGATGCTAAATCCGATGAGGGAATAATGTTGGGATATTCAGCTGTGAGTAAAGCCTACAGAATATACAATACTAGGACTTTAACAGTTGAAGAAACCGCTCACTTTGTTTTCGATGAATCGGTTGAACGAAACACTACATTACTCTTCGATCTTCACAACAGAATGGAAAACTTCAATATCTATTCTGATGATGAAGACGAGGTTCCGGTTTTTAGACGATTTGTCAAGGACCAAGCGGTTGATGCTGAACCTCAGCCTGATCAAGCTGCTTTACCGCAGAAAGTTGACTCTTCAGTTTCTACTGAAGAAATCGGTCGGTCTGAATCTGTTCAACCTACCGATCAGTCTAACCTTGATCAGCCAACCTCAGAAGGAACAAAAATCATCCTCTTGAACTAGGGATAGGTAACATATCCTCACCCGTCCGAACTAGGCAACAGAATTTGGATCACTATGAAAACTCATCTTTCATATCACAAATTGAGCCGAAAAAGGTGGATGAAGCATTGTCAGATCCCGATTAGATCCTAGCAATGCAAGAGGAATTAAACGAGTTTGAGAGAAATAAAGTCTGGTACCTAGTCCCTAGACCGAAAAACAAACCGGTTATAGGAACACGATGGGTATTCAGAAATAAACTAAATGAGGACGGTTTAGTTACGATGAACAAAGTCCGGTTAGTGGCTCAAGGCTATAAACAGGAAGAAGGCGTTGATTTTGAAGAATCATTTGCCCCTGTAGCTAGACTTGAGGCCATTAGAATATTTTTAGCATATGCAGCTTTTAAAAATTTCAAAGTTTTTCAAATGGATGTCAAAAGTGCTTTTCTAAACGGTAAAGTAAATGAAGAGGTATATGTTAATCAACCCCGAGATTTCAAAAACCCAGAACACAAAAACCATGTTTACCGGCTGAACAAAGCCCTTTACGGTTTGAAACAGGCTCCAAGAGCTTGGTATGATACATTGACACAATTTTTATTTGATCACAAATTCACAATAGGTTTGGTTGACAAAACACTTTTTAAATTTGAAAGAAATGAAGAAATATTACTCGTTCAAATTTATGTCGATGATATTATTTTCGGATCAACCGATCCAAAATTATGTGATAAGTTTTCAAACATGATGACTGACAAATTTCAAATGAGTATGATGGGAGAATTGAGTTTCTTCCTAGGACTTCAGGTTAAACAGATTGAAGCCGGAACCTTCATAAGCCAACCGAAGTATACAACAGAACTGTTGAAGAAATTCGAAATGGATACATGCGCTGAAGCGGCTACGCCAATGAGTCCTTCTGTAAAACTGGACAAAGATGAGGATGGTCAAGCCGTTGACATAACAGCATATCGAGGAATGATCGGATCATTGCTATATCTAACAGCCAGTCGACCTGACATTCTGTTTGCGGTTGGGGTATGCGGAAGATTCTAAGCAAATCCAAAGCAATCACATTATACTGCGGCCAAAAGAATCTTAAAATATGTGAAGGGAACTCAAGAAGTGGGACTTTGGTATCCAAAAGACTCAAGCTTCAACCTCATAAGCTACTCAGATGCTTATTACGCAGGATGCAAGATCGATAGAAATAGTACAAGTGGAACCTGCCAGTTCCTAGGTGACCGGTTAGTTACCTAGAGCAGCAAGAAACAAACATCAGTTGCAACATCAACCGCAGAGGCAGAGTACATAGCAGCCGGAAGCTGCTGTGCACAACTCCTCTGGATCCAACAACAACTAAGGGATTTCGGTATAGAAGCCAAGGAATCTCCAATTTTCTGTGACAACACCAGCGCTATAGCGATTACATACAATCCTGTGTTGCACTCAAGAACAAAGCATATTGATATAAGACACCATTTCATCCGGGAGCACGTTCAGGAGAAACACATCCGGCTGGAATACGTCTCGACCGAGCAACAAGTAGAAGATATCTTCACAAAACCGCTACAGGAAGCTAAGTTTTCTCACTTTCGAAATATTTTGGGAATTACTGATGTTAAGCAACTCATATCATGATTATGCATGCATATTGTTTACCTAAGTAACAATGAGAAACCGGGATATGTGTTCAGGGAGAAGCTCTCGCTTCTCAAACCATATTCAAATAGGCCATTGACAATTCAAGAATGCTAACCGGGAGGAAGTCTCCAGTTATACCTGATTACTTCATAACTTCAAAATCACATGTATACTTACTATACGGTTGAAATGACGAGGTTGAAGTGGATATATTTAACCCAAAGTTGAACAAATGTTGACGTAACTCAACATTTCTTTACAATCGGAACAAAATATCCAACTAAAACCGGTCATGGAAAACCGCTTAGTACAAATGCATTCTGGTTCTAATGAAATGAACTTCTACGGTTAACTAGGGATAACTAACTGAGTTTTCATGCATATTTTGAAAAATGAAGCCTGTAATAAATAAAAACTGTCTACCGCAATCGAGATGACGACATGTGTCCATCATCAAGAAAGGAAGACTCACATCTTGTCAACAGATTTTTGTCATCATGAATATCTTGGTAATAATTAGTTTTTGCTTTGGAAATACACATTATACACTTCAACAAGTTAAAGCCTATTAACTAACTGATGACATCATCGAGCATGCTTAACCTACTAATCTAGCCGAACTCCTGGCTATATAAACCACCCTTAAACCTTCACAAATCTTCACAAAATCACTATTCACAAAAACAATCTTGAGTTTAAAACTCTCTCAAGAATATGAACTCCAACTCTCTAGCAAAGAAAATCCTATTGGCTGATTTCAACTCAATCTACCAATACGAAGACCATGAGGTTAGAGAAATGTTCTTAGCCGTTGAAAGAAGCGGGCTAAGAGGGTTTCTCGAAAACATATTCATTCTCGACTACCTAGTAGTCGAGGAATTCTTCCAGACCGCAAAGGAAGTGCATTGAGACATAATCGTTGCACAAGTTTATGGTCAGAAATTTCTATTCAGCGAGACGGATTTCGCTGAATACTGCGGTTTGCCCACTGAAGGGGTAACCGACTTAACCTACTCTCCGGTGACCATGGAAGAAATGTGTCGTCGGTTCTCCAACTCTGACATCCCGGTTAGACCCTGGGGTGCTAAAAGCCAACTCTCTCACAAGTACCAGCTTCTTTGTGAGATTCTGGGAAAGTCCATCCTGGGCAGAGAGAAAAGCTATTACTACACCCAAAGGCTTTTCGAGATGATGATCGCTTTAACGGCTGGGACACCGATCAATTGGTCCTGGATCATCTTCAGCAACATGAAGAAGATGCTCCTTTCATAAAAACCGGCTACGCTCCTCAGCTGAGCGGTTTTTGCGCCAGTCTGGACTTCCACTCTAGACCCTTTGTAACCCTTCATCCAAAGCATGTGCTCACTAAAGAGAGAGTACAAGAGCTGGTCGACCGGTGGGAAGCAGCTAAGGTAAAAAGGAATCAAGCGGCCGAATCATCTAATGTTTAGCCTGTCTGTCCTTCTGTCTCCTTTCTTTTTCTTTCCCAAACCGGTAATTTTGTTGTACTACCGGTTTGGTACCACAATTAATGAAGTTTATTTCCTTCCACTCTAATCTAAAAATCATAAATGATCAAACATTTAATGCGTCGTATCAAATCAAATCGAATCACTCTTGGAAACAGAAATCTTCATTTTCAAGAAGCGTGCCTGATCCGACTTGACTAGACATGCTCTTATTCTCTTGAAAACTTACAAGCCATTAATGACCAAACACAAACGGTCAGATTTTTCAAATATATCCTCATTAAATGCATCCAACCGTTCAAGCTATAAAAGGGGACTCAATCTTCCATCTTCAAAACACGTCTTCTTCACCCCTCTCTCTAAAGCTTGAAAGATCAGAAAACCCCTTCAACTTTTCTCATTCTTCCTCACAATGTCTGCTGAACTAGGAAATACTCTCATCGTCGACTTCGAAGACGTAAAAGACAGTCGGTATCAGGACTGCATTTTCCAACCGATCATAGAATCGGGGCTTCAGGGATTCCTTAAAGGCTCAGACACTATCCTCGTAGAGGAAGTGTGCGAGTTTTTCAATAATGGACACATTCTAGACGATGGTAGCATTCGCACCATCATTGACGGACAATTTCTTCGGATTACCGAAGATCAATTTGCTAACTTCTTTCACCTTCCAACCGAAGTCTTCTCTGACTTTCCAACGCCATTCCTTCCGGCTGAGGAAGACTTCTTCCAGATCTTCTCTTCTTCCATCGTACCGGTCAAAGAACATGGGAAGAAAGAAAGATTGGCTCCACACTACCAAGTCTTGCACGATTTGGTTCAAAGGTCTATCATGGGCCGAATGCCAAACCAGAACTACAACCGGGAGGCGTTCGACATCATGATAGCCATCATCCGCAACTCTTCAATCAACTGGGCAACCTACCTCTTCAACAACTTGAAGCTGCTCATAACCGCTTTAAGGGGAAGGACCGGTTTCGCTCCTCAAATCACTCGATTTCTGATGGCTCAGCGCCGCTACCTTGAACCCGGTGTTCCTGTCGGACCGGCCAACACCATCACTATATCCATGCTAGACAGATGGATATCGAGGATTGAGGACGGACACCCAACAACACCATGGACAAGTGGTTCCATAGAATGGTGGAAGGGGATTGGTTTAGTCAAAACTGAGTTATCTGTCTTTCTTTCCGGTTTTTGGTCATTTTGTTGTACGACCAAAACCGCTTGATGTTAAATTTCTCATTTATAAAAATTTTTAATTTTAAAGTCTCCGGTTTTCTTTCCATATCTTTCTTTCCGGTCTTTAAAGTTTAATAAACATAAGACTTAATGTTAAACGAAACTTCCGGTTAACAACTCTTCCAGTAATACCGGAATCCCAAGCAAAATGAAAAGTTTGAAAAACTTACCACCCACGGTTTTACCGCACACAAAAATTTACCGCCCATTGGTTTTCCGCATTTACCGCCGAAAGTTACTGCATTAACTTTTGGAGGGAAAATTGGCGCCCAAAACACTATCAAGTGACGGTTCGTCTTCCAACCGTTCGGAACCGCCTTCTATATAAGTTCAAATAAACCCATTCGCCACATACGCTTTCTCTCTCTAAAACTTTCAGATCTTCAAAGGCATTCTAACTTCCGATCATCACTGTTCTTCATCTTTTGTTCTCAAATCTACCATGGCTCTAGGCAAAGCACCCTTCCAATGGATGTTGCAGGTCGATTTCGCAGATATTGATGAACACGCTGGAGATAAAAACAAGGCTGTGCTTCAATCTCTAAGAGATTCAGGGTTGGAGGAGTTCTTATCTGGTTTGTTCATCGTATATCCGACGGCGGTTATGGAGTTTCTGGCGACGACAACGTTGACAAAGAGGAAGGTCTCCGGCACCGTCAACGACAAAGAAGTTCTTATCACGGAGGAGCTGCTCTCTGAAGCACTCGGTTTGCCCAACACCGATTTGGACCTCAAAACCGACCTAACCGATGCAGAGTCTAATGTGGTCCGGTTGGTGATATCAGCTAGGGATCAAGATCTGGTGATTCACTCAAGCCGGAAGAACAAACTGAAACCGGAATTCAGGTGGTTGCTGAACATCATATCTCGTTCGATTCAGGGAAGAGGAGGTAACTTCGATAACCTGACAAAACTTAAGCTCAAGATGATGATGGCCATTGTCCGTGGTGACAAGGTAGATTGGGGAGCTGTTATTTTCGAAGAATTTTGCCAAATGGTGATACAGAAGGATGGCCGGGTTCAGGCCTTCGCAATGCAGATCGTCAAAATCCTCAAGTTCCTTAAGATAGAACTTGGTGAAGGTGAACCGCTCCACCCAACGCCATTCTCAACTCCGAGTCGATGATTGAGAAGATTGACAGAACGGTTAAGCCGAAGTCCTCCAGAACGAAGTTTTCCAAGGGGACCAGTTCTTCCGCTCCGACTGAAGAATGTTCAAAACAAGAGAAACCGAAGAGAAAGGCGGTTGAAGCCAAAGCCTCACAAGAGAAGAAGGGAAGGAAGAAGTCTTCCACAAAGAAGTGCTCCAGCAAACCGGCGGACTCCGAGAAAACCCTTTCCTCGGATAATCCACCAGAGAGAACCGGAGACGTCTTCCAGCCCATTCCCATCAATACCGTTCGTCCCATTCCTGTTGACTCTCAATCACCAAGGCAAACCGAACCCTCGGGGAGCCACGGAACCGAGTCAGCATCCAAGGAGGCAGCAGAGGTTAGTATTCACTTTGAAAACTCCAAGTCCCCAAGCAAAAAGATCGACGAGGTAATAGCCGACGTAGGCTTAAATACCTCTGAAGCTATGGAGAACATAGTCCAAAATATTGCCAGGGAAACCGAAGACGATGTGTCAAGTCGTCTTAAGTTAGTTGATCAGGTTGAGATACCCGATCAAAGTGAAATTCAACCGGTCGAAGAAACGGACAAAACCGCAAACATTACCCCTCCGGCTCAGGAGGGTAACACTGAAGAACAGGAACCATCCGGTTCAGCAGGGAACAAGTCCGTTCCAAATGCTACAATAAACCAATCGGCTCAAGATGGGCCAATCGATTCAACATTCATACCTGAAGGATCAGTTCAGGTTAACAAAGGAAAAGAGGTTCTAGTTGAAGATTCGACGATGACGGGAAAAGGTGTTATAAAAACCGGCTCCCAACCGGAGATCTTAACCGGGGCCAAGGTCACTTTCTCAGTAGAACAAGAGGAAGAAATGTTTGAGGGGCTCATCAGGGACATGAATAGAAGTGCCAGCGATGTGATATCACCATATCTCCTATGGGTATAGCTTCGTTGTGAGACAAAGCTGTCAGATATGATTCTGGAGATGAGCGGCAACAAACACTAGGAGAAACTCATAAAATTAGAAGAAATAGCCCTCAAGCTGGAACACACCAACCTTATCCAACCCGCCTTCAGCAAAACCGCGGTAATTCGCGAATACGCTCGGTTACAAGCAGTTGAGGATGCATTAAAGGAAGTAGAAGGAGCAACGCTAAATCCGATTGAAATGAGAATGACTGAACGGTTTCATCTGGTGCGGGAAAAGCTCATGAAAAATCTTGACCATCTCGATGCACAATGGAGAAACGGCTGCCGACATCAACTAAGCAATGCCGATCTATATCAAAGTAAGCCCTTCTTTGCTGCCGGGGAGACATCCAGGACAGCAGAAACCGGGAACGAGATCCTCCTCAAAATGTTAAGGCTCCGGAACTTGATCAGATAAAGCAGGCGGTAATCGACACCCTTAAGTCATGTCTTGGAAACTACAACACTACAACCGATGAGAGGATTGCAGCAGGTGAAGCGAATCTGTCGAACACCATCCGTGGATCTGTTCAAACCGAAATAGCCAACACCGTTCAAACATCTATCAAATCCATGATAGATGAGGCTGTGCAAACCTCCGTCAAATCCTTGATCGCAGAATCCATTCAAACCGCAACTGCTCCTCTGGTAGATATGTTGCAGGCCATGGCTATTCAAATTAGGGAGTTATCCAAACTCCAAGTGAGCAAAACTCAAGAGCAAATCAATTCTGACGCCGAAACCGCCAAGAGGATACAAGACGAAGAAAGGGAAAGGGAACGGTTGCAGAAGGAACTTGAGGAGAAAGATCATGAGCTTGCCCAGAAGTGTAATGAGGAAGAACATTCAGCTATTTTGGAACCCATACCGGCTCAACCGTCACACGCTATGAAGACAAGAAACAAGAACAAGAGGAAGGCGGTTGCAGAGGTATTGAAGCGGGCCGAACAAAGCAGCCAAAGAGTAATAGTACCGGTCGGACTGAACGTGCAACCTCTTGATGAAGAAGAAGAGGACATCGAAGAACTAAACCGGCGCAAAAGGAGGACAATTGAAAGCTCAACCGCAACTCCAAGCTCCAGACCAACTGTTACTCAACCGTCTCGTCAACCAAAACCAGTTTGTACCGGTTTCGGATTTGGAAAAAGAACTCCCGGCATCTCAAGTGTGTGGGCCGGATTGCAGATTGACGCTGAAAGACGCGGTAGGGAGTGGAAGGCAAGGGAAGAGGAAGAAAGAAGGCGGCTTGAAAAAGAACTTGAAAAAGAACTTCAAAAGGGGGGACCATCCAAGCCTTAGTTTTCTTTTCTTTCCTTAAGAACAATTTATGTTTGATGTGGTTTCAGAACTTAGTCGTCTTATCATGTTTTTGAATTTATCAGTCTTTACATATCTTTTGAAAACCTCAAACATATGTTTTTGAAAATTTTCTTTAAACAGAAAATAATCAAAAAGGGAGAAACTGCTAAACAAGTTTTTTAAACCGGCCATACATTACAAGTTTTGAATATTTATTCTAAATAATCAAAAAGGGAAAAATTGATAAGAAAAATTAAGAAAGTTAATTTTCAAAACCGGCCATACATTACAAGTTTTGAATATTTATTCTAAATAATCAAAAAGGGAGAAATTGATAAGAAAAATTAAGTAAAGTTAATTTTTGGAACCGGCTAGAAAAACTAAACAGTTGTTAACCTCTATGTGCAGGAACAGATCAAATCGTATGAACCGGCTGGAGCTTCATCAACCGGATGTTGAAATACCTCAAAGAAAATCAGTTCCAAGTGATCAAGTCAAGATCAGAGGAACCGGTTTTTAACTCTCTCAAGAGACCGGCTAGCAAAGACAAAGTTCACATTCCAGTCGGATCATATTATGAAAAAGACAAAACCGGAAACTACAATCTGCAAGAGTGACGTAACATGACGAAATAGACGTGTCTCAAAGAGATAAAAGAAGATAAGATCCGATCGGAAGCATGCGAGGAAAGCAATGATGATTTACTGATCCGATGTTGACAACCGGAGGTGCATGCCCGACACGTGTTTGAATCTGAAAACCGGTTACGTCACCCTACACTCAGAGGTGTCTGCATGCTTGCCAAGTGTTGAGGAAGGTGAAACGTGCAAGTAAGATCCCTGCACCGGCGTGATAATGATCAACCAATCCCACGGAGAGAGAAGAAAATGACCGTTGGGATCTCATCTACTATAAAAGGAAGATGAAGCGTCCTCATTTAAGGCGAACAACATCCTTATATGAAAAGCGATAAGTTACAAAAATCTTAGAGATATAAACTTTTACGATCCAAAACCGGTGTGTCATAAGCCGAAAGCTTTCTGTGTCTTGTTGTGTTGTGTTATTGTATTACATCAAGAGTGAGTTGGTGTAACCGGCGAGTAGCGAGTTGGGCTCGACCGGCATAGTAATTGTTGTAACTTTGAAAGTTAGTGGAGATCATTCTCATAACCTGAGAAGAAGGGGTGACGTAGGAGGGTTTGCTCCGAACATCCATAAAAATCTTGTCTCGTGTTATTTCATTCATTTACTGCTTACTCACTTAACCTAACCTCAAACCAAATCAATCTTACTCCGTAAACCGGTCCACTCATATCTCTAAAACCGACTCCTTTTAAACATCATCTAAGTCGCATTCATTATTTCAGACTGAAATAGACATTTCCGCCCTTGAACTCGGTTTAAGAGTCTGTGACAGTTTGTGTAGTGCTGAGAACGGTTATAGTCTCTAACCGGACTATCACCAAAGTGTGTTGTGTGTTGTAAGCGGCCACCCTTCCTAAAACCGGAAACACCCCGGTCCTCCAAGGGCGTCCCCGATCCCTCAAGAAGGCAGTTGCGCAAGAGTGAGGACGTGCGCCTATAGGAGTCCCCAATCCGACAAGGATAGGCGTTCCAAGGCCTAAAGCATATTTAGGCGAGAGGAATGCGAAGGAGATCGACAATTTCTTATGGGGTCTAGACCAATATTTTAAAGCACTCGGCCTAGTAGAAGAGGCGAGGAAGATAGAAACGGCCACAACATACCTAGAAGACACCACAATGATGTGGTGGAGGCAAAGGAGTAGCGACATAGAAAGAGGTACGTGTTCTATTAATACTTGGGGAGAATTTAATGAGGAACTCAAGAGGCAGTTCTATCCTTAAAATTCTATTCAAGAAGCAAGAGTCAAGTTGCGGCGACTCTCACATAGGGGGAGTATCAAGGAGTATGTCAAAGAATTCATTGCTACTCTCCTTGAGATCCCCAACTACTCAGACAAAGAAGCTTTGTTTTCCTTCACTGATGGCCTACAAATGTGGGCCAAACTAAAGTTAGAATGATGTGGCGTCCATGATCTAAACACCGCCATTACCGTGGCTGAATCTCTAGTTAAAATGAGAAGGCAAGACAATCAAAAGCCAACCTACAATATGAGTGACAAGGGGAAGAACAGTAGAGACCGTTTCTACAACAAAGAAGGCCCATCTAAGTTCACCAAACCCAATGGTGGAAGTGATCGGGACGAGAAAAGTGGGGAGAAACCCCAGATAAAATGCTTATTTTGTAAGGGACCACATAAAGCAAGAGAGTGCCCTACGAAGAACAAACTATCTGCATTAATGGAGGAGAAATAATGCCTTCATGAAGAGGCGCGATTGGGGTCGCTACATCTCCTCAGTTCCATTAAAGCCAAGTTTCAAGAACCAAAGTCCGCAAAGAAATGACGATTGTTCGTAGAAACAAAAGTTGGAAATCACATGGTTAAAGCTTTATTGGAAACGGGAGCCAACAACAACTTCCTAGAGGCAAGAAAGGCGGGAAGATTGAGGATCGATTACACTAAAGAATAGGGGTGGCTTAAAGCAGTCAACTCGGCACCAAGTGCAACCTATGGCGTTGCTCGTAATGTAATGGCCAACTTAGGAGAATGGACTAGAGTCTTAGATTTTTCCATTCTCAACATGGACGACCAAAAAATGGTCATTAGTATAGAGTTTCTAGACAAAGTAAATGCTTTCCCACTCCCTTTTGCAAATACTATGTGTATTCTAGAACAAGGCAATACTTGCATGATACCTTTAACAGGGGAAGACAATAAAAGCTAGACAACTCTCTGCAATGCAACTCTCAAAAGGCATGAAGAAGGCCTGTCCAACATTCCTTGTTAGCCTAAAGGAAGATGAGAAAACCATATCCAAAGAGAAGACACCTCTAGAAGTCACGAATATTCTTGAGAAGTTTCAAGATGTAATGCCCTTTGAGTTGCCGAAGAAACTCCCTCCGAAGAGAGAGGTGGACCACAAAATAGAGTTAGTCGAAGGTACTAAACCACCACCAGCGGTCCCTTATCGCATGGCACCTTCCAAATTGGAGGAGTTGAGGAAGCAATTAAAGGAGTTATTGGACGTGAGCTATATCAAGTCGTCCAAAGCACCTTATGAAGCACCGATACTTTTCCAAAAGAAGCATGATGGGTCACTTCGAATGTGCATTGATTACCGAGCGCTCAACAAGTTGACGATAAAGAACAAGTACCCTATCCCGCTGATTGCCAACTTATTCGACCAACTTGGTGATGTGAAGTGGTTCAAAAATTTGGATCTACGGTCGGGATACTACCAAGTAAGAATAACGGAAGGAGACGAGCCCAAAACTGCATGTGTTACGAGGTATGGCTCTTTCGAGTTCTTAGTTATGCCTTGTGGTTTGATGAACGCTCATGATACATTCTGTACCTTGTTGAATCAAGTTTTCCAACCCTTCCTGGACAAGTTCGTTGTGGTGTACCTAGACAATATTGTGATATATAGAAAAATATTGGAGGATCATCTGCAATACCTACAATAAGTTTTCCAGGTACTGAGGGAAAATGAGTTGTTCGTCAAGAAAGAGAAGTGTGAATTCACAAGGCCAAAAGTGATGTTCTTGGGCATATCGTGGGAAGGGGCCAACTCCAAATGGATAAGGCTAAAGTACAAGCCATAGAATATTGGAATCCACCAAGGAAAGTAATAGAGTTGCGATCTTTCTTTTGCCTTATCAACTACTATCGGAAGTTCATAAAAGGATACTCGTCGATCACATCTCCGTTAATGGACCTATTAAAAAAGAATACGTCGTGGAGTTAGGATACAAGATGCAATGAAGCATTTGAGAAGTTAAAAACAGGCAATGATGGAAGAACTCGTATTGGTACTACCAAATCACACCAAGACTTACGAAATCCACACAGATGCCTCAGATTTTGCCATTGGTGGAGTGTTGATGCAAGAAGGCCACCTCGTCGCCTATGAGAGTCGCAAGCTCAATGATGCCGAATGTCGATACACCGTTCAATAAAAGGAGATGACTGCGGTTGTCCATTATTTGCGAACATGAAGACACTATTTTCTTGGGCCTAAGTTCATTGTGAAGACTGAAAATGTTGCGACAAGCTATTTCTTCAAACAAAGGAAATTGACCCTAAAACAAGCAAGGTGACAAGCTTTTCTCGTGGAATTCGACTTCGTTATGGAGTAAAAATCGGGAAAAGAAAACTTGGTATTTGATAACTTGAGTAGAAAGGCAGAGTTAGCTGGCATCACGAGCCCTGACTTTCTTTTGGTAGATCAAATCAAAGAAGGAATTGAGCACGACCCACGAGCCAAGAATGTAAAAGAATTGGCGGAGAAATGGAAGACTCGCCAATTTTGGCTAAGGGATGGAATACTCGTCACAAAAGAAGATAGGGTCTATGTACCAAAATGGGAATGATTGAGAAAATCCATCCTAAAAGAGTGCAACGACTCAAGATGTTCTGGACATCTAGGTATCCATCGTACATTGGCGCTTGTGGAACGTGGGTACTATTGGCCCCAGATGAGAGATGACATTGAAGTCTACATTAAGACGTGTCTTGTATGTCAACAAGATAAGGTGGATCAACACAACTCCGGGACTACTGGAGCCTTTTCCAATTCTAAAGTGACATTGGGAAAGTATTTCTATGGACTTCATCACGTGCCTACCAAAGTCCGATGGATGTAGCAACATCATGGTCGTAGTGGATCGGTTTAGCAAGTACGGAGTATTCATCCCCATGACCACGAAGTTCACAGTTGAAGATGCTGCTAACTCGTTCTTCAAATATGTGATGAGGTATTGGGGCATTCAAAAATCCATTGTGAGCGATCGAGATACTCGCTTCACCGAAAGGTTATGGGTGGATTTGTTCAAGCTTATGGGGTCTGAAATCAACTTCTCAACCAGCTTTCACCCAAAAACCGACGGACAAAAAAAAGGGTGAATGATTTGCTCGAGTTGTTCTTAAGGCACTATGTGAGCGCCAACTAAAGTGACTGGACAACGTTGCTTGACATAGCCAAATTTTCATACAATCTGCAAAAAAGTGAGTCAATAGGCGAGAGCCATTTTGAGATCGCTACAGGTCAACAACCTTTAACACCACACACCTTGGCGATGGGATATAAAGGCCCAAGTCCTACAGCCTTTAAATTCGCCAATGGGTGGCATGAGGAGGCCGACATTGTACGAGCCCACCATGCCAATGCTGCCAAAAGAATGAAGAAATGGGCAGACAAGAAGTGAAGACACCTGAAATTTGAAGAAGGAGACCATGTGATGGTAAAACTCCTCCTCCATCAATGGATACGATTTTCCAAGGTCCACAAGGGGCTTGTAAGGAGATATGAAGGCCCGTTCCTCGTGGAGAAACGGATTGGAAAACTGGTCTATCGCTTAAAGCTCCCGTCACATTTGGAGATGCACCCCGTATTCCACGTAAATTTACTTAAAAACTTATTACGAAGATAAAGAAGATCCTAGTAGAGGCAAATCAAAGAGAGCTCCCACGACAATCACAACCGTACCCGAAAAAGAAGCCAAAGAGATACTGGCACATCGAATGATACCGAAAAGGGGTCCCCATCCAAGTTACATTGAATATTTCGTTAAGTGGAAGGGGTTACCAAAGAGCGAGGCAAGTTAGCAAAATGAATTAGTGTTATGGAATTTCAAACACATCATCTAGGCCTACAAGGAGGACGCGACGAGGACGTCTCCAGATTGAGTGGGGGAGAATGTCATAGTGCGCTTCCAAACAGGACATTACCATTGTCACACTCAACCTATTATATTTAATGATTTACTTGTCATAGTTGCTTTACTTGTAATAGTTTCTTTACTTGTAGCATACTCATTGTAAAGATCACCAAGTAAATAATCAATATATTTACTTTCTCTCTCTAAAAGTTATTGTGTTTATTCAAATGTTACTTTGATTAAGGCTAACTAGTTATTCGATCTTGCGAAGATAATAACTAGTGTCGCACAGTTCGTTGGTGAAAAGATCAAGCCTGTGATAAAATACACGGAATTAATGTTAGTATATATAATGATATTCAAAGTGGAGGCATCACAAAAATTCACATAATCAATTCTCTTTCTTAATAATTATTTTATCTCTCCTAATATATATATATATATATAATAATAATAATAATAATAAAATTATTTCAACAATTTTAAGTGTTCAATTTTAAATATTGCATTATTGACTATAAATATATTTTATATTATATTTTTTTCTTTCCTAATT
Organism: Impatiens glandulifera; assembly: GCF_907164915.1. Lineage (NCBI taxonomy): Eukaryota > Viridiplantae > Streptophyta > Magnoliopsida > Ericales > Balsaminaceae > Impatiens > Impatiens glandulifera. Next base: position 62,694,880 of record NC_061862.1, on the reverse strand, counting down.
ATTTTCTCTCTCATTTTATATATATATATATATATATATTGTTAGGATCTAGGTCGCGGCTGGAGGACCGGAGTTGGGCCGGTTAGCGCGTCTCACTCAAAGGGTGGTGATTAATCCGGTTAGAGATTAACGCCGGGGTTTCAATACTACACAAACTGTCACAAACCCTTGAACTAGGTTCAAGCGCGGAAGAGGTTTGTTTCAGGTTGAAGCAGCACACTTGTATGATAGGCAAAACCGGTTTCGGATGATGAAGGTTTGAAGATTGATGGGTCGGTTTTTGTAACTTGGTGATCCTGTTTGGATAGAGTTAAGTAGGTTAGAACGATGTAGGTAAGTTAGTACAGGTCGGTTAGAAAATGGAACCGGCAGAAAGTAAATGACAAGACAGATTTTATGGATGTTCGGAGATAAAACTCCTACGTCACCCCTTCATCTCGAAACCGCGAGAAGGATATTCACTAAGGAATACAAGTACAATCCGATCGAGACTTTTTTCCTGCTCGATAACACTCTTACAATTTACACCGAAATTGTAAAGTACACACTTCAACTTTAGCACTTAGGCTTTCTCTAGAGATAGAACACAATCTTATCACTTGCAACTTAAATGTTTACTTGTGTCTCACTTTATCTCACTTGTCTCGTGTTGTGTCCCGCCTTTACTCTTCTTCAACTTCTCCTTTTATAGGTGAAATATGCCAACGGTCATATTTCACTTCCTTGAGTTTGATTGGCTGAGCAGAGGTTCATTGATACAGACCTGGCGGTCAATTGTTCAGACCTGACGGTCAATTTCACAGACTTGGCAGTCTGTTCTTCCGGTGTGTAAGACAAACCTGCTAGGTTTGTCTTTTACTCAATGTGGTAACTGTTGGTTAGACAGTTGTCTGTACTTGGAAGATTTCCTTTCTGACTTATCCCGAAGTGGAAAGATCTTGTAGGACTGTCTTCTGTAGCCTACAGACTTTCCTCAGACTTGTATGGATATGGAAGTGTTTAGTCTGTTTGGTATCATCTTCAACAGATACCCGAATTGTCTTCTTATACTGGTCGGTCATTTAACCGAATGGCTTCCGGTGTGATTGGTTTAACTGGACAGCTTCCGGTTATTCCTTTGCCTTGTGGCTGATCGGCTGTCTGGTGTTTCCGGTTTTTAGTTCTGGCCGATCCTTTCTTTGTGCGGTGATGTTCCAAATGTTCCTGGTCGGTTTAATAGCTTGACCGGTTAGTCTTCTTAGCCGGTTCATTTGTTTGACCGGTCCAGTTCTTTGTTCCTGCATGGAAGGTTTATGTGTTAAGTTCTGTGAGCCGGTCTAATTTTATCTAACATATATATATATATATATATAATATTTTCTTTATTAGTATACATAATTTTGTATGGTTAATATAAAAATGAACTAATGTAATAAATAATAAATATTAAATATATATACATACACAAAATAATAAAATTATTTTAACAATCTCAAGTAGTCTAGCGGTTAAAATGTTCATATTTCTTGTTTAAGACTAGGGTTTGATTCCTAAAACATGCAAATTTAAATTTTCAAGAATACATTCTTGACTATAATATATGGTGACACAACTTTTAAATAAAGTATATAGGGATCTGAAAGTGTGATATCGGAATTAGTAGTTGGTTTGACGAGTATTTGAAAGTATAATGTCACGAGATAGAGGTCGGGTGGTGGGTGATTTGTCGAGTGTGAGGTCGGAATTAGTAGTTGGTTTGACGAGTATTTGAGAGTGTAAGGTCGGGTGCTGAGTGGTTTGTCGAGTGTGAGGTCGAATTTAGTGGTTAATTTAAAGAGCGTCATTTGAAAGTGTGAGGTCACGAAATGGAGGTCGGGTGGTGGGTGGTTTGTCGAGTGTGAGGTCAAAATTAGTGATTGGTTTGACGAGCATTTGAAAGTGTGTGGTCACGAAATGAAGGTCGGGTGGTGGTTAGTGGTTGGTTTGACGTTGGATAAGAGGTCTGTGATTAATTAAGATTGATTATTGATTTGTTGAAGTGAAAGTAAAAGAGAAGTCAACTAAGATTGGTGAGCGGTTTGTCGAGAGATAAAGAGATATGTGAAAAAGTGTATGTCACAAGATTAGAGTCAGTGAGTGGTTTGTCGAGTGGATAAAAGAGACATATGAAAAAGTGTGAATCACAAGATTATGGTCAATGAGGGGTTAAGTGAGGTATCGATGGATAAAATATATGTTAACATTAAGTTTAATATAATTTTTTAACAATTAAAACAAATTTAAAAAGTTAATTAAATTTGAATAATATTAATTTTATCGAAAAATAATATTTTGTATATAAATTTATGGATGCCACATTTTTATAATTAATTAAACTATTTCATGTATATCAAATATATGGACAAGGACACAATTTTATAATTAATTAAACTAGTTCAGATATATCAAACATTAGTAAATAATATTCTGGTGGAGAAGAAACTCCCTAGATTACAATAGTATTTTTATGAGATTTTATACTAATTAAATGTTTTGGCATTATAAATTATTAATTTTCCTTTATTTTCAGTATTATTTTATTTCAGATAATTTTATATATTCTTTTTCTTTAATAGATATATTTATATAAGTTAAAAATATTGTGCGTTTAAGTCAGCCCACAATGTTGGGCTAACACTGTATAGGAGTGTCAATTATGAGAACCAAAAAAACAAATGAGGATGAAAAGCATTCAAATTAATGTTGAGTTGTCAATTTCAACAAATCTTGATTTAATCTGTTGCTGGCTTTTATGCCTTGATTAGTTTGATTTCCTTAGGTATTGCAGAGGTTGTTTGCTGCCGAATCTTTAAATGTTTTGTTGAATTGAACTTGGTAATGTATTTATTTGTTTTTTCACAAACGATGCGGCTTCCATGCCAATTGTATATAAATAAAAAATATAACTCTTCTAGAATTAGAAATTGCATTTTTTATTTAATATAAAATCATATTACTTCATTATTTAGACAACATTAGACCAGCTTACATCCTAGTAGAACCAGCCATCATAGAAGTAAGGTACATCATTAACATCATTACTAACATAAAACCCATCTGATTTAACGCTCCAGAAACAATCCTCATGTTTATCACAACGATCAGAAATATTGTGATTCCAAACATCCATATTTTTGGATTTATCTTTCCATTGAAAATTACAAAAGTATAAAGTTTTCCCGAAAATGTTGGTATTGAACGACCAAGTGAAATTCTCGCCTTGTTTCAACAGATGGGATCCGAGATCTGTATGCTTATCTCGACAATGAATTGTTATCGGTCCATTTCCACTGCAAATATTGTTAGTAATGGTAATACGTTTGTGAGCCGAAAAGATAAGAGATTTCGGTGTAATACTCATCGCGTTCCTTACTAGTAATCCCAAAATAGCGAGAACAAAACATTGTGATATATTGAAGGAAGCCATAGTACTATGTTGTCAAACAAATTTTTTAGGATTATATAGCCCTCTTTGAATTAATTAGTTTATTCAAAGAAATTCAAAATAATATTAGTTTTTTAGAAAAAGGTTTACAAAAGGAAAATTATTCAATTGAAAAGATTTAGTAAATCGTAATATAACTTTTATTTACTAAATCTCAATATCCTCATAATATTTTACTTTAAACTTTAATTAAAATATATATATTATAATAATAATACTTAATTTAAATTTCCTTGGTTTAATGTGGTTAATTTGGATATATATGAGACTAAATGCATATTCAGACCGAATTGTGGGTTGATTCGTTCATAAACTTTAAACCGTTAAAAATAAAATTAAAAATGATACATTTATTTTGACAACAATTCATTTCATTTACACTACAAATATTGTTAAGAATGATAATATGTTTGTGAGATGTAAAAATAAGAGATTTTGGTATAATATTCATTGTGTTCCTTACTAGTAATCCCAAAATGGCTATGCCAGGATACTATGTTGTCAAACAAATTTTGTAATAAATTATATGATTGTAGAATATAGCCTTTTTGAATTAATTAATTTATTCAAATTAATTTAAAATAATATTATATTTTAGAAAAGATTTACAAAAAAAACTATTCAGTTAAAAAGATTTAATAAATTATAATATAATATTTTATTTACTAAATCTAATATCTCATTAAATGCTTAGTTCAATATAAATAAATATATATATATATATATATATATATATATATATATATATATATATTATAAAGAATTCGTACAAATGATATTTGCGACTTATCTTTCTCAGAGAAATTCTAATGAATATATATTTTGCGACATAATTTCTATATATAAAATAAACGTGGGTTTTTGTAATATATTTCTTTTAAATTTTATTTTATATTTCCTAATTATCTCTCCTATTCCATTACATATTTGAAAACAATCTCATCAAAAATTAATAAAAAATTATTTCAACTATATGAATTTAAGAAATAAAACAAATAACTAACTATTTATTAAAAATATAAAGTTCAAAATTAATAACTGTATTACACAATAGTTTATATCAATAAATATTTCACAACATTAATTCTATCAAAAAAAAAAAAAAATCTACTCCCATTTTAGTACTTTGCTCTAACTCATTTGGATAAATAATACATCATCGTCATTAAGCAGCACCTCAAGTTACCATAATACCTTTAGTATTCAATATTTTTAAAATGTAATAAAGAATAAGTAATATTAAACAAAGAAGACATATTCTGATAGTTTTGTAGTGGATGCAATGTTGACATATTTCTTGGGTTGTATCATAGACAATGTACTCGATATACATCAATTCTGATGACTTCGCATTTGATTGGACATGTTTTCCACATGGAACCACAATTTCATCCTTCCAAGTAAGGAATTCTGATTTCTGAGGTACAATCTTTCCCAGCCCTTTAATTCAATATACTGCATTAATGTTAAAATATGTCATAACCATAGGAATTTAACAAGAAGAGAATTCCACCTTAGCCCTTGACAGATCATAGACCTCCCCCAAAGCAACTTCACTTTAAGAGCATCAGACCCACATGATTTTTCTTATCACTATGTTTGCAAAATATATTCCCTTTCCAAACTGTAGATAGCAGAAAATTACTTTAAGATATGACTTTCAACTGTATTGTATAAATTTTATTGCATATGAAAACAGAAAGTATAGAAAAGTGAAAACCATGCATCCAGTTGCAGGAGCCTCAGGTGGAGCTATTCGAAGTCGTTGGCTAAGAATACCCACAAAATTTGTTAGCCTAGAACTTGTAGAGAAGAACAAGAATCATAGCCAATAAATTAGATATCATTACTAGATTTTCCATGTTTGGTCAAAACTTAATAATTGTCAAAGCTATCCAGAAGTATAGTTTTAGCCTTGTTTGGTGAAAGGTTATTTGAATATAATCCAAAATAACCTCTCATTCCATCATCAATCATTTAATCCATTAAGTCATTACAAAAAATACCTTACTACTTTTTATAACATTTTAAAATATTAAATACAGAGAATGGTTATTTAACCCAAATAACCCATTTTTTTTCTGTTTTTCCCCCCAAAAAATTTATATTTAAATATAACAAACTCTGAGTAAGAGACAGTAGAATGTAATACATTTCTACTATAAGTTTCTAAGCTAGTGCATCATAAGGTTTTTCAAATAGTACTAACCGTGCCAAAGGAGCATTTGGTTTTTGAGTTTTCCCTTGTAAGGTGTAAACTTTTTGGATTCTCCCTCCCTTGCAAGTGAAAAAAACAGCTTCAATTTCAAGAGTCCAACCCTGAGAATTTAAACGTGTGTTTAATCTTATAATCCCATCATCACCAAGCATGCAAATAGAGAATAGTGGGGAATGGGTTAATTTTAGGAAAAGTTTGAGAAAGCTAGAATTCCACCGTGTGTGTAGGTGCATGAGTTATGTGCAGATTATTCTCAACCAAATAATAAAATCTTAAACTGTTATGTGGAAGTGGATCAATGTTAATTGAAGTTTCCTATACTTCTCATCCAGGATGTCATCATTATCACCAAAATATAAGTTATTAGCGAAAACATTATTATTGAGATACAAAATAATATTGTTTAGAAGTCGGAAATGTTGAGATTTGAAACTACACTATATGTAATTTGGAGCAGCAATCAATTCATTTAGTTAATGTCCCTATAAATATATGACAGAAAAAATAGACTAAAAAAGGACATAGAATATGACACTTAACTGTAATCTCACTTGTGCAGTTGTAATTGAGACATAGCCAAGATGATCTAGGAAGAATTTGCATCCCATAAATCTGAAAACACTATTATAAATTCAAAAACTCATAGTTATATGAAACCATCTATCCATCCACACATAATATGATATTATTAAAGTAGTCAAAAGATCTAACTAAGTTTGATTCCAACAAAATTATAGAAACTCCATTAGGTTAATGTTTCAATTTAGGAAACCACTAGAAACAATATATATATATATATATATATATATATATATATATATATATATATATATATATATATATATATATATATATATATATTCATACATTTTCAATTTGGGAAACCACTAGAAATTGAACACAATGATAATCATGAAAAAGACCGACTCCATTCATAATTCATACATTTCTAAAAACATTTTCATAACTAGCTTATTAATCAGATAGAATGCCAAAATGAAAATATATGTCCCATGATAACTCAATGGTCTTATTCTATTGTAATTTTCATGCTCTGTCGTCTTATAATAATAATACATATGACATTCAGCTCAGGATGATATAATAACAACAATTCATTATTAATGTGATCAGAGAAAATAACTTTCTACTATAACGGTTAACCTTCTACTCTTAAAGCTTACAAAGTTTACAGCTCACAAATTGAGAATTTCATAATCTAGCAGATACCTCAATTTTCATTTTAAGAAATACTAAGTAATTACTACTAAGATTCTAATTTCAGGAATAGAAAAACAATGTACGGTTATGAATCCAATTCAACAAATTTTTTTATTTCAGGAAACATTTACATCTTAAATAAGAATTACAGAAAAGTTATGAGCCAATCTAACTATTAATCAAGGAAGTGAACTCTTACAATGATCGGTAAAGTAGGAGTTAGTCTTCAGCAGGAGTTACCGTTGCTTTTGCTTCTACCGCAAGCTGGAGTTACTGGAGATTGATCAAAATTCATGAAAACGAATTGTTCGCGCAATAAATTCATTGAAGAACAAAGGGAACTGGTAACATAAACCTGTTGACTGAGTTGAATATGAAAAGTAGAGGTGATTCCGAAGTTTCAATAAGAAGACGGTGGATGCCTATTATGTCGACTGCAGTTCTGGAATTTGTATATCTTTCTGGTGGCTCTCCAAGATCAACTCCAAATGGATCATAATTAGTTGTAAAAAGAGAAATAATGTAGTTGTTCCCAAACATTTAAAGGCTTATGGGTTTAAACATAAATCCTAAATAAACCTTTATCAAAATATGTTTTTGGTGGAAATATCCCAAAAGTATTTTGAAATCATTTTCTAATTTTTCGGAATTTTTAAAAAATGATTTAAGGTTACAAAATTACAAAAATAATTTTGGATTTTGAAAATGGGAACCAAATAGGCCTTAAGACTAGTGTCCTAGGCCTTGAGATTGTTTTCATCGGTCGGGGTCCAGAAACCTCGGCCGGACCCATTGGTCTAGGCTAAAAGCCTTAGTGGAGGTGCTAAGGCTCTTGGTATTTTGTTGAAATCCTTGGTCAGGGTGTACAAACTATCGGTCTAGGGTTAACTCTAGGCTAAGTTCATCGGTCTTAAGTTCAGGAATTCTCGGTCGAGATTCCTCGGTCCTAGGTTCGATATCTCGGTTGGGACTCTCAATCCTAGGTGGAAGCCATCGGTCCTAGGTTTGGGAGTTCTCGGTCCTAGGTCTGATCTCTCGGTTGGATGTAAAAATCCTCAGTCATATATCTCGGTCCTGTTGGAATTAAGCTAATTCCATTAATGAATGGAAATAAGATTGTAAATAAATAAAATCAAATAAAATTCACACAAATTCAAACGTGAATTAACGGTGAATTTAATCCAAATTATAATTAAATATTAATTGTTTAATTAATATTTAATGCCTAATTAGAAAATTAAAGCATAATGTTAGGATAAACATTTAGCTTTAATTGGCCTATTGGCTAACGTATGGACTCTTCAATTAGCTAGCATTAGCATTGAATGTCTAACATTGCATTTCTGCAAATCAACGTATAGGCTGATGTTAATTAGTTATGGATTAATTAACAAATGAATGAGCAATATTTATTGCTAATAAACGTTTGGATGGTTTTATTTACAGGTTTAATTCTAAGCAATATATACCCATTCATTATTTCATTTTACAAATACTTCATCCTTCAACTTTCTCACTCTAGAATTCCAAAAGTTTTCTTCTTGTTTTGTGAGTGTTCTTCGAGTTCTTCGCTCGATATTTTCCGTTGAAACCCGGTGATAGTTCAGGTACTTTATCAAGCTCGTTGTGTAGTGATTCCGGTGCTGAATCACTACTAGATTCGTTGTACCCTGGGAGACAGCCATCTGTGATAAGCTCTAGCACATGGGGAGACGGTGGAACTGTTTTAAGGGAAATGTGCTAAGCACATGCCTCGAATCAACAATTTATTCGGTGATATTGTTTTTCATATATTTCTGTTATTTTTCAAGACAAGATTTCTAACAATCTTAAAACAGGTTCTTTGTGCTAAGCTATTTAAGAGCTTGCACCATCGAATATATTTTTTGTCTTTGATGTTTCAGAAATACGAGTCGCGGTGTTGCGGAAGAGATGATGTTCATTTCAAAAAAAAATGAAAAAAGATTCATCTTAAGGAATCAACAAATAAAGATAAGTCTTTATTACATATAAATATGTTTGATTATTAACACATATGTTTTTATGCTGTTAAAGCTTAGTTTTATAAGCTAATATATTTTGATAGGAAAATTTTCTCAAGAAACATTAATTTGTATATTCATTATACAAATGTTATATAGAAAATAAATTAGAACACAATAATTTAATTTGTTCTAGTCTTATTTAAAGATTTGTTTGGTTATTAAAATTATTAATAATAATGAATGAAAATAAGAAAGTAACTAATATGTTAACTTTCAATTTTTATAAAATTTATGGTGTTAAAATTAATTATAATTGAAACATATGGTTTCAGTTTTAAAATAATTAATTATAATATATACCTTCTTTTTAATTAAACAATATAATTAATAAGAATATGGTAGGATGATTTAATAAATAAAGAGAGATGATATCTTTATTTATACATTGTTTTATATATTACATTTTATAATGATAATAATTTATGGTTTTAAATGTGTATATTCATTGTTTGACAGAGTTTAAGTCAAAAAGAAGAGAAAGTTAAGTTTCTCTAGAAAGAAGACAAAAGGTCATAAAAGCGGTACAACAATGAAATGGCGCATTGGTGCAGTGGTTCAAAGTTCAGACGCAATGATGCGTGACGGAAGGGAGGTCCCCTGTTCAAATCCAACTGATAAGATGATTTCTTTTGTAGAAATCAGACGTGATAAAATGACATTAGTCATTTACGTTGATTTCTTTTATAGAAATCGGACGTGATAAAATGACACTAGTCATTTATGGTGGAACCATTCAAATTTCTTGTATAGAAATTATTAGATGAATGGAGCCAATGATTTCTTTCATAGAAATCTGATGTGTTATAAAATGACACTAGTCATTTATGTTGAAACCATTCCAATTTCTTTTGTAGAAATTATGAGTTGAATGGGGGTAGTCAATGATTTTTTTTTTATAGAAATCAGATTTGTTAAAATGACTTTAGTCATTGATATTAAAACTATTTTAATTTCTTGTGTATAAGTTATGAGTTGAATGTGTAGTCAATGATTTCTTGGTAGAAATCAGACTAAAATGACTCTATCCATTAATGTTGGAGATGAATGAGGTAGTTAATGATTTCTTTATAGAAATCAGACTTGAGTCATTGATGTGAAAATCATTATAATTTCTTGTGTAAAAATTATTAAATGAAATGAAATGGGGCACTATAGAAATTATGTGATTCATAATGACAGAAAATGAAGGTCATATGTATAATGAGATTAAATAAGTTATTTGTTTTAGAACTTATTCTAATCATGCATTTAAAGAGACATGACTATGTTAGTCAAAATTTTCTTCGCAAAAATTGTCTCGGTGAGAACAATCTACTAAGATTTATTTTGAGCATGCATAGTCGCTTCACGCCGATTATTGTTCAAAACATGGCAATGTAAGTGCTTCGATTAATATATGAAATATATTTGATTATGTGCTAATTGATTATTAATATAAATCATGCATATTAGCTAATAATATGATGATTCATGTTATTCATAATAAGTATGATTATCTAGAAATTTATATATATATATAAATTAAGATTTATTTTCTATCTATTTTTATTTTAATAGATAATTTTGAAATTTGTCACAAATCATGTGTTCTTTAATTGGCAAAAAATTGTTATAGAATGTTAAAGGTCATCTAATTAATTAAGAAACGAATAATTGATGACATGAATATTTATTTTTATAATTAGTTAGTTTTATATTCGATTAAAGATAAATGATCAACATTCTAATTAAGTGTAATAATTAATATTCTAATTAATTATTATGTATTTTTTAAACGGTATTTTTAATGATAAATGAAGTTGTATATATATTTGTGTAAGAATATATATGACATATTATTTATCTGATTACGTTTCTATGTTATTGACTATATATATATTATAGTTGTTTTGTCATCGTGGTGACTAAAATGAAAGAAGAATAATATATAATATCATATATATGAATATATTAATTTTGGTTTAAATATATTTGATAATTTTGAAATCAAATAATTACAAGCAAAGTATTGTTTGATTTGAGAATAATGTGGCAAACGTGCCGATATTCCGGGATGCAAACGTGCAACCGGAAATAAATGTTTAAGCGACTTCGGTCAAAGATGCTTGAAACATTATGATTTATTTTGTATAAATCATGTGATATGGTGAATATTTATTTGATTAAATATTCTAATTTCTTTTATAGAAATTAAGTGTTGAAATAAATATTTTAATTGATTAAATATTTTAATTTCTTATGTAGAGATTATGTGAAGAATGATTTATATATGAATAAACATTCTAATCTCTTGTATAGAAATTATATTTTATTCAATTAAATATTTATGATATAGTTATCTTATTCATTGTATGATAAGTATAACAAAAGAAATTTATAAAAGAATTGTGTGACAATTTCTTGATTAGAAAATCATTGATTTAAATCATATAAGTGTGTGATTTAAAAAAATGGTACCAACACGAATGTGGGGGCAAATATTTTTATTGATTATAACACAAAATTAATTGTGTATATTATGATAAATAAAAAGATAATTTATTGTTAGAGAAATATGTTCTCTATAAAAGATAAAGTTGCGCAACTTTACAAAAAAGAAAGAAAATAACAAGAAAATTTCTTGTTTATATTTGCTGAGTTGGTGTTCAAATCGATATTTTAGATTTGAGGATTTTGAAATCAAGAAACGTATCATATTTTGACATTATTTTCATAAAACTTTGAAGAACCAATGTCTTCAAAAGGATTTTATGAAATAAATGAAAAGGAAAATTTATAAAGTCTTGATATGACTTATAACAAATTTTATAATAATGATATGAAAATTTGATCATATTTTTATTAAAAAGTGGATGTGACAATTATATATATCATGAAGACAATGAAAATTATTTCATTACGTGTCTTTTGTATGATATTTTTATCGTTGAAAATTACGATAAAAATGATTAAATCCATAAAGGATATGAATTGCACTGAACGAAATATCATGTTGTTATCAAATGATATATTGATATTATTAAATGAAAGACTTTACGTCTTAAAGTGAATATGTTTACACTTAGAAGTGCAATCTACGTATGTAAATCTTCTAATAAACTTATGATGGATAGATTAAACGTTATAATCTATATTTTTGACTTATGTCGAAAAATAAAATATTTTTATGTAAAATATATAATCGTTTACACGAAGGCAGAATAGTTCAAAGACATTTTGTCTACTAGTTAGCCAAATAAACAATATTTTCATAAAAAAATAAAATGTTTAAATGGTAAGCATGTACGAATGACTATGCTTCTTATTAGAAGATATTCCAAGATTATCAGAAATTTCTAATTATTGTAATAATAATTTGAAATTAGATAAACTTAGAGTCAATGACAAGTCTAGACATACACGTCTTAGACATAATGTCATTAGACTATACTCTCTAATGCAGTTATCAAATTTGACTATGTAAGTCAAAGATAACATTGTGGATCCACTAATCAGATTATTGAATAGAGAGATAGTTTGAAGTCTTGTGAGACATTAGCCTACTATAAGTTGGTATGAAGGAAAACCCAACCTATGCAGACTGGAGATCCCAAGAACTAGGTTCAATGGGACAACCTAATTGTACTAACTTGGAAAGTTATTGTTGAGGATTAATTCTATAACGAAACAATATATATTTTGACGAGGATAAGCATATCGCTTTTAATGATTCTTTGTGAGCAAAGAGATCACCTATGTGAGGGAGAAGTGGGGCCGCTTCGAAAGAATTGCACGGCTCAATTCTAAACCCTCTCACAGAACCAGGCGCGTGTTCCATGGCCAAAATGGACACAATCATGAGAGCTTGACATGTATTAGGGAGAATTCTATGTGAAAGTGTGTAATCATTTACACAAAAGGCAGAATAGTTCAAGGACATCGAGTCTACTAATCAGCTAGTAAAGTTATATGCTTTCACAAGGGAAGGTTCAAAGGGTTACACATACCTATCCTATGTAGAATTCAACTGTTGAACCTTTCACCGGGTTAATCTTTCAATTTCCATTAATGTGGGGGATTGTTGGAATTAAGCTAATTCCATTAATGAATGGAAATAAGATTGTAAATAAATAAAATTAAATAAAATTCACACAAATTCAAACGTGAATTAACGGTGAATTTAATCCAAATTATAATTAAATATTAATTGTTTAATTAATATTTAATGCCTAATTAGAAAATTAAAGCATAATGTTAGGATAAACATTTAACTTTAATTGGCCTATTGGCTAACGTATGGACTCTTCAATTAGCTAGCATTAGCATTGAATGTCTAACATTGCATTTCTGCAAATCAACGTAAAGGCTGATGTTAATTAGTTATGGATTAATTAACAAATGAATGAGCAATATTTATTGCTAATAAACGTTTGGATGGTTTTATTTACAGGTTTAATTCTCAGCAATATATACCCATTCATTATTTCATTTTACAAATACTTCATCCTTCAACTTTCTCACTCTAGAATTCCAAAAGTTTTCTTCTTGTTTTGTGAGTGTTCTTAGAGTTCTTCGCTCGATATTTTCCGTTGAAACCCGGTGATAGTTCAGGTACTTTATCAAGCTCGTTGTGTAGTGATTCCGGTGCTGAATCACTACTAGATTCGTTGTACCCTGGGAGACAGCCATCTGTGATAAGCTCTAGCACATGGGGAGACGGTGGAACTGTTTTAAGGGAAATGTGCTAAGCACATGCCTCGAATCAACAATTTATTCGGTGATATTGTTTTTCATATATTTCTGTTATTTTTCAAGACAAGATTTCTAACAGGTCCTACTTTAAGAACATCGGTCGAACCTCTTGGTCCCAAGAATTTCAAAATTATAGGTTTTACAATTTTGACGGAGGCTTGGATTCTTCGATCCAAGGGCCTAAGTAGCTTCACAAAGCTCATATAAACATTTAGAACATCACCCAATGTATCAATTGATATGGGTGATGATCAATTCGTTCAAAATAGTTTGTAGCCAAAATCGGATTTCTGGTTTTAAAGTTGTTTTAAAGTGTAAGGAGCTAGCCAATAGCTTCCTTAAACTCCATATACTTGATTGGTAGTTTGGACCAATTCAAGAATTCAAAATTTTCAATTATTTTGAAAATTTTGATTCTAATCAAACATGATCAAGATGGATCTATCATGATCCAAACAGTTTCCCAACATCATTACAATCATGTTAGGAAACTTTTTGGGGTGTGATCTTCAAGGATTATCGCAAGAACAATAAATCCGTTTTTTTAATATATCAAATTCAAAATTGGGTTTTTGTTTTTAAGATCGAATGGTCGGTTCTAGCTTTCATAGAGAGCTCATAAATGATCATAAGATCGATTTCCAACCATCAAATTTAAGAACCAGACACAATGGAAGTTTATAAAAATTGAAATGTAAAAAATTTAATTTCAAACTAGAAGTATGAATTAAAGGATGATTTGGAAGTTTGTCAAGGATTGTAGAGCACTCTCTAGACCTAGGGAAGCTTTTAGGATGCTTGGATCCAAGCTTTAGAGAATTACACAGAAAATTCGAAAAATCTGAAGCTTTAAGCTTCATTGGCGGATTTTTGATTTCTTTTGATTTAGTGTTTGAGATGTTCTCTCTTGGCTTTGGAAAGGTTGAGAGAGACTATTTATAGTTGTCCGAGGTCGGTTGAAGCTTCAAGTTGATCGAATTAGCTTGAATCCATTAATGACGTTTTGGCTGTTCTTGGATCAACTTGTTGATATATGTAGTAATTTCCGTATTTTGAACGACGTCAATCTGTCCAGAAATGACAAAATTTTATCTTTGAAAAATCAAAGATGGCTGCGGATAGTTATAAATACGACATCGTTTCGAGGGAAAACACAGATGCAGAGCGTTCCGTCTGCGTTCCGTCTAGGCACCGTTGCATTTCAATGTTTTCAGCTAACGGTGTTGAGGTGCGCATTGGTCAATCCTGTGTGTCTCAGACGTGCTCGTCTTTGGCTACAGCGGACTACGCGGTGTGCTCTTGGGCGTTGGATGAAAATCCAATTCTCATCTGTTGGTCGTGGTTTCGGCTGTGGCCATCCTACAGAATTTTAGCTACAACCAATTACAAATTTTATTTTTTTATTTTAAAACCTTAAGGGTTGAAATTGATTTTTCTTTCACTCTTTTGAATTTAATTTTAATCTTTTAAAATACACAAAATACTAAAATAAATATGACAAATATTTTGCTATCTTATTTTATTTATTTTCGCATATTTTATGGTTAAATAAATAATTTTGGTGGATGAAATAGGTACCTCATTTCATCCTAAATTATTTATTTTAATCCTTTGACTTTTTTCTAAAATTATTTAAGATAAAATGAGTACAACATTTATCTTAAGTAATTTTATTTTTTGTTTTGATCATTTTTCTTAATTAATTAGGCTTTAATTATTACAATAATTAGTCTAATTAATTATTGATTGAGTTTTTGGTCGTGGGGTTAATTATTTTAATTTTATTTATTTAAAAATAAATCAAAATTATTATTTTAATATTATAAATTGGTGTGTATATTTTAGTGTTTATAACAACCAATTGAGATGTATAAGTACTATGAAGTTGACATTCTAATCGTTTTTTGAAGTAAAAGTGGGTTGAAAAAACACTTATAAAAATGTGTAAATTGAGTCTGCTCGACGAAATAAGTGGGGTTATAAAAGTCAAATCATATTTACAAACGATATATGGGACAAGAAAATGCTTTGATTTTTCACATTTTTAACTAAAAAACATGTGAAATAAAATTGACAAAATATATTTTTTAGGTATGAAGGGTATATACTGATACCATATATACTGAAATAAATGTATATCGAAATTAAGGTAAGATAAATGTATATTTTTACTTATATAGAAAATTTTGATAAAATATTAAGTAAATAATATTCTAGTGTTGAAGAAACTCCATATATTACAATAGTCTTTTATGAGACTTTATACTATTAGAAGGTTGTGGCATTATTAATTATTATTTATTTTCAACATTATTTTATTTCAGATAATTTTAATTTTTGATTTTTATTTATTTGATTCGAATAAATTATATTATAACTTGAATTAGAATACTTATTTTTATGAGTATTTATCATTTATTTTTGACATGATTAAAAAGTACAATACATTGAATTTTGTAGTTTGAATTTTGTAGTTTAAAAAATTAACATTCGTTTCAAAGTATAATTATAGTTCTTACAAATCTATATATATATATATATATATATATATATATATAT
This sequence comes from Impatiens glandulifera, assembly GCF_907164915.1. Lineage (NCBI taxonomy): Eukaryota > Viridiplantae > Streptophyta > Magnoliopsida > Ericales > Balsaminaceae > Impatiens > Impatiens glandulifera. The sequence continues at coordinate 62,678,643 of NC_061862.1, read as the reverse complement.
ATATATATATAATGATTCTTAATTTTTAAAGTGTTCGGATTGCCGGGTCGAGAGATGTGGTTAATTTGGATACTTGGATCGGATTGTGGGTTGACCCGCCTTTAAATTTAAAACGGTTAAAAATAAAATTAAAAATGCTAAAGGTATGTTTCGAACTTGCAACCTAACAAAACAAGTACAATTCTTTAACCAACTAGGCTACAAAGACTTTATATTTTAAATTCAACACCAAATTTGATAAACGCGGGACGTTTTAATATTAATATAAGTCAACTTTTTAACTAACTAATCTATATATATATATATAATGATGCTTAATTTTCAAAGTGTCCGGATTACCGGGTCGAGAGATGTGGTTAATTTGGATACTTGAGTCGGATTGTGGGTTGACCCGTCTGTAAATTTAAAACGGTTAAAAATAAAATTAAAATTGCTAGAGGTATGTATGTTTCGAACTTGGAACCTAACAAAACAAGTACAACTCTTTAACTAGCTAAGCTATTAAGACTTTATATTTTAAATTCAACACCAAATTTGATAAACGCGGGACGTTTTAATATTAATATAATATTTTTGTTTTATATTCTATGAGAAGTGGCGGACCTACTAGGGTGGCCTTAAGGCCGGACCTCCCCCAACCTTAGAATTTTTTTTAATATAATATCTCTAATCTCTCATTCTCTCTATTCCCTCATCTCTTTTATTCTCTACCCTAATTCTTATCCATATGATCTCTCATTCTCTTTAATCTCTATTCCTTCATTCCTCCAGCCATCTGATCTCTCATTCTCTCTAATCTCTATTCCTTCATTCCTCCAGGCTCTAGTGGACAACAATGAAGACCGTGAAAATTGATTTGCGTGATTGAATGAGAGATGAATGAAAGTTTAGTTATATATGTTGAGAAAGATATTTTCTCAACAATTGAAAATGAGTCAATATTGCAATATTTTCAACAAATGGAATCTCGTAGAATAAATTTGTCTTCTTTTGTACCAACTCATGGACAAGAATAATTTAGTAATTGTGCTTGTTAGTATTTTAATGTAATTATCGAGTAAAATTATAATTAGAAGATGCATTTATTTTATCGCCAAAAAAATGCTACGTTACTATTTATTTGGTCCCGAGAAAACATTTTTGAGTCTACCATTGTCTAAGAGTATTTTTCATATTATTTTAGATTAAATTTAAAGAAGTTTTGTATAAAATCCTTATATCTATATTGATAATTATTCTTTCATACTTTTTTTTTTGTTTTCTTTTGTTTTAACACAATATATATATATATATATATATATATATATATATATATATATATATATATATATATATATATATATATATATATATATATATATATATATATATATATATATATATATAAAGTTGCTTAATTAATAAAAAATAATGTAAAAAATTTAGATTGTGTATCCAAATTCTAATTGAAGTTGTAATTTATTTTCATCTAATTAAGCAAAGCCTTTGTATATTATGTTTTATTATAAAATTGGAACCATATTAACTTATTAAAAAAATATTAATATATTTGTAAATTTAAAGTTATTTGGGGACTGAATTATAATTTATACCTATGAAAAGAATAAAATAAGAACATGATCTCGTTGGCCACCGTCTAAAGGAAACCTAACTTTGTACTTAGGTTCTCTCATTCCTAATGAAACTCTCATTTTCTATCTAGATTTTCTCTCCCCAAATTCATTTCTCATTATTTGTATAGAAGTGTTAGGAATGATGCAAAATTTCAATCAAACACAATTCAGGTATATTATCCATCTTTATTATTTGTATAAGATGAACTCTAGAATCAACTTCTAGAATGAGTTTGGTTGTAGATTTTCTCGTGAAATGGCCTTATGTTCATCTTCAGTTTTTTAATTTGATCTCTTATTATTACAAATTTATTTATCTTAACACAAATTTATTTTATTTATTTATTAGGTACTCAATTTTTGTGTTTGGGTGCTATAAATGATCTAGGTAAGATTCTAGGAGAACTCGAGGCCAAGTCTGAATAAGTTTGAGGATGGGAAAGAGAAGATCGGGGACAAGTTTGGAGAAGAGAAGATTGAGGCAGAGTGGAAAAAAAATGAAGCAATATCAAAGCTGGGAAGCTGAGTTTGAAGATAAATGTAATGTCAATGAACGAAGATGAGTGAGATATAAATAGTTCAATAAATAAGATTAGTAATGTCAATGAACGAAGATGATTGCGAATTTGTTCAAATTTATTTGAGTTAAAAGAAGTTTATAATTTTTTAGAATAAGTTGTATTAAGTTTATTAAGCTTACTAATACTTGAAACTACATGCTATTAAATTAATATTTTTTTTACTCATTATTTCAAACCAAAATGACAAATTAGTGGGAAGATTTTAAGTATTTCAGGATCAAAGTTTTCTTTAAAGTAAAAGGTGAAGATAATAAACATTACTCAATGGAACAAATCAACCATAATAATATCATTAAATAATAGGAATAACTCTAGTAACTTTAGTTTAAAGAATTAAAATGAGAAAAAGATTGGAGTTTCTTCTTAAGCCAAAGACTATTATCATATATGATAATATATGAAATTTTCTTCCTGAAGACTATTATAAAGCATGAATTAGTGTGATATGAATATTTTTAATAGGTTCTACCCTAGGGTTAGTGGCGAATCAAGAACTAAATTTTAATGGTCAAAATTTATCAAGTATAATTATTTTTTACTATACAACACTTATATTAAAAGTATAATCAATAGTGATAATAATAAAGATACAAAATCACGCCGATACTAATAAAATATTTATTCTTTTACAATTCAACTACTACTAGACGTACAAACAAATGTAGACAATTGAGTTCTTCGGGTGTTCATTTATTGAAAATATTGTAAAATTTATTCATTTTGAATTATGGGAAAAATCTCCTTCTCGACGTATACTACCAAATTACCGTTCATTCACTCATCGCCCATTCTATTACATAAATCAGTCTTAATAATTTTCATCTTAGAAAATACTATTTCAACAGAAATAGTCGTAACAGGTAAAACCAATCCTAACTCAATGAACCGATATACCAATGTAAAAACTCTATATTTCCCAGTTTCAATCATCTTCATAGCAAGTCTTCCTAAATCTCTGTTAGGATCTAGGTCGGGGCTGGCGAACCGGGGTCTGGCCGGTTTACACTTTCACTCAACGGTTGGTGTTTAATCCGGTTAGAGATTAACACCGGGTTTCAATACTACACAAACTGTCACAAACCCTTGAACTAAGCTCAAGTGCGGAAGTGGTTTGTTTCAGGTTGAAGCAACACGTACACGGGATGAATAGAGATAGATTTGGATAAAGTCGGTTTGAAGTTTAGTAGGTCGGTTTGAGATTTAGAAGATCGGTTGGGGTGATGTTAATATGTTAGTATAAATCGGTTAGAACGTAGATCCGACAGAAAGTAAATAACAAGACAGGTTTTTATGAATGTTCGGAGATAAAACTCCTACGTCACCCCTTCTTCTCGAAACCGCGAGAAGGATATTCACTAAGGAATACACAAATACAATATCCGATCGAGACATATTTGCTGCTCGATAATCACTCGTACAATTCTCACCGAAATTGTAATCTGACTTCAAATGCACACTTAGACTTTGAGACTTGTAGAGAGAGAGATAAACTTGTAATTAATAACTCTTAGAACTTGTAGCTGGTGGAACTGGTAACTGCATTTACTCCTCTTCAACTCCTTCTTTTATAGGTGAAATGTGCCAACGGTCACATTTCTTCTCCCTGAATCTGATTGGTTGAGCAGAGGTTCAGTGTTTCAGACCTGGCGGTTTAGGCTTCCAATGCGTAGGTCAAACCGGCTAGGTTTGTCTTTTACTTAATGTAGCAACTGTCGGTTGGACAGTTGCCTGCACCTGGAAGGTTGCGCCTCTGACTTATCCCAGAGTGGAAAGATCTCTTCAGGCGATCTTCTGCAGCCTTCAGAGTATCACCGGACTTGTATGGATATGGAAATATTATAGTCTGTTCCTTCGGTATCATCTTCCGCAGATACTCAAAGTATCTGTTTGCACCGATTTGTAGATTGTACTTAATTTGATAGTTCTGACTTCTTTCTCTAAGTAGTTTCTTCTCATCGGTTTTCTAGTTGGATGCATTTCGGTTTAGGATGTCTACTGGTTGTTTAGGTTAACCGGATGACTTCAGGTTTTTCATAGCTTTAGGTTAACCGGATGACTTCCGGTTTTGGTTACATCTTTTGCCTTGTCTTCTAACCGGTCTTGTTTTCCTGATCGGTTGAATTCTTGACCGGTTGGATTACTTGACCGATCCTGTTTCTTTAACCGTTCATGCACAGGAAGTTTATTTTGTTAAGTTCTTATTTTAACCGGTCTAATTTATCTAACAATTTCTCCCTTTTTGATTATTTTATTTAAAATATTCAAAACCATGTAAGAATTAAATTGTAGGCCGGTTGTTTTAAAAGTTTATTTGGCCGGATTTTTGGAAAAGACTTAAGAAAAATTTTGGAAATTTTTTTGAAGAATTTTGTCGTTGAAGAAAAATCTTATCTTATCAATTTCTCCCTTTTTGATTATTTTATTTAAAATATTCAAAACCATGTAAGAAGTAAATTGTAGGCCGGTTTCTAAAAATACTTGATATATATATAAAAGTATACTAAAATTAACATAAGCAATATATAATGAAAGCTTCTATTCCCTCTTCTTAGGCATGAATTTTTCCCGTAGGTAGGCAGCTATTATTCCCTTTCCCGGATTGCAGAGATCGGCGCTAACTCTAGAGGAGGATCCTTGACCGCTCGAGGTTCCGGTGAATGGTGAGACCGGTGGAGGAACCGATCTGAGTGGAATCGCTTCGAGACCCCGCATTCTTTTGAGCGGCGGTATGGCCTCTTCCTCGAGTTCTTCATCCTCTTGTGAAACCGGGTTGAGTGGAGGAGCAGTAACCGGTTCAGCAATGTTGTCCAATAACTTTTTAGCCGCTGCCCTCTTGGAGGCCTTTCTCTTTCTGGTGACCGGTCCGGTTGATGGAGCAGCCGTCTTTGATTTCTTATGTGCATCGGCGATATCTTTGAATATCAGCTGTTGGTCGAGTAGCCGAGCCGCATCCTCATTTTCTTGAATCGCTTGTGCTGGTGCAGCATCTTCTACTGTTTGAACAATTCGGGCCAGGTCTGCATCCGCCTATTCCCTTTCCTTCTGAAGTCGTACCCGCTCGTCCTCGGCCTCTTGAATCTTCTGAGCTGCGATTTCATTCGCTTTTTCAAGCGCTTCGTCGGCTGCCAGCTTTGCCGCTATCATCTTCGCCAGCTGTTCGGAGACAACCTTTAGCTCGGCCTCGGTCTGGGCATGCTTCTCTTCAAGCATTGCCATTCTTTCAAGTATTGAGCCGGCCTGAATACCAGATTGATACAGACCCTCTTCAAAAGTTGTCAGCCTTTGATCTATTGTTATTAGCTGCAGATCCATTAAACCGACCCGATGGTCGGTGTGAGCAAGACCGGTCTCCAGATTTGTTGTTCTTTGTATCGTGGAGCTGAATAGTTGATCGGTCAGGCCGTAGTTGTCTTCAACGAATGTAAGCCGTTGAATCGCGGAGTTCAGTTTTTCACCGGTAGACTCAATAAACCGGTTGGATTTTGTCGCGTTTTCCTTTATTTTCTTTTGCCACGGCATGATGGCATCATTGACAAATTCCTCGATTAAGTCCTTGACCTTATCCTCGGTTATAGCAGGCACCGATGCTGTGTCGGTTTGCGGAGATCCGTGCCGATCAGTGAGCGGAGTACCCGTTTCGATTTCAATGTTGTTGATCGTGGGTTCCGGTGGAGGAGGGACATTCTCGGCCTTATTCGAATTTGGACCGCCGTTGGATTCGTTACCGTCATCACCGTCATGATGAGATCTGGAGAAGTGTAAAGCTTCTTGATGAACGGGTTCCGATTCTAACCGTGCCAACTCATCGGTCAATTCCCATTCCTTAGCCGTTAGCATTTCCAGTACTAAGGCCTTGAACTAGGATTCCTCCGCCCCCGGGATATGCTTCTCACGAAGATAACAAATGTGGCCGGTGAGTTCTAACAACCGGGCGTGCGGTTCCACCATCCTACTTCTTCGAAGAGCGGTGACTACGCTCTTAGTTTTCGTAAGGTCGAGCACCGACCTTTCTATCTCAATCAGCTTTTCATATCTTCGGTTAGCGGGATGCTCCGGTAACATGTTGACATAAAGGACTTCCTGCCGCTATAGAGACCATTTATAATAGATGTTGCTCGTAGCATGAGCATGATCATAAAGTTGCTCTAATATTTGGGAGACAAGTTCCTCTCCCAATTGCCGAACGTTGTCGTCCGCGGTTTCAAATCTCTCCGGTTGCCTGGCTGAACCGGTTTCAACATCATCATTTCTGGCCGGTTGTTCTTCGACCATCTTCCCCTTCCCTTTGTCCAACTAATTCTCCTCGGTGTTGTGGGAGTGAGTCCGGCTAGAGCTAGACGCTGAGTTCTCCGGATTAGAGGTGTCGGCCTAAATATTAGCCGACCCGGTCGTGTGCGGAACTGCTTTGCTTCCGGACTGTTCACCCGCCGGAGCCTTTTTCTTTCTAGGCTTCGATTTCCTTCGGGTGTTTGATTGTTTACTGTCTGAGACCTTTGTCCTGCCCAGTTTGTCCTCTGGTTTTAGAAAGTGGGTGAATTTTATTATCTTGCTCGAAGTGATGAAAACGCCCGGGTCGGTTTCAACATTGAAGTGGCGCATTAGCTTGCAAGTGGAAAGGCGTATCCTCACGACCGTTTTGAAGATGGATCTATTAGGATCTAGGTCGCAGGTGGGGGACCGGGGTCTGGCCGGTTAGTGCATTCACTCAACGGTTGGTGTTTAATCCGGTTAGAGATTAACACCGGGTTTCAATACTACACAAACTGTCACAAACCCTTGAACCTAGTTCAAGTGCGGAAGTAGTTTGTTTCAGGTTGAAGCAGCACACACACAGGATGAATAGAACCAGATTTGAATAAGATAGGTTTGGAATTTGCTAGGTCGGTTTTGGGATTCAGTAAGTCGGTTTAAGTGATGTTGAGTCGGTTAGAACGATATGAATAGGTTAGTACAGATCGGTTAGAATGTAAAACCGGCAGAAAGTATAGAACAAGACAGGTTTTTATGGATGTTCGGAGATGAAACTCCTACGTCACCCCTTCCTCTCGAAACCGCGAGAAGGATATTCACTAAGGAATACACAAACACAATCCGATCGAGACTTATTTTCTGCTCGATAACACCCGTACAATTTTAACCGAAATTGTAATCACACTTCAAATAAGCACTCAAGCTCTAAATCTTAGAGAGATAAAACAAAATTTGTAACTTTGGTTATTGAAAATTTCAAAACTTGTAGCCGCTTGTAACTTGTTTCTAGAGCTGATAACCGTAAAATCAGAACTTGGGTTGTTGAAAACTCTTGGAACTACTTTTACTCCTCTTCAGCTCATTCTTTTATAGGTGAAATGTGCCAACGGTCACATTGCATCTCCTTAAATCTGACTGGTTGAGGAGAGGTTTAGTGATTCAGACCTGGCGGTCTATGCTTCTAGTGTGTAGGTCAAACCGGCTAGATTTGTCTTTTACTTAGTATGGCAACTGTCGGTTGTACAGTTGCCTGTACCTGGAGGATTGCGCCTCTGATTTATCCTGGAGTGGAAAGATCTTGTCGGACGATCTTCTGCAGCCTGCAGATTGTCCTCAGACTTGTATGAATATGGCAATACTAAAGTCTGTCCCTTCAGTATCATCCTCGACAAATACTCGAAGTATCTATTTGTACTGGTCGATTGTTTATGTTAACCGGATGACTTCCGGTTTTTCCATAACTTCAGATTGACCGAATATTCAACGATTTTGGCCTTCTGATTTGACCGGTCTTATCTTCTTGTTCGGTCAGGTTTTTGTTCGGTTGGGTTGCTTGACCGGTTGAGTAACTTGACCGGTTGAGTAACTTGACTGTTCCTGCACAAGAAATTTGTTTTTGTTAAGTTTTATTTAACCGATCTAATTTTATCTAACAATTTCTTCCTTTTTGATTATTTTATTTAAAATATTCAAAATCATGTAAGAATGCAAATGTAGGCCGGTTGTTTTTATGAGTTTATTTGGCCGGATTTTTGGAAATTGACTTAGAAGAATTTTTCGAAAAATTTTGGGAAAATTTTGAGAAAATTTTTTGGGAATTTTTTATATTTTATCTTATCAATTTCTCCCTTTTTGATTATTTTATTTAAAATATTCAAAACCATATAAGAATGCAAATGTAGGCCGGTTTCCAAAAATACTTGATATATATAAAAATATACTAAGGTAAAAATACTTGATATATATAAAGTTAAACTAAAGTAACATAGGAAATATAAGTAAAGAGAGCCTCTATTTCTTCTTCCTGGGCGGCAAGAATTTGTCCAGCATTTCCTCAGTTGCTTGTCCCTTGACCGGTGGAACATGCCTGGAGGAAGATCCTTGACCGCCTGAAGTGCCGGTGAGCGGGGAAGCCGTTGGAGCAAACGATCTGATTGGAGCTACGTCAAGACCTCGCGGTCTTTTGTTTAGCGGTACTTCTTCTTCCTCGAGATCTTCATTTTTATGTGAAGCCGGGTTGCTTGGAGGGTCGACAACCGTGTCAGTAACTCTGTCTATTAACTTTGAAATTGTCGCCCTCTTGGAAGAATTCTTTCTCTTTCTTGTAACCAGACCGGATGGGGGAGCAACTGCTTTGGACTTCTGATGAGCCTCGGCGAAGTCATTGTATGCTGTTTGTTGGCCGATTAGTCGAGCTACATCTTCATTTTGCTGGATCGCCACGGTCGGTGCAATGTTTTCTAATGTTTGCAAATGTCCGGCCAGGTTCGCATCTGCCTCCGCCGTTTCCTTTTGAAGCCTAGTTTGCTCGTCCAGGGCATCTTGAATCTGGTAAGCCGCGAGCGCATTTGCTTCCTCAAGTGCCTTATCGGCTGCCAACTTTGCCGCTATCATTTCAGCTAGCTGTTCGGTGACCGCCTTTAGATCAGCCTCGATTTTGGCATGATTCTTTTCAAGCATTACCACCCTCTCAAGTGTAGAGTCGGCCTTTTGGCTGGTAAGAGCGAGGTCGGTCACCAGCTTCTTAGTTGCCTCCTCCAATGCCTTAGTTCTGTCAATATAGCCGCTGTACAACTGATCGGTCATGCCGTAATTGTCTTCAACGGACGTGATCCGTCCGACCGCGGTTTGTAGCTCTTTATTTGTTGACTCAATCATCTTGATGGATTTAGTCGCAGTTTCTTTGATTTTATTTTGCCACGGCCGAATCGCGGCATTGACAAATTCCTCGATAAGGTCCTTTACCCTATCTTCCGTTACCGCTGGTACCGAGTCCTCGGTTTGAAGAGAGACTCGCTGGTCGGTGGGCGGTGTACCCGTTCTGAGGTTGGTGTTGTTGATTGTGTGTTCCGGTGGAGGAGAGAAATGCTCATTTTCGGCCGGATTCGGACCTCCTTCATCCTTAGGTAGAGATCTGGAGAAGTGCGACGCCTCCTGATGTTCAGGTTTAGACTCCAACCGAGCCATCTCCTCGGTCAGTTCCTTTTCCTTGACCGCTAGCATGTCCAACACCAAGAGTTCAAGTTGAGAATCCGTTGTCCCTAGGATATGCTTTCTTCGAAGTCGTTGGATGTGTTCGGTGAGCCCCAGTAACCGAGCATGTGGTTCGAGCATCCTACTTCGTCGGAGGGCGGTCAGGACGCTCTGAGCTTTTGTTAGGTTGATGACTTCCGCTTCCATCTCAATCAATGTTTCAAATCTTCGATCAGTTGGGAGGTCTGGTAGCATGTTGTTGTAGAATATTTCTTGCCGGTTTAGGGCCAGTGATAGTAGACGTCGGTTGCCGCGTGAGCCTGCTCATGAATTTCTTCCATGATTCGGTTGACGAGGTCCTCGGCCATTTGCCGGATGTGTTCGTCCGAGGTATTTGTTTGCCCAGTCGGACCGGTTTCTTCATCGTCAGGTCTTGCCGATTGTTCCTCGACCATTGGCTCTTTTCCTTTGCTAGTTCGATTTTCTCCGGTGTGTTGTGAAGTGGTTCGGCCTGAGCTGGATGCCGAATTTTCAGTGTTGAGGGTGTCGGACTGTGGATTAGCCGATCCAATTGTTTGCTTATCCGCCTGTAGAACCGGAGGCCTTCTTTTTGCCTTTCTTGTCCTTCGGTTTAAGAAATTGATGGGATTTAATGACTTTGCTAGGGGTGAGGAAAACACCAGGGCCGGTGTTTGTGTTGAAGTGACGCATCAGTTTACCGAGTGGGACGGCGTATCCCCATGACCGTTTGGATGTCGGATCCACCATCTCACATAAGTTTGTGAAGACCACCTTCGCCCAGTTGATTTTGATGCCGTTGACCAAACCGTCAATCATCTCAATCTTTATCCGGGTGAGTCTATCATAGTTGCCTCCTCGCGCTTGAACCGATTTGGTGAAAATCTCGCATAGCTGTCTATATTCTGGTTTAAGTGAGGTTTTCTTACCGGATATCGCGATAGGGACCTCCGTATCCGAAAGATCCCGGCATGCCGCCTGGAATGTTTCCTCGTCTATGACCACCGAGAAGTCGCTCCCCTCGGTTGGTAGATGTAGTACTTCAGCAACCGACTCCTTCGTCAATTTGAGCGGTTGCCCGCCTATAGTTGTGATTATCGTCCCTTCGGTGAGGACGGCGGTTTGAAAGAATTCGTTGACCGCATCCTGATATAAGACGAACGGTCCGTTCAAGAAATGTTCGAGACCGGACTCGGAGATCTGGGTTAACACCCGCTTTGCTTCCGCCGATCCATTTGCTCAAAATTCATCGAAGTCGACTTGGACGATGTGGGTGAACAACACAAATTCGCGACCCATTGTAGGTTGAATAAAGCGAGAGATCGAAGGACTGAAAGTTTTGAAAGGTTTGAGAGCTAGAGAGAGAAAGCCGATTCGCGTGAGAATGAAAGAAAATGGCTAAGGACGCTATTTATAGTCGCGGGTTGGAATTTCAACCGTCGCGAACCGTCACATCAGGATTGGGTGGGAATTTTCCCTCCAAAATGCTTTGGGCGGCAAGTGATGGACGGGAAACTTTGAGCGGACTTTTGATGCGGTTATTTAATTGGCAATGAAGCGGTTTTTTTTGTAACTGATTATTAAGTGAGGCGGTTATTTAACCGATGATCAAGCGGTTTGCGATTTTGACCGGTTTTTCAACGAGGTAGTTAGCGTTTTTACCCGGTTAGTCATTTAGATAGATATTCTAACAGTGCGATTTTGACCCGGTTTTCAAGCTTAGAAATTCAGATAATCATTTAATAAAAAGGAACATGATAAAGACCGATACATTGATCGGTTTAGAATACACAAAATATAGAATTATAACTTATGTAATAACTATTCTAGAGAGTTTGTCCTCCACCCCTTCCTCATTGAGAACATTTGATAGGGACGCCGGTGTACCCGGTCCAAAATCTGGACTGTGTGCAAGAAGGAGCCGGCTTATGTGAGGGGCGTAGCCGAGACCTTTCTTTGTCTCTACCATAGTCCTCAGGATTTTGAAGATTACCGATGACCAATTTATGGGGGTGTTGCTGACGATGTAAGTCATCATGTCGAAGACTCTCTTAGAGTAATGTTGGTTCGGAGATTGGCAGATGATGGATCGGTTGACAATCTCGTGAAAGAGTTGGATGTGATGGGCAAGGCGGGTCTTCAGACCGTGGTTTTCCACTGGTACTTCAGTTCCGGAGAAAAATTGCGCATAGTCAGTCGCTGCACTGCCTACTCGGGATGGGAAATCAGAGAACCCTTCAGTAGGCAGATTAAACATTTGAGCGAATGCGCTTTCGTTCAGAAAAACGGTGCGCCTTTTCACCGTGGAAACAATGAGATCGCCACTCATGGATGCATTGTTGAAGAATTCCAGTACTTCTGGAATGAGCATAGGTCCGGATTCTTTGAGAAAATCACGAAGGCCGGTGTTGATTAGGGATTCAAATAGAAGTTCCTTCGTTTCCAGATCATCAAATTGAAGGACTGAGTCGAAATCAATGCTCAGATAGTTTCTTAGTGTGCGGTTCGACATGCTTTCAGATTTTGCCAAGAGAGAGAGAGAGTTTAAGAAATTTTGATTTGTTTGAAGGTATGGTGAATTGATAAAGTGGGGTTCCTTATATAGATTTGAGATTGGAGGGAAAATAGGGGCATTTAATGCTGAAGTTCAGTTTTGTCTCATATATGAAGGGAATATTTATGTTTCCAAAACTCCTTGGGAATGAGTTACTTTTGACCGGTTGCGGAGCTCGAGGTGGAGAATCTAGTTAGAAAGTAACTAAGTTTGTGTAATTTCCCATGTAGTTGGAAGTTGGAAGTTACTTTTTATTAATAAAAGAGAAATACAAGAAACCGAAAGGGACATAGTTGAAACCGCTAGAAACATAGTCTAAGCCGAAATGATCATAATAGAGTGAGATAATGATACAATCGGTTCGTACAACAAAATGACCAATTGTAAGAAGGAGTGACTTAATTGCCGGAGGAGTTGAAGTGTCGGTTCTTTCTCTTCCATGCCTTCTCGAACCGCTCATAGAATGAGTCGGCAACTTCCTTGGTTATGACCTTGGCCTGATTCAGTCCTTCACCCGGACAGAGTGGAACACCGAGTTCCATGAGTAGGTAGCTGATCTAAGGAATAAGGCCGGTTTGGCGAATGCTGATCATCTAGATTACGACATCGAATAACACCCTAGACTAGTTGACCAGCGTATCTGTTGTGATAGCGGTCATCATGTTGAAAGCTGTAGCACAGTAGGTGTTGGTCACATCCTTACCTAGGATGCCACGACCGATGATATCATTGAGAAGATAATATTGAGCTCTCAATGATGACCTAGCACCGTGGTCATTGACCGGATGGTTTGACCGAGAGAAGCTCAAGGAAATTTCGGCTTTCAGTCCGGCCGGGACGTTTAGATCAGTGATCCCTTGCTTCGGAAGATCGAAGCATTTGGCGAAGTCACTCTCCGAAAAATCAAACACGGTCCCTCCGACCCTAGATTGAATGAGGGTGTCGAAATGAGGGGTACCACGGAAAACCCTGGCGTTATAAAAGAACTCTAGGACGGTTTCGGGGAAGATGACATGTTTTTCATATAGGAAGGATTTTAGACCGGTATCTTCAAGTGACTTAATCATTTTGAAGATTTCATAGTGCTCTGTAGTTTGAGATGAATCGAAATCAACTTGAAGAATGTTTGGAAACTGAGACATTTTTGTCTTAGTGAGAGGATAAGTTGATACTTGTGAATATTTTGTCTGATGTTTGCCTAAGTTATATATTAGTAGAGGGATGATGGTATTATCCAGTGGGTGACAGTTGTTGTACTCTATTGACCATAGGATAAAACATATTGCATGAAATAGGCATGTCTACAACCTAGGATGTGAGTCATAGGCCTGGACGGTAAAAGATATCATATCTTCACGTCTTTTGAGGTATGACCATTTTGCTTTGAAAAGGTATCTTTTCAGAACAGATAACTCTAAACACAGATAATTATTTCACTTTTGTTCGGAGACCAAATAATCCGGAGTACATTATCTTCAAACCGGCCGGTTTTCAGTTATTTGTTCTGATGCGGTTAATTGGTGCATGCACTAAGTAACAGGTCGGTTTACTCTAACTGATAGACAAAGCGGTTCTTCAATAGGTACATTGGTGAATTTGGAATCCTACAATTTAGGAGGAACTACCGGTTTTGTTTGTCCGAACCGATTTTCCCTTTTAGACATTTCTAAGAGATAAGCTGATTAATATCGGTTAAACCGAGTATGTTTCTGAAGTGAGAAAAATTAGCTTCTTGTAGGGCTTTGTGAAGATATCGGTTACTTGTTGTTCTGTTGATATGTATTCCAGTCGGATGTGCTTCAACATGACATGTTCCCGGATGAAGTGATGCCTTATGTCGATGTGCTTGGTTCTAGAATGTAGAACCGGATTATATGTGATTGCTATGGCACTTGTGTTATCACAGAATATCGGAGACTCTTCGGATGTGATACCGAAATCCTTCAGTTGTTGTTGGATCCATAGAAGTTGTGAACAGCAACTTCCGGCTACCAGATATTCAGCTTCTGTGGTTAACGTGGCAACCGATGTCTGTTTCTTGCTGTGCCATGAAATAAGCCGATCACCTAGGAATTGGCATGTTCCACTGTTACTTTTTTGATCAACTTTACAACCTGCATAGTCTGCATCCGAGTAACTTGTGAGGTTAAAAGATGAGTTCTTTGGATACCACAAACCGACTTTAGGAGTTCCCTTTAGGTATTTCAAGATTCGCTTTGCGGCTGTGTAATGAGACTGTTTTAGATTAGCCTGGAATCTTCCACACACACCGACCGCAAATAGTATATCCGGTCTACTTGCTGTCAAGTATAGAATAGAGTCGATGATTCCTCGGTAAGCTGTCAGGTCTACTGCCTGACCGGCATCATCCTTGTCTAATTTGACTGATGAGCTCATTGGGGTAGCGGCTGAGAAGCATGTATCCATCCCAAATTTCTTTAGAAGTTCCTTTGTGTATTTGGGTTGACTGATGAAAGTTCCTCCATCGAGTTGCTTAACCTGAAGACCTAGGAAGAAGCTTAATTCTCCCATCATACTCATCTCAAATTTGTTAGTCATCAAGGTTAAAAATTTATCACATAGCTTAGGATCGGTTGAGCCAAAGATGATATCATCTACATATATTTGAACAAGTAGGATGTGTTCCTTTTTCTCGAATTTAAATAGGGTTTTGTCCACCGAACTGATGGTGAAGTCATGCTTTAACAAAAATGCGGTTAGTGTATCATACCAAGCTCTAGGAGCTTGTTTTAAGCCGTACGATGCTTTGTTTAATCGGTATACATGATTAGGCAGGTCAGCATTTTTGAAACCTGGTGGTTGTTCAACATATACTTCCTCACGTAGTTCACCATTCAAAAATGCACTTTTGACATCCATTTGAAAAACTTTAAAATTTTTGAAAGCGGCAAAGGCCAGAAAAATCCTAATATCTTCAATCCTAGCTACAGGGGCAAATGATTCTTCAAAATCAATGCCTTCTTCCTGTTTGTATCCTTGTGCCACTAATCTGGCTTTGTTCCTCGTGACCAAACCGTCTTCATTGAGTTTATTTCTGAATACTCATTTTGTTCCTATGACCGGTTGATCTTTCGGTCTAGGAACTAGGTACCAGACTTTATTATTCTCAAACTGGTTTAACTCTTCTTGCATTCCCAAGATCCAATACAGATCTGACAATGCTTCATCCACTCTTTTCGGCTCAATCTGGGATATGAAAGCGGAATTGAAATATTCCTCCAGGATTTGTCGCCTAGTTCGAACATGTTTTGAAGGGTCACATATAATTAGCTCAGGAGGATGATTTGTGTTCTTTTTGAGATTCGGTTTAGGAGTGTCTACCAAATCACCGTTTACTTGATCAAGGCTAGACATATCGGTAGACTGAACAGGAGTGTCAGACCGACCGATTTCCTCAATTTGAACCGAGGTGTCAGCTTCCTGCCGTATGACAGCTTGATCCGGCTGGGTTTCATCATTACCCATTTGGTCATGGACAAACCGTCTGAAAACCGGAACCTCATCTTCATCTTCACTATCAGAATGGATATTATTGTTTTCTAATCTGTTGTGTAGATCAAAGGATGATGCAGTGTTACTTTCAACCGATTCATCGAAAACGACATGAAGTGATTCCTCCACGGTTAAGGTTCTAGTATTGTACACTCTATAAGCTTTACTAACTATTGAGTAACCTAACATGATCCCAATATCGGATTTTGCATCAAAAGCAAATAGGTAAGTTTTGCCATTTATGTGAATGTAACATTTACAACCGAAAATTTTAAGATACTTAAGGTTAGGAATCCTATCAAAATATACTTCATACGGTGTTTTGTTGTGGAACTTGTTAATCAGAGACAAGTTTTGTGTGTGACATGCAGTATTGATAGCCTCAGCCCAGAATTTCTGAGCAACACCCGAATCGGCTATCATGGACCTTGCGGCTTCCTTGAGAGTTCAGTTTCTTCTCTCGGCCAGGCCGTTCTGTTGAGGAGTCCTAGCACTAGACAACTCGTGTCTAATACCGGATTCATCAAGAAATGCATTTAGTGTACTATTTGTAAATTCGGTTGCTTTATCACTCCTAATGCTATTGATGCGTGTTGATTTTTCATTTTGCAAACGTTTAAGCAATGTAATTAAATTTGAGGCGGTTTCACGTTTGAATGCCAAGAATATTACCCATGTATATCTAGAATAATCATCAACAACTACCATAGTATAAAGCATACCTCCTAGGCTGACAACCCTAATCGGTCCAAATAGGTCCATGTGAAGAAGATCTAAGCATCAATTAGATTGAATGTGTCCTTTACTCTTGAAGGTTGACTTAGTTTGTTTACCCATTTGACATGCTGAACACACCTTATCCTTATTGAATACTATATCAGGAATTCCTTCAACTAGCTTTTTACCGCGGATATAGTTTAAGGTTTTCAGGTTTAAGTGGTTTAACCTTTTATGCCACAACCAGGTTTGATCGGTTTTAGCCACCATGCAAACAAGGTATTCTACTTCATTTTTCCAATCTACCTTGTATATATTTCCTAACCTATTTCCGGTTAGCAGTATGATACCTTGAGAATTTTTAACTAAGCATGCATGTTTAAGGAATTCTACAGTGTATCCAGCATCACACATCTGGCTAATGCTTAACAGGTTAAAATGTAGGTTTTCAACTAAGAGTACATTATCAATTGTTAAATTACCATGGACAATCTTACCCTTGCCCACGGTTCTACCTTTTGAGTTATCACCGAAGGTTATCATTGCACCGGTTTCTATCCTGATGTTAGTTAGAAGATTGTTGTTTCCAGTCATGTGTCTGGAGCAACCGCTATATAAGTACCACTCGGAGTTTCCTAGCCGTTTCTTCATATCCTACAAAATATACATATTTACAACTATTTGGTACCCACATTTACTTGGGTCCACAAGCGATTAGTCCCTTAGGTATCCAGACTTTAATAAGTTGGACAACTTTCCCGGTTATAGTTCTAGCTAGTTTTCCTGCACTCGGTTTGGAGTCTTTCTTCTTTCCTAAAGGTGCCTTATTTAGAGGTGGCCTTTGGTTTAACCTATGTGATTCGGCTTTCTTACCTTTGGGCCGGTTGGTTAACCTTTTCTCAGGGTGAAGCCATTTTTCGGAGCTAGATGGGCTTATATAGATTAGTTCGTCTTCCGAATATGAGGCACTTAGTTCCTCATCGTCGGTTAAAGAGCTCTTGACGAACTTTACAAATGGGAGGTTGCCTTTTGTAAGCTTCATTTTGTCCGAATGGTTCCGGTTGGCGGGGTCGTTGTCATTGTACCCAAGACCAAATTTGCATTTGGGATGTCTTTTGTACTTAGACATCTGGTTCACCATGTCACTGGATCTTTTCCATGCGGCTATTCGATACTGGGTTCGGGCATCATCCTCTTCGGTCGGGTCTTGGACTGACTCCTTGAGCTGTTTGGTCTTAGAGGATATTTCAGGTTCTATCTCGGTTTCCAGGATTTTATCAGGTTGGATGATTTTTGGATCGGTCAAGGTAGGTGCTATGGGGTCGGTTCTAAAGTTGAGTTGGGTAGGTATTAATGTTAATAGGTTCTTATATTCTGCTACCATATCATTTAGTGCATTAAATAACTCATCTTTAGTAAATTCTTCAAAGGGAGAGTCAAATACCTGTTCCTCATTTGCCATGAGGCATGTTAGTTCATCATCACTGTCACTGTGAGCCCATAAGCTTCCTCCATCATCGACTATCAGTACTTTCTGAACTTCACTTCCTTCACCGGTTTGTTGATAGTTATTTCGGTGATTCTGATCGTCCGGTTTCCGGTCATCACGTCTTGGTTTTCTACATTCCCACCTGAAATGTCACAAACAATTGCAGTTATAACTTCCAATATTAGATTTATTATTGTAGTTATAATTGTTGTTGTTTGTCGGTTGGCTTCTCTTCATAAATCTGCCAAATTTTTGTGCAAGCATTGCCATGGCATCCTCTGTGAACTGTTCAGCGGTTCTGATCGGTGTAGGAGCAACCGGTTCTGTGGATGTGACCAATGCTCTGGTTGAAGTTGAGGTTGAGACTTCATCTTCAGTCCTTGATCTCATTTCAAACTCATATGCCTTAAGATCTTCGTACACATCGTGTAACTTCATCTTGCTTAGGCAGTTTGATTCCCTCATAACCATTGTCTTTATGTCCCATGCACTTGGAAGAGATCTTAGCGCTTTCATGATGACTTCCTTGTTGTCATACTTCTTGCCAAGAGTTGATAGCTCGTCTATTACATCTGTGAACCGGTCACTGTATTCTCTCATTGTTTTCCTGGTCTCATCTTGATGTTTTCAAACTTCTGGGTAGCCACCATTATCTTGTTTTCCTTGGTTCTTTCATTTCCCTCATGAATTTAAATCACCGCTTCCCATATTTTCTTTGCGGTTTTGTAATCTCTGACCTTGCAAAACGTATTCCTGTCCAAACTGTTAGTGATGCGGTTTCTGGCGTGGTTGTCCAAATTGTTTTTTCTCCCGTCTTCAGCTGTCCAGTCTTTTCTGTCTTTATCAATCTTTACCGGTCCTTCAGTCAGGATGAATCGCATCTCGTCATCCATGGTGATTAAGTGCAGGTGCATGCGTGCCTTCCAGTTGGCAAAGTCGTCACCTTCTAGCATTGGAGGCTTATCAAACGACATGCTTGCTTGAGTATTGAAACTAACTGCTCTGATACCAATTGTTAGGATCTAGGTCGCAGCTGGGGAACTGGGGTCTGGCCGGTTAGCGCCTTCACTCAACGGTTGGTGTTTAATCCGGTTAGAGATTAACACCGGGTTTCAATACTACACAAACTGTCACAAACTCTTGAACCTAGTTCAAGTGCAGAAGTGGTTTGTTTCAGTTTGAAGCAGCACACACACAGGATGAATAGAACCGAATTTGAATAAGATAGGTTTGGAATTTGCTGGGTCGGTTTTGGGATTCAGTAAGTCGGTTTAAGTGATGTTGAGTCGGTTAGAACGGTATGAATAGGTTAGTACAGATCGGTTAGAATGTAAAACCGGCAGAAAGTAAAAAACAAGACAGGTTTTTATGGATGTTCGGAGATGAAACTCCTACGTCACCCCTTCCTCTCGAAACCGCGAGAAGGATATTCACTAAGGAATACACAAACACAATTCGATCGAGACTTATTTTCTGCTCCATAACACGCGTACAATTTTTACCGAAATTGTAATCACACTTCAAATAAACACTCAAGTTCTAAATCATAGAGAGATAAAACACAATTTGTAACTTCGATTATTGAAACTTTCAGAACTTTTAGCCGCTTGTAACTTGTTTCTAGAGCTGATAACCGTAAAATCAGAACTTGGGTTGTTGAAAACTCTTGGAACTACTTTTACTCCTCTTCAGCTCCTTCTTTTATATGTGAAATGTGCCAACGGTCACATTGCATCTCCTTGAATCTGATTGGTTGAGCAGAGGTTCAGTGATTCAGATCTGGCGGTCTAGGCTTCTAGTGTGTAGGTCAAACCGGCTAGGTTTGTCTTTTACTTAGTATGGCAACTGTTGGTTGTACAGTTGCTTGTACCTAGAGGATTGTGCCTCTGATTTATCATGGAGTGGAAAGATCTTGTCGGACGATCTTCTGCAGCCTGCAGATTGTCTTCAGACTTGTATGAATATGGCAATACTAAAGTCTGTCCCTTCGGTATCATCCTCGACATATACTCGAAGTATCTATTTGTACTGGTCGGTTGTTTATGTTAACCGAATGACTTCCGGTTTTTCCTTAACTTCAGATTGACCGAATGTTCAACGATTTTGGCCTTCTGATTTGACCGGTCTTATCTTCTTGTTCGGTCAAGTTTTGGTTCGGTTGGGTTGCTTGACCGATTGAGTAACTTGACCGGTTGAGTAACTTGACTGTTCCTGCACAAGAAATTTGTTTTTGTTAAGTTTTATTTAACCGATCTAATTTTATCTAACAGGATCCACCATCTCACACAAGTTAGAGAAAATTACCTTTGCCCAGTTGATCTTTATGCCTCTGACCAAACTAGTTATCATCTCAATTTTAGAGCGTGTGAGGCTATCGTAGTTGCCTCCTCTTCCTTGAATTGACTTCGAGAGAATTTCGCAGAGTGGCCTATATTCCGGTTTGAGGTCGTTCTTCTTGCCAGACACTACTATCGGTTCTTTAGTATCCGAAACACTACAACAAACCGCAATGAATACATCCTTGTCTGTAAGCACCAAGAAAGTCACTCCCTTCAGTCGGTAGTCGGAGAACTTCAGCAACCGATTCTTCTGTGAGTTGAAACGTTTTTCCGCCGATCGTTGCGGATATAACTCCCTCACTGTGTACGGCGGTTTGGAAAAATTCCATGACCGCGTCTTGATACAGAATGAACGGGCCGTTCAGAAAGTGTTTAAGACCAGAGGAAGAAATAAGATCTAGCACCTGTTTAGCTTCTGTCGATCTCTTTGCTCGAATTTCTTCGAAATCGACTTGGAAGATGTGAGTAAAAAGCACAGATTCGTGACCCATTTTTACTTGGAGAGACTGAAAGATTGAGAGATTGAGAGCTTAGGAAAGATTTGAGTGCTATAGAGAGAAAGCAGTTTCGCGGAAGAAAGAAATAAAATGACTGATGAAGGTATTTATACCCACGGATTGAAATGCAAACCGCCGCGAACCGTCACATCAAGAGTGGGCGACAATTTTCCCTCCAAAGTGACTTTGGGCGGCAAGCATTGGGCTGCAAATGTTTGAGTGGGAAATGTTTGAGCGGGAAATGTTTGAGCGAGAAATGTTTGAGCAGGAAGTTATTTAAGGCGATTATTTTTGTAACCGATTATTAATGAGGCGGTTATTTAACCGGTGATTTAGAAAAGCGAAAGGCGAGTTTAACCGGTTGGAATTTAAACCGAG
This sequence comes from Impatiens glandulifera, assembly GCF_907164915.1. Lineage (NCBI taxonomy): Eukaryota > Viridiplantae > Streptophyta > Magnoliopsida > Ericales > Balsaminaceae > Impatiens > Impatiens glandulifera. Next base: position 62,657,501 of record NC_061862.1, on the reverse strand, counting down.
TTTTAACTTTGTGATTTTGAACCGATTTTTGAACTTAATAATTAAAATTCATATTTAATTAATGAAGAAAAACATGATAGAACCGATGTAAAAATCGGTTTGAAAACAAGTACAAATGAGGGTTAACTATCCTAGAACCTAAATCATTCTAAAGATCTTGTCATCCACCATTTCCTCGTTAAGGACGTTTGAGGGATTCACCGGTGTATCCGGTCCTAGATTTAGAATGCAGGCCCGAATGACCCGACTTAGTTGAGGAGCATAGCCGAACCGTTTCTTCGTTTCGACCATGGTCTTCAAGTTGGTAAAGATGACCGATGCCCAGTTGATGGGGGTATTGCTGACGATATATGTCCTCATGTCGAAGGCTCGTCTAAAGTAGTTTTGGTTCGGAGATTGGCAGATGATCGATCGGTTTACGATCTCATGCAGAAGTTGGATGTGAGGAGCGAGGTTGGCGTTAAGGCCGTGATTCTCCACCGGTGTGTAGGTTCCGGAGAACAGTTCAGCGTAATCAACCGCTGCCCTGCCCACCCGTGAAGGGAAATCCGAGAACCCCTCGGTCGGAAGATTGAACATCCCGGCTAGTCCTCTCTCGGGAAGAACGATAACATTGTTTCTCACGGTGGAAACAATGGCATCGTTGGACATGTATGCATTATTGAGAAATTTCAACACTTTTGGAAAGAATAGAGGTCTGGATTCTTCCAGGAAATTACAAAGTCCGGTTTCGTCTAGGGATTCAAATATTAATTCCCTAGTTTCGACGTCTTCCATGTCAAGTAGAGATTCGAAATCGATGCATATGTAATTTATGAGAGTGCGATGAGACATGTTTCTAATCTTGCTTAGAGAGAGAGTGAGTTAAAAGTATTTTGTTTTGAAATGTGTTGGGAAGAAAGGTGGAGGTTTCTTAAATAGAGTTGAAATTGGAGGGAAAATAGGAGCATTTAATGTTAATATTCCGTTTTGTCTCATTAATGCTGGGAATATTTATGCTTTCAAAACGCCTTGGGAAGGGATTACTTTTTGACCGGTTGCAGAGACCGAGGCTGAGAATCTAGTTGGGAAGTAACTAAGTTTATGTAATTACCCATGCAGTGGGAATTCAAAGTTAGTTTTCATTAATGGAAGAGGAATTACAATGAACCGAAAGAAATATAGATTAAACCGAAAGGGATCATAATTGAGTAGGATAACAATACAACCGGTACATGGAGAAAAAAGACCGGTTGTTGAAGGAGTGACTTTAATGGCCAGAGTTGGTAAGGTGTCGGTTCTTCTTCTTCCAAGCTTTCTCGAACCGCTCATAGAATGAATCGGCGGAATCCCTGGTCAAGACCTGGGATTGGTTCAGCCCTTCGTCCGGACAGAGCAGAACCCCAAGTTCCATGAGTAGAAAGCTGATCTGGGGAATGAAGCCGGTATGACGGGTAGTGATCATCCAGATCAGGATGTCAAACAACAGCCTAGACCAATTGGCCGGAGTATCAGTTGTGATAGCGGTCATGATGTTGAAGACGGTGGCGTAGTAGGTGTTTGTGACATCCTTTATCAGGATGGCCCTGCTGATGATATCATTGAGAAGCTGGTATTTAGCCCTCAATGATGACCAAGCTCTGTGGTCATCAACTGGACGGTTCGAGCGAGAGAAGTTCAAAGAGATTTTGGCTTTTAGTTCAGCCGGAACGTTCAGATCGGTAAGACCTTCCTTCGGAAGGTCGAAGCACCGAGCAAAATCACGCTCGGAGAAATGAAACATGGTTCTTTTAACTCTGGATTGGATAAGGGTATCAAAGTATGGAGTACCACGGAAGACCCTAGCGTTATGGAAAAACTCGAGTACGGTCTCAGGGAAGATGACATGTTTGTTATCTAGGAAAAGCTTCAGACCGATACTTTCTAGAAATTTAAGCATCTTGAATATCTCATAATGCTGTGTCCCCTACGTTGAGTCAAAATCAACTTGGAGAATATTTTGGAACTGAGACATTTTTGTCTTAGTGAGATGATAAGATGATATTGTGGATAATTTGTCTGATGTTCACATAACTTATATATTAGTTGAGGGGTGATAGTATTATCCAGTGGATAGCAGGTGATTTAGTCTATTAACCATAGGATAAAGCATTTTGCATGAATTAGGAGTATTTACAGTCTAAGGGTGTGAATCATAGGTCTGGACGGTGAGAGATATCATATCTTCACGTATTTTAAGGTATGACTATTTTTCTTTGAAAATGTATCTTTTCAGAACAGATACATCTAAACACAGACAGTTATTCCATTTCCGTTCGGAAGCCAAATAATCTAGAATATATCATATTCAAACCGGTTGGTTTTCAGTAATTGGTCCCAATGCAGTTAATTAGTGTAGGCACTAAGTAACTGGTCGGTTTACTGTAACTGATGAGCAAAGCGGTTCTTCAATAAATACAATGGTAAATTCGGTTTTCGACATTTTAGGAAGAACTGCCGGTTTTGTCTGTCCGAACCGATTTTCCCTTTAGAGATTAAAGGTTTAAGAAATGAGTTGATTAATATCGGTTAAGCCGAGTATGTTTCTAAAGTAAGAGAACTTAGCTTCCTGCAAAGGCTTTGTGGATATATCGGCTACTTGTTGATTTGTTGATACGTATTCCAGCCGGATATGCTTCTGCATGACATGTTCCCGGATGAAATGATGCCTTATGTCGATGTGCTTGGTTCTAGAGTGTAAAACCGAATTGTACGTGATCGCTATGCCACTTGTGTTGTCACAGAAAATCGGAGATTCTTCGGCGGTGATACCGAAATCCTTTAGTTGTTGTTGAATCCATAGGAGTTGTGATCAACAGCTTCCGGCTGCCAGATATTCAGCCTCTGCGGTTGACGTAGCAACCGATGTTTGCTTCTTGCTGTGCCATGACACAAGCCGATCACCTAAAAATTGGCATGTTCTGCTGGTACTTTTTCTGTCAACTTTACAACCTGCATAGTCTACATCAGAGTAACTTGTGAGGTTAAAAGATGAGTCATTTGGATACCACAGACCGACTTCAGGGGTTCCCTTTAGGTATTTCAGGAATCGCTTAGCGGCTGTATAGTGAGACTGTTTGGGATTAGTGTGGAATCTTCCACACACCCTGACCGCAAATAGTATTTCCGGTCTACTTGCTGTCAGGTAAAGAAGTGAACCAATAATTCCACGATAGGCAGTCAGGTCTACCCCCTGACCGTCATCATCTGTGTTCAGCTGAACTGATGAGCTCATTGGCATAGCCGCGGAGGAGCATGTATCCATCCCAAATTCCTTCAGAAGTTCCTTTGTGTATTTGGGTTGACTGATGAAGGTTCCTCCTTCGAGTTGTTTAACCTGAAGACCTAGGAAGAAGCTTAATTCTCCCATCATACTCATTTCAAATTTGTTAGTCATCAAGGTTGAGAATTTATCAGATAGCTTAGGATCGGTTGATCAGAAGATGATATCATCCAAATATATTTGAACAAGTAGAATATGCCCCTTTTTCTCAAATTTAAATAAGATTTTATCCACTAAACCTATGGTGAAATCATGATGTAACAGAAATGCGGTTAGTGTATCATACCAAGCTCTAGGAGCTTATTTTAAACTGTACAGTGCTTTATTTAGGCGGTATTCATGATTAGGCAGGTCAACATTTTTAAAACCGGGTGGTTGTTCAACATATACTTCCTCACGTAGGTCACCATTTAAAAATGCACTTTAAACATCAATTTAGAAAACTTTAAAGTTTTTGAAAGCAGCAAATGGTAGAAAAATCCTAATGGCTTCAATTCTAGCTAGAGGAGCAAATAATTCTTCAAAATCAATGTCTTCTTCCTGTTTGTATCCTTATGCCACTAATCTAGCTTTGTTCCTCGTAACCAAACCGTCTCCATTGAGTTTATTTCTGAATACTCATCTTGTTCCTATGACCAGTTGATCTTTCGGTCTAGGGACTAGGTACCATACTTTATTACTCTCAAACTGGTTTAACTCTTCTTGCATTCCCAAGATCCAATCCGGATCCGACAATGCTTCATCCATCCTTTTCGGCTCAATCTGGGATATGAAAGTGGAATTAAAGTATTCCTCCAGTATTTGTTGCCTAGTTTGGCCAGGTTTTGAAGGGTCACATATAATAAGCTCAAGAGGATGATTTGTGTTCCTTTTAAGATCCGGTTCAGGAGTGTCTATCAAATCACCATTTGTTTGATCGAGGCTAGACATATCGGTAGGCTGATCAACTATGTCAGGCCGACCGATTTCCTCTATTTGAACCGAGGTGTTAGCTTCGTGCTGTGTGGCAGCTTGATCCGGCTGGGTTTCATCAACACCCATTTGATCATGGACAAATCGTCTGAAAACCAGAACTTCATCTTCACTATCAGAATTAATATTATTATTTTCCAATCTGTTGTGTAGATCAAAGGATAATGCAGTGTTGCTTTCAACCGATTCATCGAATACAACATGAAGGGATTCCTCCACGGTTAAAGTTCTAGTATTATATACTCTATATGCTTTACTAACTGCTGAGTAACCTAGCATGATCCCAATATCGGATTTTGCATCAAAGGTAGATAAGTAGTTTTTGCCATTTATGCGAATGTAACATTTACAACCGAAAATCTTAAGATACCTAATGTTAGGAATCCTATCAAAATACACTTCATACGGTGTTTTGTTGTGAAACTTGTTGATCAAAGACCGGTTTTGTGTATAACATGTAGTATTGATAGCCTCAGTCCAAAATTTTTGAGCAACACCCGAATCGGCTATCATGGACCTTGCGGCTTCCTTGAGAGTTCGGTTTCTTCTCTCGGCCAGGCCGTTCTGTTGAGGAGTTCTAGAACTAGACAACTCGTGTCTGATGTCGGATTCATCAAGAAATGCATTTAAAGTGCTATTTGTAAATTCGGTTCCTCTATCACTCTTAATGCTGTTTATGCATGTTGATTTTTCATTTTGCAAGCGTTTAAGTAGTGTAATTAAATTTGATGTGGTTTCACGTTTAGATGCCAAAATACCCATGTATACCTAGAATAATCATTAATAACTACCATCGTGTAAAGCATACCACCTAGGCTGGTGACCCTAATCAGTCCAAATAAATCCATGTGGAGAAGATCTAAGCATCGGTTAGACTGAATGTGTCCTTTACTCTTGAAGGTTGACTTAGTTTGTTTACCTATTTGACATGCTGAACACACTTTATCCTTATTAAATACTATATCAGGAATTCCTTCAACTAGCTTTTTACCGCGGATATAGTTTAAAGTTTTGAGGTTTAGATGGTTTAGCCTTTTATGCCAAAGCCAAGTTTGATCGGTTTTAGCTACCATGCAAACAGGATGTTCTACTTCACTTTTTCAGTCTACCTTGTATATATTTCCTAACCTATTTCCGGTTAGTAGTATGTTACCCTGATAGTTTTTAACTAAACATGCATGTTTAAGAAATTCTACGGTATAACCAGCATCACACATCTGACTAATGCTTAGCAGGTTAAAGTGTAGATTTTCAACTAAAAGTACATTGTCAATTGTTAAATTACCATGGACAATCTTACCCTTGCCCACAGTTCTACCTCTTGAGTTGTCACCGAAAACAATCATTACACAAGTTTCTTTTTTTAATGTCGGTTAGAAGGTTGTTGTTCCAGTCATGTGTCTAGAGCAACCGCTGTCCAGGTACCACTCAGAGTTTCCTATCCATTTCTTCATATCCTCCAAAATATTCATATTTACAGATATTTGATACCCACATTTACTTGGGTCCACATTTGATTAGTCCCTTGGGTATCCAGACTTTGATAAGTCAGACAACTTTCCCGGTTATGGTTCTAACTAGTTTTCCTGTACTCGGTTTAACGTCTTTCTGTTGTCCTAAGAGTGCCTTATGTTGTGGTGGCCTTTGGTTTATTCTATGTGGTGTGGATTGGTTTGTTTACCTTTGGGCCGATTGGCTTTCCTTTTCTCAAGATGAAGCCATTTTTCGGAGTCATTTAGACTTACATAGGTTATTTTGTCTTCCGGATTTGAGGCACTTTGTTCCTCATCGTCGGTTGAAAAGCTCTTGACAAATCTTACAAAGGGGAGATTGTCTTTTGTGAGCTTCATCTTGTCCGAATGGTTCCGGTTGGCGGATTTGTTGTTTTTGTATCCAAGACCAAATTTGCATTTGGGATGTCTTTTATACTTAGACAACTGATTCACCATTTCACTGGATCTTTTCCATGTGGCTATTCGATACTGGGTTCGAGCATCTTCCTCTTCGGTCAACTCTTGAAATGACTCCTTGAGCTGTTTAGTCTCAAAGGATAGTTCAGGTGCTGCCTCGGTTTCTAAGATTTCATCAGGTTGGATGGTTTTTGGTTTGGACATGGTTTGTGCTATGGGGTCGGTTCTAAAGTTGAGTTGGGTTGGTATTAAGGTTAATAGATTCTTATACTCTACTACCATGTCATTTAGTGCATTAAATAACTCATCTTTAGTGAATTCTTCACAAGGAGAGTCAAATACCTGTTCCTCGTTTTCCATGAGACAAGTGAGTTCATCATCGCTGTCACTGTGAGCCCATAAACTTCCTCCATCATCGGCTATCAGTGCTTTCTGAACTTCCCTTTCTTCACCGGTTTGTGGATAGTTGTTTCGGTGGTTCTGATCATCCGGTTTCCTGTCGTCCCGTCTTGGTTTTCTGCATTCCCACCTGAAATGTTCCAAACAATTGCAATTATAAGATCTAATATTAGATTTATCACCGTAGTTATAGTTGTTGTTTGTCGGCTGACTTCTCTTCATGAATCTGCCAAACTTCTGTGCAAGCATTTCCATGGCTACCTCAGTGAACTGTTCGGCGGTTTTGATCGGTGCAGGAGCAACCAGTTCCATAGATGTGACTAAGGCCTTAGTGGAGGTTGAGCCTGAAACTTCATCTTCAATCCTAAATCTCATTTCAAACTCATATGCCTTAAGATCTTCGAATACATCATGTAGCTTCATCTTGCTTAGGCAGTTTGATTCCCTCATCACCATCGTCTTTATATCCCATGCACTCGGAAAAGATCTTAAAGCTTTCATGATAATTTCCTTGATATCATACTTCTTTCCAAGAGTTGATAACTCATTTATCACATCTGTAAATCGGTCACTGTACTCCATCATGATTTCTCCTGGTTTCATCTTGATGTTTTCAAACTTATGGGTAGCCACCATTATCTTGTTTTCCTTGGTTCTTTCATTTCCCTCATGAAGTTGAATCACCGTTTCTCATACTTCCTTTGAAGTTTCGCAATCTCTGACCTTATAAAAGGTATTTCTGTCCAAACCGTTGAAAATATAGTTTCTAGCATGATTGTCCAGATTGGCTCTCCTCCTATCCTCTTTTGTCCAATCCTTCCTATCTTTATCAATCTTTATCGGTCCTTCAGACAGGATGAACGGCATCTCATCATCCATAGTGATTAGGTGCAAGTGCATGCGTACCTTCCAGTTGGCAAATCATCACCTTCTAGCATTGGAGGCTTCTCGAGAGTCATGCTTGCTTGCTTCGGGTTGCTTGAGTATTGAAACTAACTACTCTGATACCAATTGTTAAGATCTAGGTCGGGGCTAGCGAACCGGGGTCTGGCCGGTTTACACTTTCACTCAACGGTTGGTGTTTAATCTGGTTAGAGATTAACACTGGGTTTCAATACTACACAAACTGTCACAAACCCTTGAACTGAGTTCAAGTGCGGAAGTGGTTTGTTTCAGGTTGAAGCAACACGTATACGGGATGAATAGAGATAGGTTTGATAAAGTCGGTTTGGAGTTTAGTAGGTCGGTTTGAGATTTAGAAGATCGGTTGGGGTGATGTTAATCGGTTAGTATAAATCGGTTAGAACGTAGATCCGGCAGAAAGTAAATAACAAGACAGGTTTTTATGGATGTTCGGAGATAAAACTCCTACGCCACCCCTTCTTCTCGAAACTGCGAGAAAGATATTCACTAAGGAATACACAAATACAATATCCGATCGAGACTTATTTGTTGCTCGATAATCACTCGTACAATTCTCACCGAAATTGTAATCTCACTTCAAATGCACACTTAGAGTTTGAGTCTTGTAGAGAGAGAGATAAACTTGTAATTAATAACTCTTAGAACTTGTAGCTGGTGGAACTGGTAACTAAATTTACTCCTCTTCAGCTCCTTCTTTTATAGGTGAAATGTGCCAACGGTCACATTTCTTCTCCTTAAATCTGATTGGTTGAGCAGAGGTTCAGTGTTTCAGACCTGGCAGTTTAGGCTTCCAATGCGTTGGTCAAACCGACTAGGTTTATCTTTTACTTAATGTAGCAACTGTCGGTTGGACAGTTGCCTGCACCTAGAAGGTTGCGCCTCTGACTTATCCCAGAGTGGAAAGATCTCTTCAGGCAATCTTCTACAGCCTGCAGAGTATCACCGGACTTGTATGGATATGGAAATATTATAGTCTGTTCCTTCGGTATCATCTTCCGCAGATACTCAAAGTATCTGTTTGCACTGATTTGTAGATTGTACTTAATTTGATAGTTTTGATTCTTTCTCTAAGTAGTTTCTTCTCATCCGTTTTCCGGTTGGATGCATTTCGGTTTAGGATGTCTACCGGTTGTTTAGGTTAACCGGATGATTTCAGGTTTTTCATAGCTTCACGTTAACCGGATGACTTCCGGTTTTGGTTACATCTTTTTCCTTGTCTTCTAACCGGTCTTGTTTTCCTGATCGGTTGGATTCTTGACCGGTTGGATTACTTGACCGATCCTGGTTCTTTAACCGTTCCTGCACATGAAGTTTATTTTGTTAAGTTCTTATTTTAACCGGTCTAATTTATCTAACAATCTCTAATCATGATCTCTTACGCATTAAGAATCATCGAGTTTTCTGGGTTATATTATATTACTTCATTAAAGAAAATATTTATATACATTACATTATCCAATAGAAACAACACAAGGTGTAAACAAAGCTTATTATTCCATTCCTATTTTACCCTAAGTCTTAGACCATATATATATATATATATATATATATATATATATATATATATATATATATATATATATATATATATATATATATATATATATATATATATATATATATATTAATTTTTTATTCTAAGCATTTGATCACCTTAAATAAAGTACACAGTCATTTTACATTATTTTCCCACTTAATTATCTATAGTAAACACTGGCCTTTTTTATAGTAAAAGCACAAGTGCTAGTTGTAGTGGTGGGGAAGACTATAGAAAAGAGGCCAAACTTTGACTTGTATTATTAATTTTTTTTAAAGTGATTTCATTAATATTCCACGACTAGTCCCATAGGGGCACGATGGGAAATTCTCCTTCTCCTCTTCACCGTCCGGTTATTTTTAAGTAGTTCTCTTAATATTCTACGACTAGTCCCATAGGGGCACGATGAGGAATTCTCTTACTCCTCTTCATTGTCCGGTAGTTAATCGTCGGCGGCGACGACGTTGACGGGATAAAACTCTGAATCTTATTATCCCGTCTCCCATGGCTATTGCGGTTGCACGAGTCATCGGAGATTTCTTTTGTAGAGAAATATTCCTTTACCAACAATATGTCATTAGAAAATCCAGATCAGAAACAATCTTTATGGTGTGTTGAGATGTCTTGAATTGATGATGCAAGTAAAGAGAATATTGAACAAAATGAAAGTATATATTTTTGGTGTGTAAGTTTGATGTAAGGAAATAAGATTAACACAAAAGAAAATGTGATATTTTGTTATGGTAATATATGTTAGATAAATTCAGACCGGTTCAAATAAACCTAACTTAAATAAATTTTCCATGCAAGAACAAGGAACCGGACCGGATGAACAAGAGAACTGACTGAAGAAACCTAACCGGTCAAGCTACCAAACCGATCAAGAGTATTCGGAACGTAACCGCACAAAGGAAGGATCGACCAAAGCTCAAAACCGGAACCATCAAACAGCCGATCATCCACAAGACAAGAATAACCGGAAGAAGTCCGGTTACATCACTACCAAAAGACATTCGGCCAAGTCAAGCGGCCGACCAGTACAAGAAGACAATTTGGGTATCTGTTGAGAATGATACCAAAGGAACAGACTGAATACTTCCATATCCATGCAAGTCTGAGGAAAGACTGTAGGCTGCAGAAAACAGTACTACCGGATCCTTCTACTTCGGGATAAGCCAGAAAGGAAATCTTCAAAGTACAGACAACTGTCCAAACAGACAGTGCCTACATTGAGTAAAAGACAAACCCAGCAGGTCTGTCTTACAAACCGGAAGAACAGACCGGCAGGTCTGAGACATAATGCCAGGTCTGAGCTTGACCATCAGGTCTGAGGAAACGACCGCAGGTCTGAGACACTAAATCACTGCACCTCTGATCGGCCAATCAGATTCAAGGCAGTGAAATATGACCGTTGGCATATTTCACCTATAAAAGGAGGCAGTTGCAGAAGAGTAAATGCGGGACATACATTGGGATAACGAGAGCTAAGAGCATTTACTACAAGTGATAACAGTGTGCTATTCTAGAAAGCCTAAGTGTTGAAAGTTAAAGTGTGTTCTACAATTTCGGTGTAAATTGTAAGAGTGTTATCGAGCAGAAAATAAGTCTCGATCGGCTTGTACTTGTATTCCTTAGTGAATATCCTTCTCGCGGTTTAGAGAGGAAGGGGTGACGTAGGAGTTTTATCTCCGAACATCCATAAAATCTTTTGTGTTATTTACTTTCTGCTGGCTTTACTATATAACCGACTAACTTAACCATACCGCTCCAAACCGACTTTATACTAGCCATACCGAATATCCAGATTACCGAAACCGACCCACCATCTCCAAATCTTCATCATCCGAAACCGACCGTGCACCTAGTCACCTTGGATGATGAAATGGAATCCATTCTAACCGAAGGACCGATATTCATTGATAAAGATAGAAAAGAATGGACGGCTGAAGATAGGAGAAGAAACAATCTGGACAACCATGCAAGAAACCGGATCTCCAACAGCGTAGACAGAAACACATATTGCAAGATCAGAGATTGCAAAACTGCGAAGGAGACATGGAACACGGTCATCCAGATCTTTGAAGGAAATGAAAGAACAAGGGAGAACAAAATAATGATGGCCACACAGAAGTTCGAAAGTATCAAAATGAAACCAGGAGAAACTATGAAGGAATACAGTGACCGGTTCACTGGTGTGCTAGATGAACTAGCAACTCTGGGCAAGAAGTATGACAACAAAGAGGTAGTTATGAAGGCTTTGAGATCTCTTCCAAGTGCCTGGGATATAAAGACAATGGTAATGAGGGAATCAAAGAGCCTACGTAAGATGAAACTATACGATGTATTCGAAGATCTAAAGGCATACGAGTTCGAAATGAAATCTAGAACCGAAGAGGAAGTCTCGGCCTCAACATCAACCAGAGCACTAATCACATCTACAGAACCGGCTGTACCTGCTCCTGTACCCACACCTGCACCGATACCGGTTCCTGCACCCGCACCTATCAGAACAGCCGAACAGTTTACTGAGGACGCCATGGCAATGCTTGCACAGAAGTTTGGGAGGTTCATGAAAAGGAGCCAACCGACAAACAACTACTATGGTGACAAATCTAATATAAGATGCTATAACTGTAACTGTATGGGACATTTTAAGTGGGAATGCAGGAAACCAAGAAGGGACACCCAGAAACCGGAATATCAAAATGACAGAAACAATTATCAACAAGCCGGTGAAGGAAGTGAGGTACCGAAAGCACTGATAGCCGACGATGGAGGAAGTTTGTGGGCTCGCAGTGACAGCGACGATGAACTCACATGTCTCATGGCCAATGAGGAACAGGTATTTGACTCTCCCTATGATGAATTTACTAAAGACGAGCTATATGAAGCATTGAATGACATGGTAGAAGAATATAAGAACCTACTAACCATGCTACCTAAGCACCTCAACATCAGAACCGATCCCATAGTACCTATTCCAATAGAACCAGAGGTACCCATCATAACCGAACCGGAAGTCATACAACCTGATGATACCCACACCCTAGAAACCGAGTTAGATCCTAAGATCGAACAACCTAGTGAACCGACTAGAGAACTAACCGAGGAAGAGAATGCCCGATTTCAATATACGATGGCCGCCTATAAGAGATCTAGTGATATAGTAAAGAATATGAATAAACACTACAGGCATCCTCGTTGTAAGCGTAGTCTAGGATACACAGGGAATAGCTTTAAAGACCGAAAACCCATAGAAAAATCAAGGCTTACAAAAGGAAACCTTCCTTTTATAAAATTTCTTAAGAGCACCTGGACAGCTGAAGAAGAGGAAACCGCATATTATAGGGAAGAGAAGCTAAAATACGATTATGTTGGCCCAACCGATTCATGGCTTGACCTTGAGAAAAGAAAAGCCGAAATCCTCAAATATAAGAAAGACTTTCCTGAACCACGTAGGTCAAACTACAGATCACCGAACCAAAGACCATTATCGTTTAGGACATTTAAAGGAAAACCGAAATACACCAGACCAAGTGTAAAAAGGACAGTTAAAACCCTAGCAAAGAAGACCGTCCGGTTTATTAAAGTTTGGGTACCTAAGGGACTAACCGCATGTGGACCCAAGTAAATGTGGGTACCAAACAGTTGTAAATATGTACATTTTGCAGGATCCAAAGAAACGGCTAGGAAACTCCGAATGGTTCTTGGACAGCGGTTGCTCCAGGCACATGACCGGAAATAGCAATTTGCTAATCGACATCAGATCAGTAACCGGTGCTCTAATTACCTTCGGTGACAACTCAAAAGGTAAAACTGTGGGCAAGGGTAAGATTGTCCATGGTAATCTAACTATTGATAATGTACTTCTAGTTGAAAACCTACGTTTTAATCTACTTAGTATTAGTCAGATGTGTGATGCCGGATACACGGTAGAATTCCTTAAACATGCATGCCTAGTTAAGGACTCTCAAGGTATTGTACTACTAACCGGAAATAGGATAGGTAACATCTATAAGGTAGACTGGAAAACAAGAATAGAATATCCTATATGCATGATAGCTAAGACTGATCAAACCTGGCTGTGGCATAAGAGACTAAATCATCTAAACATGAAAACCTTAAACTACATTCGCGGTAAAAAGCTAGTTGAAGGTATTCCTGATATAGTATTTAACCAGGATAAGGTCTGTTCAGCATGCCAAATGGGTAAACAAACTAGGTCATCCTTTAAGAGTAATGGAAATATTAAATCTAGCCGATGCCTAGATCTTCTTCACATGGATTTATTTGGACCGATTCAGGTCATTAGCCTAGGAGGTATGCTCTATACCATGGTAGTTATTGATGATTATTTCAGATATACATGGGTAATATTTCTACCATCTAAACGTGAAACTGTATCAAACCTGATCACACTTCTTAAGCGGTTGCAAAATGAAAAATCAACTCGTATCAATAGCATTCGAAGTGATCGAGGTACCGAATTTACTAATAGTACATTAACTGCATATCTTGATGAATCCGGCATTAGACACGAGTTGTCTAGTGCTAGGACTCCTCAACAAAATTGCCTGGCCGAGAGAAGAAACCGGACTCTCAAGGAAGCTGCACGGTCCATGATAGCCGACTCCGGCATTGCTTAGAAATTTGGGGCTGAGGCTATCAACACTGCATGCCATACACAAAACCGGTCTTTGATAAACAGATTTCACAACAAAACACCGTATGAGGTTTATTTTAACAGAGTTCCTAAACTCAAGTACCTCAGGATTTTCGGTTGTAAATGTTACATTCATATAAATGGTAAAACCCAACTCACCGCCTTTGATGCAAAGACCGATACCGGCATTATGCTAGGATACTCGGCAGTAAGTAAAGCATATAGAGTATATAATAATAGAACTGCAACCATGGAGGAAACAATTCACGTTGTTTTCGATGAATCGGTTGAAAGCAATACTGCTTCATGCTTTGATCTACACAACAGACTGGAAAATAACGATATTTATTCTGATAGTGAAGATGAGACTCCGGTCTTCAGGTGGTTTGTCCATGACCTAATGGGTAATATTGATACCCAGCTGGATCAAGCTGTTCCACAACAGGAAGCTGACACTTCGGTCCAATCCGAGGGAGTCGGTCGGTCTGACAATCTCGTTCAGCCTACCGACAAGTCTAGCCTTGATCAAACAAACGGTAACTTGGTAGACACTCCTGAACTGAATCTCAGAAGAAACAGTAAACATCCTCCTGAGCAAATTATAGGTGACCCTTCAGAACCTGTTCGAACTAGGAGTCAACTTCTGGAAGGATATTTTAACTCTGCTTTCATATCCCAGATTGAACCGAAAAGAATAGATGAAGCATTGTTAGATCCGGATTGGATTTTGGGAATGCAAGAAGAGCTAAACCAGTTCGAGAGTAGTAAAGTCTGGTACTTAGTTCCCAGACCGAAAGATCAATCGGTCATAGGAACAAGATGGATATTCAGAAACAAACTCAATGAGGACGGTTTGGTCACGAGGAACAAAGCCAGATTAGTGGCTCAAGGTTACAAACAGGAAGAAGGCATTGACTTTGAAGAGTCATTTGCTCCTGTAGCCAGGATTGAAGCCATTAGGATTTTTCTTGTATTTGCTGCTTTCAAAAACTTCAAAGTCTTTCAAATGGATGTTAAAAGTGCATTTCTGAACGGTGATCTACGTGAAGAAGTGTACGTTGAACAGCCACCCGGCTTCAAAAATGCTGCATTTCCAAACCATGTATACCGGCTGAACAAAGCTTTATACGGTCTAAAGCAAGCACCTAGAGCCTGGTATGATACACTAACCGCATTTCTATTAGAGCATGATTTCACCATCGGTTCGGTGGATAAAACTTTGTTTAAGTTTGAAAAGAAGGAACATATCCTACTTGTTCAAATTTATGTAGATGATATTATTTTCGGTTCCACCGATCCAAAGCTTTGTGACAAGTTCTCAAAAATTATGACTGACAAATTTGAAATGAGTATGATGGGAGAATTAAGTTTCTTCCTAGGTCTTCAGGTTAAACAACTCAAGGAAGGAACATTCATCAGTCAACCTAAATATACCAAGGAGCTTCTGAAGAAATTCGGTATGGACACCTGCTCCTCGGCGGCTACTCCAATGAGCTCATCAGTTAAGCAGGACAGGGACGATGAGGGCCAATCGGTAGACCAGATTGCATACCGGGGCATGATCGGCTCCCTGCTCTACCTGACAGCGAGTAGACCGGACATCCTGTTTGCAGTTGGTGTGTGTGGGAGATTCCAAGCAAATCCAAAGCAATCCCATTACACAGCCGCAAAGAGGATACTGAAGTATCTGAAAGGCACTCCTGATGTCGGTCTGTGGTACCCAAAAGACTCATCCTTTAATCTAACAAGCTACTCAGACGCAGATTATGCAGGGTGCAAGATCGACAGGAAAAGCACCAGTGGAACATGTCAGTTCCTAGGTGACCGACTGGTGTCATGGCACAGCAAGAAACAGACATCGGTGGCTACATCAACTGCAGAGGCTGAATACTTGGCGGCCGGAAGTTTATGTTCTCAACTCCTCTGGATCCAACAGCAGCTGAAGGACTTCGGTATCATAGCCGAAGAGTACCCGATTTTCTGTGACAACACGAGTGCCATAGCGATCACCTACAATCCGGTTCTCCACTCCAGAACCAAGCACATCGACATAAGGCATCATTTCATCCGAGAGCATGTCACGCTGAAGCATATCCGGCTGGAATACGTATCGACCGATCAACAAGTAGCCGATATCTTCACGAAGCCGCTGCAGGAAGCTAAGTTTTCTCAATTCAGGCTTACTCTCGGCTTAACCGACATTAACCAAATCCTTCCAAAGGATGCTTAAAGGGAAACCGGTTCAAGCAGACAAACCGGTAACTCTTCCTAAGCTGTTGAACTTTGAATCTTCGGGGTGTCTGTGGAAGAACCACCCAGTCTATCAGATAGAGTAAACCGACCGGCTACTTGGTGCATGCACCAAATAACCGTATCGGGATGAACAACTGATACCTGACCGGTTTGGAAGCAGGTTACCCTAGATTATTTGAATTTTAAACAGAAGAGGAACAGTTATCAGAGGTTAAGGACATCTGCTCTGCAACATTACCCTTTCCAAGTAAAACAGGTCGCGCCTAAAAAGACGTGAAGATCTTTTGATATCTTTCACAGTTCAGGCCTATGACCGACACCTAGAGTTGTGAACCTGCCTATTTCATGCAAAATCTCTTATCCTGCGTTTAATACATATCATCTCATTTAATGCCCGGATAATAGGTTAGCCCCAAAACCAGTATTTAAAGGGAGCACTCACTCACCAAAACACTCACAAAACAAAACACTCTCTCCATCACTAAGGCAAAAATGTCTCAGTTCACAAACATTCTTCAGGTTGATTTTGAATCGTGTTCCAACACCGATCATTACGACATCTATAGAATGATAAAATCCTTGGAGGATACCGGCCTCCAATACTTCCTTGATGATAAACTCACCATTTATCCTGGGTCCGTTCTGGAGTTTTTCCAAAATGCCCGAGTATTCAGAGGTACACCACACTTTGACACACACATTCAATCTAAAGTGGGGGGTATTCTCTTTGACTTCACCGAGCAAGACTTCGCCCGGTGCTTCAGCTTGCCCAAACAAGGGCTAACAGACCTCAACCCACCGGCCAACTTAAAGGCCGAGGTCTCACACAACCTAGCCCGGTCGGATGAGCCGGTGGATGACCACGGCAGCAAGGCCAACTTGAGAGCTGAATATCAGCTACTAAACGACGTGTTAGGAAGGGGCATCTTAGGAAAAGATGTCACTAACACTTACTGCGTGGCGGCCTTCAACATGATGGCGGCCATTGTCACCGGTGCGCTGGTGAACTGGTCTAAGGTGCTGTTTGACGTCCTTATTTGGATAATCGGCACCCGGTCAGTGGCCCTCATTCCCCAAGTAAGCCGACTTCTTGAGGAGCTTGGCGTCCCGACCTGTCCCGGCGAAGGTCTAAACCATGCTCAGGTGCTCACAAGGGAAGGAACTGATTCATTCTATGAACAGTTTGAGAGAGAATGGAGGAGGAGGAACTTCAACCTCCCTCAAGAATTCAATCCCCGCGCCCGCTAAGTCACTCTTTCCTGCATCTGGTCGTTTTGCAGCATGTACCAGATGTATTCTTAAGTTTGATCATATCGGCTTCATCCATGTCTATTTCGGTTTTACTTATGTTTCTCTTGATCTCATGTTTTCTTCATCGCTCATGTATGCCATTTTTCGGCATTGTCTCTACTACTTGCGATTTCTATCTAATTAATATCGGTTATGTGTTAAATGCATTTAATGAGATAACTCCCAACTACCCGCACAGTCAATATCCAACCGAACAGGTTACTTCCCAACTAACACTTACCTTGGGCCTTGCAATTTGCTCCTTCCCCATGCGCATTGAAAAGGTAAAGATTCCTTCCCCTAATAAAACAAAACTGACCATCAATGCTTAGATTTTCCCTCCAAAAACCGATCCTATATAAGGAGCCATCCTCTACTCCTTTTATCACATCCGAAAGTACAAAAATCACTTCTCTTCTTCTTGAATCTCGTTTCTCTCTCTATTCCGAAACCATGCCGAGCAGAACTCTGGGAAACTTTCTATGCATCGATTTCGAATCTTGCACGGACATAAGGGATTGCACTACTAAGGAGAAATTCATGTATGACTCTCTTGCTGAAACCGGTCTTCAACCGTTTCTTGAAGAAGCCGGTCCCATTCTTATAGATGATGTCAAGGCCTTCTTTCGAAGCGCCTGCATCAGGGAGAAGTACATCGTCTCTACTGTCAGAGACCACACGTTCTGGATCGACGAGGTTGAATTTGCCTCACTATTCGGTCTACCCACTGAAGGTTTCTCTGACTTTCAGGCTATTCAGGATCTTGCGGGATTTGAAACCGCGCAATATCTGTCGGCCACTTTCTCTCCGGTAGAAAACTTTGGGCCAAAAACCCGACTTGCTAGTCACGGTCAGCTACTGCTAGAAATCGTGACCCGGTCAATTCTATGCCAATCACCTAATCAACGGTATTCCAAGAATACCTATAACATCATGACTAACATTCTTTGCAAATCGGCCATCAACTGGTCATCGGTCATATGGGAAAACTTGAAGAATATGGTGCTGACCAAGAAAGGTCTCGGGTATGCACCGCATATCAGCAAGCTGATTCTTGGGTACCGACCAGAGTTCGGACCAGGCACACCGGCCTCCTCTTCAAACATCCTCAACAGTGATTCGGCAAGAGAACGACTCTGGAGAATGTCTTTTGAATAGGCTGTACTTTCATTGCTTCTATATGCCTATCTCTGTACCAAATCTTATAATCGGTTTCCTTTATCTGATATCTCTTGCCTTTTAATATCAGTTCAGTTTAAAAGACAGTGTCTTCTCAATTCTTTGAATATTTATCTAAGTAACCGATCCTCAAACTATGACCGCGTTCTTATCCGGTCTCATAACATCTGCTTAAAACTGTTAACACTCTGATCAATCAAAATGTCTGATTCGACTTAGAAACCGCTCAATCATTCGGCCTCAAAGAAAAGAATGCGTCATCCTTGACATAGGCAAAGGATTTTGGAGGGAAATCTCCCGCCAAAGTTGCCGCCCCCAGTTTAAGCTTTACCGCCCATAGTTTGGCGATTTTTCATCTTGGAGGGAAAATTCCCGCCCATTCATGATGGGACGGTTGGGCTTCCAAACCGCGTCTATAAAAGGGACTTCGGTCATTTTCTTTCATTCTCACGCGAATTCACTTTATCTCTCTAAGTTTTCTAAACTCTTTGAAGCGGTTTTCTCTCATTCTCAAACTCTTTTAACATGGGTCGTGATTCGGCATTGTTCAAACTCTACTCTCAAGTGGATTTCGAGGAAATCCGGCTGAATGGGACGACCGAGGCGAAAGTAGTCATTGACCGGCTGATTAAAACCGGTCTGGGATATTTCCTAGGCGGTCCTCACGTCATTTACAAAGATGCGGTCGAAGAGTTCTTCAACACCGCAATCATCGCTTACGACAAGATCATCGCGACGGTTTGTGGTTCCCAAATCGAGATCACCGAAGCATTGGTGGCCGAAAGCTTGCATCTCCCAACAATTGGCCAGGATGCAACGGCAGAAATAGAACAGGACACCTTTGAGGCGGCCTGCCACATTTTATCGGCAACCACTGAGCCGATCACAACATCCGGGAGTAAACAAATGCTGAAGCCAGAATATATCCCGGCATGTGACGTTTTCGCCAGAGCGATACTGGCGAGGGGAGGAAATTTCAGCAACCTCACCAAAGACAAAATCAAGATGTTGATCGGTCTGTTGGAAGGAAAAGAGGTCAACTGGGCAAGATCAGTGTTCGGAAACCTCATGGACATGGTCAAACCAGATTCAACCCGGTCGTGGGGATACGCCATGCCCCTCGGTAAGATTTTCCTCCACTTGAATCTCAACGTTGGTCCTGGTGTTGCGGTAGCAAAACGTTACCTCATTAGATCGAGGCAATTCCTTCCAAGAACGCAGCCGGCCTCCAGTTCCACAGGTGGCCGAAAGAAGAAAGCCGCAAAGAAAGATACCCCGGCAAAAGCAAAGACCGGAGGAAAGGGGAAAGAAAAGATAACCTTCGTAGACCCACCACAACAAACAGAAGATGAGGAGTGGGCCTCTGGGGAAACCGACACGGAAAGGACCAATGATAGAACGGTCAATGACGACGATCAGTCGGTTCGGAGTCCGAATAATGCCGAACCAAACACCAATCCTGAAACCACCGGGGATAGAGAAGAGAGTGGTGAAGAAGAGATTGATAAAGAAGCCAATGAAGGCTATCACACGGAGAAGGAGGAGGCCGACGAAGCAGAGGCCGATAGATTAGCCCAGAAAATCTTTCAAGGCATTGACAAGCGAGGCGAAGACGTTGTACACCTATATTTGGAGTGGCATGAGCACCGGTTCAGTACAACTTATAAAGAAATCCTACCGGGCTTCTCGCAAAAGGATTGCATCGACAGATTGGAGGAAGTAGAGGACCTGATGTTGCGCCTCACTAAATCCAACACAATTCAGGAGGTACAAAGCCGAACCTGTCTCCTGATACCGAAAATCCAACTTCGGAAACTAAGAAAGCGCATCCGGAAAATTAAGGAAGAGTATATCGAGGGGGGATCGGTGGACACCGTAGCGCTGCGGGTATTAACAAGTTTGAAAAAGGCAAAATGGAAATACGTCAAGAAATAGAGCGGCTGGAAGCGATATGCAGCCGGATGCAGGTACCGGTATATACTGCTCCTGTAATAGATAAGTTTCCAGTTAACTGTCCAACACCTCCAAGGGAGGTTGAGACACCGATATTGGAGGAAGTTGAGGTACCGACCTTGGAGGTTGAGGTACCGACCTTAGAGGATGCAGCACAATTAGAACCTCCAAATGAAAATGCTGCACCGATAAACCCCGGTGAAAGTGCCGATCCAGATCCCACCGAGCACTCGCCTCCCCCACCACCGGAAGTCACCGCTTCGGACCCTCCTCAAGAATGGGCTGCTAAAGAATGGGTTGAGGACCGACTTCAGAAGCTTGAAGCACTCATATCGGAGCGGATCGATGACCGCGTACAAGAACACGACGTGTCCAAACTTCAACCATTCAAGGATAGATGCAACAACATAATTGATTCGGCCATGAAGCTCACCAACGTGACAAAGCAGCTGCTGGATCAACATCAAGCACGTCTCTCAGAACTCGGCGCCGGACTGTGGGAAGAGGCCGGTGAGCGCGAAAAATGTGTTCAGCGAACCGCAACTCTGGAGGATGTGACCTCCAACTTAAAGAAGGATTTCGAACAGGTCGACACAACAATTAACCGGGTCTCAGTAATAGAAAAGACAAACGAGAATCTCGTGGCCGAAGTAAAGGCACTTACCGAACAGATGGCCGAAATTCTAAAGGCTAAGGAGAACGCGGACGCCGCGGCTATAGAGGCGGATGCTCAAGTGGCTAAAAGGGTCCAGGATGCGCTGGACGCCGAAGCTAGCAAAGATAAAGAGGCGTCGCGATCGCCTCAGCTGACAGAAGCGGAATTGGAAGCCGCACGAATTCAAAGAGGAGAGGCCCTGTTCCCAGGGTTTGCTGATAAAGTGGCCAATCGAGCTGCGGAGGATGCCGCACGGTTGGAAAGGGAAGCACGGAGGCTGGAAGCCTATGCAAAGGATAACGAGAAGAAGAAGAAGGCGGCAAGCCGACCTAGTCGAGGACGAAGTCGAAGAACAGCTGCGGTCCCGGTTTCAAAGGCAACGATCCTCCCAACAGACCAGGCAACAGCAACCGAAGAAAAAGAAGAGTGCCTATGACTTCACAGATTCTGAATAGGGACTATCCTTCTTTCTCTTATTGGTCTTAGTGTTTCTATATGTTTTGTCTTTTCCGGTCATCTATAAATATATATAAAGTTATTTTTGAATCCGGCCTTATTTTGCATTTCTACTTAGTTTTGATAATTTTAAATAAAATAATCAAAAAGGGAGAAATTGTTAGATAAAAGATAAAGACTCTTCCAAAACTTCTCTCTCAAAATTTTTCGAAAATTCTCTAAGTCTTTTTCAAAAACCGGCCAAACAAAACAACCGGCCTACGGTTGCAAACTTACATGATTTTGATAATTTTAAATAAAATAATCAAAAAGGGAGAAATTGTTAGATAAATTCAGACCGGTTCAAATAAACCTAACTTAAATAAAATTTCCATGCAGGAACAAGGAACCGGACCGGATGAACAAGAGAACTGACTGAAGAAACCTAACCGGTCAAGCTACCAAACCGATCAAGAGTATTCGGAACGTAACCGCACAAAGGAAGGATCGGCCAAAGCTCAAAACCGGAACCATCAAACAGCCGATCATCCACAAGACAAGAATAACCGGAAGAAGTCCGGTTACATCACTACCAAAAGACATTCGGCCAAGTCAAGCGGCCGACCAGTACAAGAAGACAATTTAGGTATCTGTTGAGAATGATACCAAAGGAACAGACTGAATACTTCCATATCCATGCAAGTCTGAGGAAAGACTGTAGGCTGCAGAAAACAGTACTACCGGATCCTTCTACTTCGGGATAAGCCAGAAAGGAAATCTTCAAAGTACAGACAACTGTCCAAACAGACAGTGCCTACATTGAGTAAAAGACAAACCCAGCAGGTCTGTCTTACAAACCGGAAGAACAGACCGGCAGGTCTGAGACATAATGCCAGGTCTGAGCTTGACCATCAGGTCTGAGGAAACGACCGCAGGTTTGAGACACTGAATCACTGCACCTCTGATCGGCCAATCAGATTCAAGGCAGTGAAATATGACCGTTGGCATATTTCACCTATAAAAGGAGGCAGTTGCAGAAGAGTAAATGCGGGACATACATTGGGATAACGAGAGCTAAGAGCATTTACTACAAGTGATAACAGTGTGCTATTCTAGAAAGCCTAAGTGTTGAAAGTTAAAGTGTGTTCTACAATTTCGGTGTAAATTGTAAGAGTGTTATCGAGCAGAAAATAAGTCTCGATCGGCTTGTACTTGTATTCCTTAGTGAATATCCTTCTCGCGGTTTCGAGAGGAAGGGGTGACGTAGGAGTTTTATCTCCGAACATCCATAAAATCTTTTGTGTTATTTACTTTCTGCTGGCTTTACTATATAACCGACTAACTTAACCATACCGCTCCAAACCGACTTTATACTAGCCATACCGAATATCCAGATTACCGAAACCGACCCACCATCTCCAAATCTTCATCATCCGAAACCGACCGTGCCTATCATACAAGCGTACCGCTTCAACCTGAAAGCAAACCTCTTCCGCGCTTGAACCTAGTTCAAGGGTTTGTGACAGGTTGTGTAGTATTGAAACCCCGGTGTTAATCTCTAACCGGATTAATCACCACCCTACGAGTGAGAACCGCTAACCGGTCCAACCCCCGGTCCACCAGCGGCGACCTAGATCCTAACAATATATAACTAGGAATGTATTGTGATAATATTTTGGAGATTATTTGCCAAAATATTATTGTTGACCTAGTTGAAGCGTATTTAAAGGTGCAATCGGACACTTTAGAAAGCTGAAGTTTTTAACCTTGAGAGCATCGTTTCCGTCCCAGTAATGTATTTGTTAGGGTTTTAGGAGACCGAGTGTTATATCAACTTGTGTCATAACCTTAGTCTGTGTTGTTGTAATCCTTGTTTTAATCTCCTAATAAGTTATGTTGCAAGGATACAGATACGGGTATCGTATCAAATACAATACGGATACAGCGATACGACAAATTTTAAAAATATAGGATACGATACGTTTAAGATATGGATATTATTAAAAGTTATTAAAAATATATATATAAAATAATAATAAAAAAATAAAAAAAAAATATTAATAGTTAGTTCATAACTTGATGTGAATCTTAAGTTTATCTTGTTTATCTAAGAAACACATAAGATAGATAAAGTAAGATAAGGGAAGTTTTAGTCAAGAGGAGGAAATGTTGATTTAGGGTTAGTTTTGTTTTAAACATTTCAATCCTCCTAAATTTTTTACTTTTAAAAAATACCCAAAACGTATCAAAGACGTATCCAAACCGTATCGGATTAGTCAACTCCATAAAAAGTCAACAACACTTCTTTTGCCATATCTGATACCCGTTTTGCCGTATCCGTATCCGATACTCTAAATTTTTTTTTGGAGTATCCGTGCTACATAGCTAATAAGATTATCTCTATTTGATTTATTAGATTTAGTGATATATTTATGTGGATGGAGCATAGAAGGAATTACATTTTTTGATGTAACTAAGTCCGAAATAAAGTTATCCCTCCCAAAATTTTCACATGTAAATGTTTGTTAATCCCATAATATTTTTTTATATTCTAAGAGTAAGAGTAGTGGCGGACCTACTAGGGTGGCCTTAAGGCCTAGGCCTCCCCAACCTTAGAATATGTTTTTTTTAATATAATAATTGAGCTCCACCTCTTCCTTTCTGCCGTATGGACAATCTCTAATCTCTCTTTCTCTCCATTCCCTCATTTATTTTCATCTCTACTCTAATTCCTATCCATCTGATCTCTCATTCACTCTAATCTCCATTCCTTCATTCCTCCAGGCTCCAGCGGACAACAATGAAAACCGTGAAAACTGATTTGCGTAATCGAATGGGAGATGAATGGATGAATGACAGTTTAGTTGTATATGTTGAGAAAAATATTTTCTCAACTATTAAAAATGAGCCAATATTGCAATATTTTCTACAAATGGAATCTCGTAGAATAAATTTGTCTTCATTTGTACCAACTCATGGACAAAAATAATTTAGTAATTGAGCTTGTTAGTATTTTTATGTAATTACTAAGTACAATTTTAATTAGAAAATGCATTTATTTGATCGCCAAAAAATTGCAACGTTACTATATATTTGGTCCCGAGAAAACATTTCTGGATCCGCCAGTATCTAAGAGTATTTTTCATAATATTTTAGATTAAATTTGAAGAAGTTCTGTATATAATCCTTATATCTTTGGTAATTCTTCTTTCAAACTTTTTTTTTGTTTTCTTTTGTTTTAACACATTATATATATATATATATATATATATATATATATATATATATATATATATATATATATATATATATATATATATATATATATATATATATATATATATATATATATATATATATATATATATATATATATATATATATATATATATATATATATATATATATATATATATATATATATATATATAAAGTAGCTTAATTAATAAAAAATAATGTAGAAAATTTAGACTGTCTATCCAAATTCTAATTTAAGTTGTAATTTATTTTCATCTAGTTAAGCAAAGCCTTTGTATATTATGTTTTATTATAAAATTGGAACCATATTAACTTATTAAAAAATTATTAATATATTTGTAAATTTAAAGTTATTTGGGAACTGAATTATAATTTATACCAATGAAAACAATAAAATAAGAACATGATCTCATTAGAAAGAAATCTTTCATATCTCTTTGGCCGCGGTCTAAAGGAAACTTAATTTTGTACTTAGGTTCTCTCTCTCATTCCTAAGGAAACTTTCATTTTCTATCTAGATTTTCTCTCCCCGAATTCATTTCTGATTGGTTCTTCTTTTTTCATTGATCATAGTTCGATCACAAAGACGATTAAGACTTTGGTGATAGAGTTTTGATCCGATGAAAGTTGAGATTTATGTGCATCTTTTCAATCCAAATGAGTTTTCAAAACGGATAGAGAATCAGAATCATTGGAGGATTCATATACAATGTATATATAAGTGATACAGTTTATGTGTATGATGATTTATATAGAAGTGTTAGGAATGCTGCAACATTTATATCAAACACAATTCAGGTATATTATCTATCTTTATTATTTGTATAAGATGAACTCTAGAATCATCTTCTAGAATGAGTTTGGTTGTAGATTTTCTTGTGAAATGGCCTTATATTCATCTTCATATTTTCAATTTGATCTCTTGTTATTACAAATTTATTTATCTCAACCCATATTTATTTTATTTATTTCCTAGGCACTAACTAGTATTTTTGTGTTTGGGTGCTATAAATGATCTAGGTAAGCTTCTAGGAGAACTCGGGGCAGAGTTTGAATAAGTTTGAGGACGAGTTTGGGAAAGAGAAGATCGGGGACGAGTTTGGAGAAGAGAAGATTGAGGTCGAGTGGAAAAAAATGAAGCAATATCAAAGTTGGGAAACTGAGTTTGAAGATAAATGTAATGTCAATGAACGGAGATGAGTGAGATATAAATAGTTCAATAAATAAGATTAGAAGTTTAAAAAATAATCTTGGATAGGATATTTTAATCTAAATGTTTTGAAATGATTAAGAAGGTGTAATATGTAACATATTAATGAAATTAAATTAAATAAGTTGATGTTGATTCAAAATGTGTTGTTAGATGTTTAATGTAATGTGTGAGCTTAATTTGAATGAATGATTGTGAATTTGTTCAAATTTATTTAAGTTTTAAAAGCAGTTTATAATATTTTAAATTAATTTGTATTAATTTTATTAAGCTTACTAATACTTGAAACTACATGCTATTAAATTAATATTTTTTTTAATCATTATTTCAAACCAAAATGACAAATTAGTGGGAAGATTTTAAGTACTTTGGGATTAAAGTTTTATTTAAAGTAAAAGGTGAAGACAATAAATATTACTCAATGGAACAAATCAACCATAATAATGTCATTAAATAATAGTAATAACTCTAGTAACTTTAGTTTTAAGGAATTAAAATGACAAAGAAAAAGATTGGAGTTTCTTCTTAAGCCAACGACTATTATCAAATATGAAATTTTCTTCCTAAACCAAAGACTATTATAATGCATGAATTAGTGTGGTATGAATATTTTTAATAGGTTCTACCCTAGGGTCAGTGGCGAATCAAGAACCAAATTTTAATGGTAAAAATTATAATTAATTTTTACTATACAACACTTATATTAAAAGTATAATTAATAATGATAATAATAAATATACAAAATCACGCCGATACTAATAAAATATTTATTCTTTTACAATTCAACTACTACTAGACGTACAAACAAATGTAGACAATTTGGTGTTCATTTATTGAAAATGTTGTAAAATGTATTCATTTGAATTATGGGAAAAATCTCCTTCTCGACGTATACTACCAAATTAGCGTTCATTCACTAATCGCCCATTCTATTACAAAAATCAGTCTTAATAATTTTCATCTTAGAAAATACTAATTCAACAGAAACAGTCGTAACAGGTAAAACCAATCCTAACTCAATCAACCGATATACCGATGTAAAAACTCTATATTTCCCAATTTCAACCATCTTCATAGCAAGACTTTGCAAATCTCTAATTATAATCTCTTATGCATTAAGAATCATCTAGTTTTTTGGATTATATTATATTACTTCATTAAAGAAAATATTTATATATACATTACATTATCCAAATGAAACAACACAAGGTGTAAACAAAGCTTATTATTCCATTCCTATTTTACCCTAAGTCTTAGACCATATATATATATATATATATATATATATATATATATATATATATATATATATATATATATATATATATTATTTTTTTATTCTAAGTATTTGATTTCCTTAAATAAATTACACAGTCATTTTACATTTTTCCACTTATTTCTCTATAGTAAACACAGGCCTTTTTTTTTAGTAAAAGCACAAGTGCTAGATGTAGTGGTGGGATAGACTATAGAAAAGAGGTCAAACTTTGACTTGTATTATTAAATTGTTTTTAAGTGGTTTCATTAATATTCCAAGACTAGTCCCATAGGGGCACGATGGAGAATTCTCTTTCTCCTCTTCACCGTCCGGTTATTTTTAAGTGGTTCTCTTAATATTCCACGACTACTCCCATAGGGACATGATGGGGAATTCTCTTTCTCCTCTTCATTATACGGTAGTTAACCGTCGGCGGCGACGGCGTTGACTAGCTAAAACTCTAAATCTTATTATCCCGTCGCCCATGGCTACTGCGGTTGCACGAGTCATCGGAGATTGCTTCTGTTGGGAAATGTTTCTTTACCAACAAACTGTCATTAGAAAATTCAGATCAAAAATAATCTTTATGGTGTGTTGAGATGTATTGAATTGATGATGTAAGGAAAGAGAATATTGAACAAAAGAAAAGTATATATTTTTGGTGGGTAAATTTTATTTAAGGAAATAAGATTAACACAAAAGAAAATGTGATCTTTTGTTATGGTAATATATAAATAGAAAAGTATTGTGATAATATTTTGTACACTATTTGCCAATATATTATTGTTAACCTAGTTGAATCTTATTTAAAGGTGCAGTCGGGCACTTTAGAAAGCTGAAGTTTTTGTTTTGAGAGCATCGTTTCCGTCCCAGTAATGTATTTTTGGGTGTTTTGGGGGACCGAGTGTTATATAAACTCTCGTGTCATAACCTTATTCTGTACTTTTGTAATCCTTGTTTTAATTTCCTAATAGATTCTCTTTTTGATTTTATTAGATTTAGTGATATATTTATGTGGATGGAGCATAGAAGGAATTACATTTTTTGATGTAACTAAGTCCGAAATAAAGTTATCCCTCCCAAAATTTTTACATTTACATGTAAATGTTTGTTAATCTCATAATATTTTTTTATATTCTAAGAGCAGTGGCGGACTTACGAGGGTGGCCTTAAGACCTAGGCCTCCCCCAACCTTAGAATTTTTTTTAATATAATAATTGGGCTCCACCTTTTCCTTTCGGCCGTATGGCCTATCTCTGATCTCTGATCTCTGATCTCTCCTTCTCTCTATTCCCTCATTTCTTTTCTTCTATACTCTAATTCCTATCCATCTGATCCTCATTCTTTCTATTCTCTATTCCTTAATTCTTCCAGGCTTCAGCAGACAACAATGAAGACCGTGAAAACTGATTTGCGTAATCGAATGGATATGAATGGATGAATGATAGTTTATATGTATATGTTGAGAAATATATTTTCACAACAATTGAAAATGAGCCAATATTGCAATATTTTCAACAAATGGAATCTCGTAAAATAAATTTGTATTCTTTTGTACCGACTAATGGACAAGAATAATGTAGTAATTGTGCTTGTTAGTATTTTTATGTAATTATTTAGTAAAATTTTAATTAGAAAATGCAATTATTTGATTGCCAAAAAATTGCAACGTTACTATGTATTTGGCCCCGAAAAAATATTTTTGGGTCTGCCACGGTCTAAAAGTGTTCTTCATAATATTTTAGATTAAATTTGAAGAAGTTCTGTATATAATCCTTATATCTATGTTGGTAATTCTTCTTTCAAACTTTAATTTTTGTTTTCTTTTGTTTTAACACATTTTATATATATATATATATATATATATATATATATATATATATATATATATATATATATATATATATATATATATATATAAAGTTGCTTAATTAATAAAAAATCATGTAGAAAATTTAGACTATGTATCAAAATTCTAATTTAAGTTGTAATTTATTTTCATCTAATTAAGCAAAGCCTTTGTATATTATGTTTTATTAAATTATTAAAAAATTATTAATATATATTTGTAAATTTAAAGCTATTTGGGAACTGAATTATAATTTATACCAATGAAAAGAATAAAATAAGAAAATGATCTCATTAGAAAGAAATCCTTCATATCTCTTTGGCCACCGACTAAAGGAAACCTAATTTTGTACTTAGGTTCTCTCTCATTCCTAAGGAAACTCTCATTTTCTATCTAAGATTTTCTCTCCCCGAATTCATTTCTGATTAATTCTTCTTTTTTTATTGATCATAGTTCGATCACGAAGACGATTAAGACTTTGGTGATAGATTTCTGATCCGATGAAAGTTGATATTTATGTGCGAACCTATCAATCCAAATGAGTTTTCAAAGTGGATAGAGATTCGGAATCATGGGAGGATTCATATAAAATGTAAATATAAGTGATACAGTTTATGTGTATGATGATTTATATAAAAGTGTTAGGAATGTTGCAACATTTCAATCAAACACGATTCATGTATGTTAGATAAATTCATACCGGTTCGAATAAACCTAACTTAAACAAACTTCCCATGCAGGAACAAGAAACCGGACCGGATGAACAAAAGAAAACCAACTGAAGAAACCGAACCGGTCAAGCTACCAAACCGATCAAGAGTATTCGGTACGTGACCGCACAGAGGATCGGCCAAAGCCTAAAAGCCAGATCCATCAAATAGCCGACTATCTACAAGACAAGCATAACCGGAAGAAGTCCGGTTACTTCACTACCAAAAGACATTCGGCCAAGTCAAGAGGCCGACTAGTACAAGAAGACACTTTGGGTATTTGTTGAGAATGATACCAAAGAAACAGACTGAATACTTCCATATCCATGCAAGTCTGAGGAAAGCCTGTAGGCTGCAGAAGACAGTACTACCGGATCCTTCTACTTCGGGATAAACCAGAAAGGAAATCTTCAAAGTATAGACAACTGTCCAAGCAGACAGTGCCTACATTGAGTAAAAGACAAACCCAGCAGGTTTGCCTTACAGACCGGCAGGTCTGAAACAGGATACCAGGTCTGAGACGACCGGCAGGTCTGAGACACTGAATCACTGCATCTCTGATCAGCCAATCAGATTCAAGGGTTCGAAATATGACCATTGGCATATTTCACCTATAAAAGGAGGCAGTTGCAGAAGAGTAAATGCAGTTACTAAGAGTTACTAAGCGGGACATTAAGCGAGACAAGTGAAGCGTTGAGAGCATTTACTACAAGTGATAACAGTGTGGTATTCTAAGAAAGCCTAAGTGCTAAATTCTAAGTGTGTGCTACAATTTCGGTGTGAATTGTAAGAGTGTTATCGAGCAGGAAATAAGTCTCGATCGAATTGTACTTGTATTCCTTAGTGAATATCCTTCTCGCGGTTTCGAGAGGAAGGGGTGACGTAGGAGTTTTATCTCCGAACATCCATAAAATCTGTTGTGTTATTTACTTTCTGTTGGCTTCATTATATAACCGACTAACTTAACCATACCGCTCCAAACCAACTCCATACTCACCATACCGAATATCCAGATAACCGAAACCGACCCACCATTCCTCAAATCTCCATCATCCGAAACCGACTCCGCCTATCATACTCGTGTACCGCTTCAACTTGAAAGCAAACCTCTTCCGCGCTTGAACCTAGTTCAAGGGTTTGTGACAGGTTGTGTAGTATTGAAACCCCGGTATTAATCTCTAACCGGATTAATCACCACCCTACGAGTGAGAACCGCTAACCGGTCCAACCCCCGGTTCACCAGCGGCGACCTAGATCCTAACAATTGGTATCAGAGCAGTTAGTTTCAATACTCAAGCAAACATGTATCAGGATAGGCCTCCAATGCTAGAAGGTGATGACTTTGCCAACTGGAAGGCACGCATGCACCTGCACCTAGTCACCTTGGATGATGAAATGGAATCCATTCTAACCGAAGGACCTATAGTCATTGATAAAGATAGAAAAGAATGGACGGCTGAAGATAGGAGAAGAAACAATCTGGACAACCATGCAAGAAACCGAATCTCCAACAGCGTGGACAGAAACACATACTGCAAGATCAGAGATTGCAAAACCGCGAAGGAGACATGGAACACAGTTATCCAGATCTTTGAGGGAAATGAAAGAACAAATGAGAACAAGATGATGGTAGCTACACAGAAGTTCGAAAGCATCAAAATGAAACCAGGAGAAACTATGAAGGAATATAGTGACCGGTTCACTGGTGTGTTAGATGAATTAGCAACTCTGGGCAAGAAGTATGACAACAAAGAGGTCATTATGAAGGTCTTGAGATCTCTTCCAAGCGCCTGGGATATAAAAACAATGGTAATGAGGGAATCAAAGAGCCTACGTAAGATGAAATTATACGATGTATTCGAAGATCTTAAGGCATACGAGTTCGAAATGAAATCCAGAACCGAAGAGGAAGTCTCGGCCTCAACATCAACCAGAGCATTATTCACATCTACAGAACCGGCTGTACCTGCTTCTGTACCCACACCTGCACCGATACCAGTCCCTGCACCTGCACCCATCAGAACAGCCGAACAGTTTACTGAGGACGCCATGGCCATGCTCGCACAGAAGTTTGGGAGGTTCATGAAAAGGAGCCAACCGACAAACAACTACTATGGTGACAAATCCAATGTAAGATGCTATAACTGTAACTGTATGGGACACTTTAAGTGGGAATGCAGGAAACCAAGGAGGGATACCCAGAAACCGGAATATCAAAATGACAGAAACAATTATCAACAAGCCGGTGAGGGAAGTGAGGTGCCAAAAGCACTGATAGCCGACGATGGAGGAAGTTTGTGGGCTCGCAGTGACAGTGACGATGAACTCACGTGCCTTATGGCTAATGAGGAACAGGTATTCGACTCTCCCTATGATGAATTTACTAAAGATGAGTTATATGAAGCATTAAATGACATGGTAGAAGAATATAAGAACCTATTAACCATGTTACCTAAACACCTCAACATCAAGACCGATCCTATAGTACCGATCCCAATATAAACAGAGGTATCTGTCATAACTGAACCAGAAGTCACACAACCTGATGATACTCACACCCTAGAAACCGAGTTAGATCCCAAGATCGAACAACCTAGTGAACCGACTAGAGAGCTAACCGAGGAAGAGAATGCCCGATTCCAATATACGATGGCCGCTTATAAGAGATCTAGCGATATAGTAAAGGATATGAATAAACACTATAGGCATCCTCGTTGTAAGCGTGGTCTAGGATACACAGGGAATAGCTCTAAAAACCGAAAACCTATAGAGAAATCAAGACTCACAAAAGGAAACCTCCCCTTTATAAAATTTCTTAAGAGCACCTGGACAGCCGAAGAAGAGGAAACCGCATATTATAGGGAAGAGAAGTTAAAATACGACTATGTTGGCCCAACCGATTCATGGCTTGATCTTGAGAAAAGGAAAGCAGAAATCCTCAAATATAAGAAAGATTTTCCCGAGCCACGTAGGTTAAACTATAGATTACCGATTCAAAGATCATTTCCATTTAGGTTATCTGAAGGAAAACCGAAATACACGAGACCGAGCGCCAAAAGGACAGTTAAATCCCTAGCAAAGAAAACTGTCCGGTTCATCAAGGTTTGGGTACCTAAGGGACTAATCGCATGTGGACCCAAGTAAATGTGGGTACCAAACATTTGTAAATATGTATATTTTGCAGGATCCAAAGAAACGACTAGGAAACTCCGAATGGTTTTTGGACAGCGGTTGCTCCAGGCACATGACCGGAAATAGCAATTTGATAATCGACATCAGACCAGTAACCGGTGCTCCAATTACCTTCGGTGACAACTCAAAGGGTAAAACTGTGGGCAAGGGTAAGATTGTCCATGGTAACCTAACTATTGATAACGTACTTTTAGTTGAAAACCTACGTTTTAATCTACTTAGTATCAGTCAGATGTGTGATGCCGGATACACGGTAGAATTTCTTAAACATGCATGCTTAGTTAAAGATTCTCAAGGTATTGTGTTACTAACCGGAAATAGGATAGGAAACATTTATAAAGTAGACTGGAGAACAAGAGTAGAACATCCTATATGCATGATAGCTAAGACTGATCAAACCTGGCTATGGCATAAGAGACTAAACCATCTAAACATGAAAACCTTAAACTACATTCGCGGTAAAGAGCTAGTTGAAGGTATTCCTGATATAGTGTTCAACCAGGATAAGGTCTGTTCAGCATGCCAGATGGGTAAACAAACTAGGTCATCCTTTAAGAGTAATGGAAATATTCAATCTAGTCGATGCCTAGATCTTCTTCACATGGATTTATTTGGACCGATTCAGGTCATTAGTCTAGGCGGTATGCTTTACACCATGGTAGTTATTGATGATTATTCTAGATATACTTGGGTGATTTTTCTACCATCTAAACGTGAAACTGTATCAAATCTGATCACACTTCTTAAGCGGTTGCAAAATGAAAAATCAACTCGCATCAACAGCATTCGAAGTGATCGAGGTACCGAATTTACTAATAGTACATTAACTGCATATCTTGATGAATCCGGCATCAGACACGAGTTGTCTAGTGCTAGGACTCTTCAACAAAATGGCCTGGCCGAGAGAAGAAACCGGACTCTCAAGGAAGCCGCACGGTCTATGATAGCCGATTCCGGTATTGCTCAGAAATTTTGGGCTGAAGCTATCAACACTGCATGCCATACACAAAACCGGTCCTTGATTAACAGATTTCACAACAAAACACCATATGAGGTTTATTTTAACAGAGTTCCTAAGCTTAAATACCTCAGGATTTTCGGTTGTAAATGTTATATTCATAATAATGGCAAAACTCAACTCACTGCTTTTGATGCAAAGACCGACACCGGCATTATGCTAGGATACTCGTC
This sequence comes from Impatiens glandulifera, assembly GCF_907164915.1. Taxonomy (NCBI): domain Eukaryota; kingdom Viridiplantae; phylum Streptophyta; class Magnoliopsida; order Ericales; family Balsaminaceae; genus Impatiens; species Impatiens glandulifera. The sequence continues at coordinate 62,623,362 of NC_061862.1, read as the reverse complement.
AGTAAGTAAAGCATATAGAGTATATAATAATAGAACTGCAACCATGGAGGAAACAATTCATGTTGTTTTCGATGAATCGGTTGAGAGTAACACTACTTCATGCTTTGACCTACACAACAGATTGGAGAACAATGATATCCATTCTGATAGTGAAGATGAGACTCCGGTCTTCAGGGGATTCGTCCATGACCTAATGGGTAACATTGATACCCAGCCGGATCAAGCTGTTTCACAACAGGAAGCTGACACTTCGGTCCAATCCGAGGGAGTCGGTCGGTCTGACAATCTCGTTCAGCCTACCGACAAGTCTAGCCTTGATCAAACAAACGGCAACCTGGTAGACACTCCTGAACTGAACCTCAGAAGAAACAGTAAACATCCTCCTGAGCAAATTATTGGTGACCCTTCAGAACCTGTTCGAACTAGGAGTCAACTTCTGGAAGGATATTTTAACTCTGCTTTTATATCCCAGATTGAACCGAAAAGAATAGATGAAGCACTGTCAGATCCGGATTGGATCTTGGGAATGCAAGAAGAACTAAACCAGTTTGAGAGTAGTAAAGTCTGGTACTTAGTTCCCAGACCGAAAGATAAATCGGTCATAGGAACAAGATGGGTATTCAGAAACAAACTCAATGAAGACGGTTTGGTCACGAGGAACAAAGCCAGATTAGTGGCTCAAGGTTACAAACAGGAAGAAGGCATTGATTTTGAAGAGTCATTTGCTCCTGTAGCCAGGATTGAAGCCATTAGGATTTTTCTTGCATTTGCTGCTTTCAAAAATTTCAAAGTCTTTCAAATGGATGTTAAAAGTGCATTTCTGAACGGTGATATACGTGAAGAAGTGTACGTTGAACAGCCACCCGGTTTCAAAAATGCTGCATTTCCAAATCATGTGTACCGGCTGAACAAAGCTTTATACGGTCTAAAGCAAGCACATAGGGCCTGGTATGATACGCTAACCGCATTTCTATTAGAGCATGACTTCACCATCGGATCGGTGGATAAAACTTTGTTCAAGTTTGAAAAGAAGGAACATATCTTACTTGTTCAAATTTATGTAGATGATATTATTTTCGGTTCCACCGATCCAAAGCTCTGTGACAAGTTCTCAAAAATGATGACTGATAAATTCGAAATGAGTATGATGGGAGAATTAAGTTCTTCCTAGGTCTTCAGGTTAAACAACTTAAGGAAGGAACATTCATCAGTCAACCGAAATATACCAAGGAGCTGCTAAAGAAGTTCGGTATGGACACCTGCTCCTCGGCGGCCACTCCAATGAGCTCATCAATCAAACTGGACAGGGACGATGAAGGCCAATCAGTAGATCAGATTGCATACCGAGGCATGATCGGTTCCCTACTGTACCTGACAGCGAGTAGACCAGACATCCTGTTTGCAGTTGGTGTGTGTGGGAGATTTCAAGCAAATCCAAAGCAATCCCACTACACAGCCGCAAAGAGGATACTGAAGTATCTAAAAGGCACACCTGATGTCGGTCTGTGGTACCCAAAGGACTCATCATTCAATCTAACGAGCTACTCAGACGCAGACTATGCAGGCTGCAAGATTGACAGAAAGAGCACCAGTGGAACATGTCAGTTCCTAGGTGACCGACTGGTGTCATGGCATAGCAAGAAGTAGACATCAGTGGCCACATCAACTGCGGAGGCTGAATACTTGGCGGCCGGAAGCTGCTGCTCTCAACTCCTCTGGATCCAACAGCAGCTGAAGGACTTCGGTATCATAGCCGAAGAGTCCCCGATATTCTGTGACAACACAAGTGCCATTGCAATCACCTACAACCCGGTTCTCCACTCCAGAACCAAGCACATCGACATCAGACATCACTTCATCCGAGAGCATGTCACGCTGAAGCATATCCGGCTGGAGTACGTACCGACCGATCAGCAAGTAGCCGATATCTTCACGAAGCCGCTGCAGGAAGCTAAGTTTTCTCAATTTAGACTTACTCTCGGCTTAACCGATATTAACCAAATCCTCCCAAAGGATACTTAAAAGGAAATCGGTTCAGACAGACAAACCGGTAATTCTTCCTAAGATGTTGAACTTTGAATCTTCGGGGTGTTTGTGGAAGAACCGCACAGCCTATCAGATAGAGTAAACCGACCGGCTACTTGGTGCATGCACCACATAACCGCATCGGGATGAACAACTGATAGCTGACCGGTTCGGAAGAAAGCTACCCCAGATTATTTGAAATTCAAACAAAAGAGGAATAGTTATCAGAGGTTAAAGGTCTCTGCTCTGCATCATTGCCTTTTTAAATAAACCTGGTCGTGCCTAAAAAGACGTGAAGATCTTTTAATATCTTTCACAGTCCAGGCCTATGACCGACACCTAGACCTGCAAAGTTGCCTATTTTATGCAAAGATTCCTACCCTGCAGTTAATACGCATCATCTCACTTAATGCCCGGACAATAGGCTAGCCCCGAAACCAGTATTTAAAGGGAATACTCATTCACTCAAACACTCACAAAACAAAGCTAAGGCAAAACACTCTCTCCATCTCTAAGGCGAAATGTCTATCTTCACAAACATCCTACAAGTTAACTTTGAATCTTGCTCCGATACAGATCACTATGATCTGTATCGAATGATCAAACAGCTGGAGGATACCGGCCTCCAGTACTTTCTGGATGATAATCAAACCATCTATCCTCAGTCTGTCGTGGAATTTTTCAACAATGCTAGGGTGTACCGGGGGACACCATATTTCAATACCCACATCCAATCGAAAGTTGGAGGTACTCTCTTTGATTTCACCGAGCAAGATTTTGCTCGGTGCTTCGGTCTGCCCAAACAAGGGCTCACGGACCTCCATCCTCCAGCCGACACTAAGGCTGAGGTCTCTCTCTCTCTCTCTCGATCTGATGAGCCCGTCGATGACCATGGCTCTAAATATCCCTTGAGGGCTGAATACCAGCTCCTCAACGACATCATAGGGAGGAGCATCCTCGGGAAAGATGTAACCAACACATATTGCACGGCAACGTTCAATATGATGGCGGCCATCATAACAAGGACGCCGGTCAACTGGTCCAGGGTGTTGTTCGATGTCCTTATTTGGATAATCGGCACCAGGTCAGTAGCACTCGTTCCCCAGATCAGCCGACTGTTTGAGGAGCTTGGGGTCCCAACCTGTCCAGGCGAAGATCTGGACCGCAGCCAAGTGTTCACCAAGGAGATCATCGACTCGTTCTACGATCGGGTTGAGGAAGAGTGGAGGAGGAACCGCTAAGTCACTCCTTCTTGCATCCGGTCATTTTGCTTCATGCACCGGATGTATTATTATTCGACTCAAATCTGACCATATCGGCCTCATCCATGTCCACTTCGGTTCTATTCGTGTTTCTTATTTCTGTATGACATATTTCGGCTTTATCTCTACCACTTTCGGTCTCTATCTAATCAATGTTGTTTATGTGATAAATGCACTTAATGAGATAATCTTATTTAATGAGATAACTCCCAACCACCTACATATTTACTTTCCAACTAATCTGGTTGCTTCCCAACTAATATTTACCTCGAGCCTTGCAATCTGCTCCTTCCCCATGCATCATTAAAAGGGAAAGATTCTCTTCCTTAATAAGACAAAACTGACAATCAATGCACAGATTTTCCCTCCAAAACCGATCCTATTTAAGGAGTCATCTTCCTCTCACTCTACCACATCCAAAATCACTTGTATTCCTCTTGAATCCCTTCTCTCTAGACCATAATCATGCCAAGCCGAACTTTGGGAAATTTTCTAAGTGTTGACTTCGGCTCATGCTTGGCCGAATGGGACTATGACCATCCAAAGAAACACATGTTTGAAAGTCTCATTGTTACCGGTCTTCAAGCCTTCCTTGACGAATCCGGTCCCATACTGACTGAGGATGTCAAGGAATTTTTCAGAAATGCCATCAACTGGGGAGATCGCATTGTAACCACTGTAAGGAATCATACCTTCCGGCTTGATGAAGCCGAATTTGCCTCCCTTTTCAATCTGCCCAAAGAAGGGTTCTCTGATTTTCCTGCCATGGAGGGAACCGATGAATACTATTATGGGTTCCGCTGCTCTGCAACCTTCGATACGGTGGAACCCCATGGGTTAAAGACCCGTCTCGGTCGTAGCACTCAGCTACTTCTTGAGATTGTCACTCGGTCCATTCTGTGCCAATCTGTAAGTCAGCGGTATTCAAAGAATACCTATAATATGATGACTCACATCTACAACCACACGCCCATAAATTGGGCAACGGTTCTCTATCAAATCTTGAGGAAAATGGTGCGGACCAAGAAGGGTCTCGGCTTTGCACCCCACATCAGCAGATTGATTCTCAAGTACCGGCCAGATTTTGGACCGGGCACACCGGCATCCTCCTCAAACATTCTTGATGCAGATGCGGTGGTGGAAAAGTATTCCAAGATGGTGTTTACTGCCTAAATGTCTATCTTTCGTATCATCTTATCAGTTTTCTCTATGTACTCCTTCGTTTCGGTCTAAAATATTGCTTTAGTTTCAATGACCGTGTCCCTCTAACCTTTGCAAATTTATCTAAGTAACCAAATATTAACTCGCTCCTATCCGGTTTCATAAAATCTGAACTGTTAATCGAAATGTCTGAAACCGATTGTTCATTCGGTATCAAAGAAAAGATTGTGTCATCCATGACATAGACAAATTTTGGAGGGAAATCTCCCGCTCAAAAATGCCGCCCATTGATCCGTACGTAACCGCCCACTGTTTGGCGTCCTTTCGTTTTGGAGGGAAAACTCCCGCCCATTCATGATGGGACGGTTTGGCTTCCAAACCGTGCCTATAAAAGGGGGCCTTCGTCATATTTTTCATTTTCACACAGATTCACTTTCTCTCTCTAAGCAACTAAATTCTTTGAAGCCGAATTCTCTCATTCTCAAATTCTTCAAACATGGGTCGTGATTCGGTATTATTCAAACTATACTCTCAAGTGGACTTTGAAGAGATTCGGCAGAATGGAACAACCGAGGCAAAAGAAGTTATTGACCGACTGATTAAAACCGGTCTGGGATATTTTCTAGATGGCCCTCACGTAATTTACAAGAACGCGGTCGAAGAGTTCTTCAAAACCGCAACCATCTCATACGATAGGATCCTCGCAACAGTTTGCGGTTCTCAAGTTGAGATCACCGAAGCAGTGGTGGCCGAGAGTTTGCGTCTTCCAACTACCGGCATGGACGCAATGGCAGAGATAGACGAGGAAACTTATAAAACAGCTCGCCGCGTCTTATCGGCGACCAACAAGCCGGTTACCACATCCGGAAAGAAACGGATGCTGAAACCGGAGCTTATCCCGGCATGTGACGTATTTGCCAGGGCGATACTGGCAAGAGGAGGGAATTTCAGCAATCTGACAAGAGACAAAATCAAAATGATTTTTCGTCTGATGGAAGGAACAGAAGTGAACTGGGCAAGATCGGTATTCAGCAACCTCATGGACATGGTAAGATCAGATTCAGCCAGGTCATGGGGGTATGCCGTACAACTCGGTAAGATCTTCTTACACCTAAACATCAATGTCGGTCCCGGTGTTGGGATAATAAAACGTTGTATCATTCGTTCGAGGCAATTTCTTCCAAGAAAGCAGTCGGCCTCCAGTTCCTCAGGTGGCCGAAAGAAGAAAGCCGCGAAGAAAAATGCCCCGGCAAAAGAAAACACCGGAGGAAAGAGAAAAGAAAAGGTAATTTTCGAAGACCCACCTCAACAAACAGAGGATGAGGAGTGGGACAATGAGGAAGCCGACACAGAGGGAACCGAAAATAGAACGGACCATGACGATGATCTTTCGGCTAGAAGTCCGAACGATGCCGAACATAGCTTCAATCCTGAGACCACCGAGGGTGAGGACGGGGTTGACACAGGTGCCAATAATGAAGGCCTCAGCAGGGAAGAAGCCGATGAAGCCGAGGCCGAAAGATTAGCACAGAATATCTTTTTCGGCATCAACAAGCGGGACGAGGACGTCATAGACTTATATCTGGAGTGGCATGAGTACCGGTATAATACAAAGTATAAAGACATCCTATCAGACCTCTCGCAAGAAAATTGCATCGCCAGATTGGAGGAAGTCGAGAAGATGATCTTAAGCCTCACAAAATCCAATACCATTCATGAGGTACAATGCCGAACTTGCCTACTGATACCGAGAAGTCATCTTCGACAGCTAAGAAGGCGTATCAGAAAGATTAAGGAAGAATATGCCGAAGGGGGATCGGTGTCTACAGTAGCACCGCGAGTATTGGAAAAGCTTGAAAAGGGCAAACTGGAAATTCGGCAGGAAATAGAGCGGCTGGAAGCCATATGCAATCAGAAACAAGTACCGGTATATACCGCTCCAGTCATCGAAGAATTTCCAATTGACTGGACAACAACTTCAAGAGAGGACACTGAGACACCGAGGGACATTGAGACACCGAGGGACATTGAGACACCGATGCAGGAAAATGCTGAGATACCGACTTCAAAGACTGTTGAGGTACAGAGTTTAGAAAATGTCGAGGTACCAATCTCAGAGGTTGCGGTAATGAACTTGGAGGATGCGGTCACATTGGAACCTCCTAATGAGAATGCTGCACTGATAGATTCCAGTGCAAGAGCCGATCCCGATCCCACCGAACAGTCAATCCCCTCTCCACCACCGGAAGCCTCCGTTTCAGTTCCTCCTAAGGAATGGATTGAAGACCGGCTCCAAGAGTTTGAAGCATCCGTTTCAGGACGGATTGGTGAGCAACTTAAGAAATTTGAAGTGTCCACATCAGGGCAGATTGAAGACCGGCTTCAGAAATTTGAGGCATCAATATCAGAGCAGATTGATGACCGCATACTTGACCACAACGTCTCTAAGCTTCAACCGCTCAAGGATAGATGCGAGAACATTTTCGATACGGCCATGCAGTTCGCCGATGTGACAAAGAAGGTTGTGGATCAACATCAAGCACGCCTAGCGGAACTCAGCACCGGACTGTGGGAAGAAGCCGGTGAGCGAGCAAACTGTGCTCAGCATATTGTAGCTCTGGAGGGTATCACTTCGGAATTAAAGAAGGATTTCGACCGGGTCGACACGACAATTGACCGAGTCTCGGTGCTGGAAAAATCAAATAAGACTCTCGTGTCCGAGGTAAAGGCACTTACAGAACAGATAGCCGAAATCCTGAAAGCTAAGGAAGTCGCGGATGCCGCGGCTATAGAGGCCGATGCTCTGGTTGCTAAGAGAGTCCAGGAAAGGCTGGACGCCGAAGTTAGCAAAGACAAAGAGGCGCCGCGAGCGACTCAGCTGACCGAGGAAGAAGTAGAGGCCGAAAGAATAAGAAGGGCCGGGCTTTTATATCCAGGATATGCTGAACAAGTGGCAAGACAGGCCGCAGCGGATGCCGAAAGATTAGAAACGGAGCAACGAAGGCTGGCGGGATTTGCAAAGGAACACGAGAAAAAGAAGAAGGCGGCCGCCTCTGCTTCAGAACCAAAGAAAAGAAAGAAGCCGGCTCCTAAGAAAGTTCGGATTGTGGAAATGCTCAATACAATCTCTGACCCGGTCGAGACGGGTACTTCGCAGCAAGACGATCAAGTCGAGGATGAATTCGAAGAACAGCTGCGGTCCCGATCTAAACGACCACGACACTCCACGCAACCGCAACCGCAACCGCCACCGCAACCGAAGAAAAAGAAGAGTGCCTATGAATTCACGGACTCGGAATAGGGACTATCTTTCCTTTTCTTACTTGTCTCAGTATTTATGCTTTGTCTTTCGGTTATCTATAAATATATATAAAAGTTATTTTTGAATATCGGCCTTATGTTGCATTTCTACTTGGTTTTGATAATTTTAAATAAAATAATCAAAAAGGGAGAAATTGTTAGATAAATGATAGAGATTCTTCCAAAATCCTTCAAAAACTCCTCCCTCAAAATTTTTCGAAAAATTCTCTAAGTCTTTTTCAAAAACCGGCCAAACAAAACAACCGGCCTACGGTTGCAAACTTACATAATTTTGATAATTTTAAATAAAATAATCAAAAAGGGAGAAATTGTTAGATAAATTCATACCGGTTCGAATAAACCTAACTTAAACAAACTTCCCATGCAGGAACAAGAAACCGGACCGGATGAACAAAAGAAAACCAACTGAAGAAACCGAACCGGTCAAGCTACCAAACCGATCAAGAGTATTCGGTACGTGACCGCACAGAGGATCGGCCAAAGCCTAAAAGCCAGATCCATCAAATAGCCGACTATCTACAAGACAAGCATAACCGGAAGAAGTCCGGTTACTTCACTACCAAAAGACATTCGGCCAAGTCAAGAGGCCGACTAGTACAAGAAGACACTTTGGGTATTTGTTGAGAATGATACCAAAGAAACAGACTGAATACTTCCATATCCATGCAAGTCTGAGGAAAGCCTGTAGGCTGCAGAAGACAGTACTACCGGATCCTTCTACTTCGGGATAAACCAGAAAGGAAATCTTCAAAGTACAGACAACTGTCCAAGCAGACAGTGCCTACATTGAGTAAAAGACAAACCCAGCAGGTTTGCCTTACAGACCGGCAGGTCTGAAACAGGATACCAGGTCTGAGACGACCGGCAGGTCTGAGACACTGAATCACTGCATCTCTGATCAGCCAATCATATTCAAGGGTTCGAAATATGACCGTTGGCATATTTCACCTATAAAAGGAGGCAGTTGCAGAAGAGTAAATGCAGTTACTAAGAGTTACTAAGCGGGACATTAAGCGAGACAAGTGAAGCGTTGAGAGCATTTACTACAAGTGATAACAATGTGGTATTCTAAGAAAGCCTAAGTGCTAAATTCTAAGTGTGTGCTACAATTTCGGTGTGAATTGTAAGAGTGTTATCGAGCAGGAAATAAGTCTCGATCGAATTGTACTTGTATTCCTTAGTGAATATCCTTCTCGCGGTTTCGAGAGGAAGGGGTGACGTAGGAGTTTTATCTCCGAACATCCATAAAATCTGTTGTGTTATTTACTTTCTGTTGGCTTCATTATATAACCGACTAACTTAACCATACCGCTCCAAACCAACTCCATACTCACCATACCGAATATCCAGATAACCGAAACCGACCCACCATTCCTCAAATCTCCATCATCCGAAACCGACTCCGCCTATCATACTCGTGTACCGCTTCAACTTGAAAGCAAACCTCTTCCGCGCTTGAACCTAGTTCAAGGGTTTGTGACAGGTTGTGTAGTATTGAAACCCCGGTATTAATCTCTAACCGGATTAATCACCACCCTACGAGTGAGAACCGCTAACCGGTCCAACCCCCGGTTCACCAGCGGCGACCTAGATCCTAACAATGTATATTATCTATCTTTATTATTTGTATAAGATGAACTCTAGAATCAGCTTCTACAATGAGTTTGGTTGTAGATTTTCTTATGAAATGGCCTTATGTTCATCTTCAGTTTTTTAATTTGATCTTTTGTTATTACAAATTTATTTATCTTAACCCAAATTTATTTTATTTATTTCCTAGGTACTAATTAGTATTTTTATATTTGTGTGTTATAAATCATCTAGGTAAGCTTCTAGGAGTACTCGAGGCCGAGTTTGAATAAGATTGAGGACGAGTTTGGAAAAGAGAAGATCGGGGACGAGTTTGAAGAAAGAAGATTGAGGCCAAGTGGAAAAAATGAAGCAATATCAAAGTTGGGAAGCTGAGTTTGAAGATAAATGTAATGTCAATGAATGGAGATGAGTGAGATATAAATAGTTCAATAAATAAGATTAGAAGCTTCAAAAATAATCTTGGATAGGATATTTTTATCAAATTGTTTTGAAATGATTAATAAGGTGTAATATGTAACATATTAATGAAATTAAATTAAATGAGTTGATGTTGATCCAAAATGTGTTGTTAGATGTTTAATGTAATGTGTAAGCTTAATTTGAATGAATGATTGTGAATTCGTTCAAATTTATTTGAGTTTTAAAAGCAGTTTATAATTTTTTAAATTAAGTTGTATTAAGTTTATTAAGCTTACTAATACTTGAAACAACATGCTATTAAATTAATATTTTTTTACTAATTATTTCAAATCAAAATTACAAATAAGTGGGAAGATTTTAAGTATTTTGGGATCAAAGTTTTCTTTAAAGTAAAGGTGACGACAATAAAAATTACTCATTGGAACAAATCAACCATAATAATGTCATTAAATAATAGGAATAACTCTAGTAAGTTTAGTTTTAAGGAATTAAAATGACAAAGAAAAAGATTGGAGTTTCTTCATAAGCCAAAGATTATTATCATATATGAAATTTTCTTCCTAAATCAAAGACTATTATAATGCATGAATTAGTGTGGTATGAATATTTTTAATTGGTTCTACCCTAGGGTTCAATGGCGAATCAAGAACCAAATTTTAATGGTCTAAATTTATCAAGTATATTTATTTTTTACTATACAACACTTATATTAAAAGTATAATTAATAGTGATAATAATAAAGATACAAAATCACGCCGATATTAATAAAATATTTATTTTTTTACAATTCAACTACTACTAGACGTACAAACAAATGTAGACAATTGAGTTCTTCGGGTGTTCATTTATTGAAAATGTTATAAAATTTATTATTTTCAATTATGGTAAAAATCTCCTTCTCAATGTATACTACCTAATTGTCGTTCATTCACTCATCGCTCATTCTATTATATAAATCAGTCTTAATAATTTTCATCTTAGAAAATACTATTTCAACAGAAATAATCGTAACAGGTAAAACCAATCCTAACTCAATGAACCGATATACTAATGTAAAAACTCTATATTTCCCAGTTTCAACCATCTTCATAGCAAGCCTTCCTAAATCTCTAATCATGATCTCTTATGCATTAAGAATCAACGAGTTTTCTGGGTTATATTATATTACTTCATTAAAGAAAATATTTATATACATTACATTATCCAAATGAAACAATACAAGGTGTAAACAAAGCTTATTATCCCATTCCTATTTTACCCTAAATCTTAGACCACGTATGTATATATATATATATATATTATTTTATTCTAAGCATTTGATCACCTTAAATAGAGTACACAGTCATTTTACATTATTTTCCCACTTAATTATCTTTTGTAAATACTGGCCTTTTTTTATAGTAAAAGCACAAGTGCTAGTTGTAGTGGTGGGGAAGACTATAGAAAAGATGCAAAACTTTGACTTGTATTATTAATTTTTTTTAAGTGGTTTCATTAATATTCCACGACTAGTCCCATAGGGGCACGATGGGGAATTCTATGTCTCCTCTTTACCGTCCGGTTATTTTTAAGTGGTTCTTTTAATAATCCACGACTAGTCTCATAGGGGCACGATTAGGAATTCTCTTACTCCTCTTCATTGTTCGGTTGTTAACCGTCGGCGGCGACGGCGTTGAAGGGCTAAAACTATGAATCTTATTATCCCGTCGCCCATGGCTACTGCGGTTGCACGAGTCATTGGAGATTACTTCTGTATGGAAATATTCCTTTACCAACAATCTGTCATTAGAAAATCCAGATCATAAACAATCTTTATGGTATGTTGAAATGTCTTGAATTGATGATGCAAGGAAAGAGAATATTGAACAAAAGAAAAGTATATTTTTGGTGTGTAAGTTTGATTTAAGGAAATAAGATTAATACAAAAGAAAATGTGATATTTTTTATGGTAAAATATAACTAGGAAAGCATTGTGATAATATTTTGGAGATTATTTGCCAAAATATTACTGTTGACCTAGTTGAAGCTTATTTAAAGGTGCAGTTGGGCACTTTAGAAAGCTGATGTTTTTTGCCTTGAGAGCATCGTTTCCGTCCCAATAAAGTATTTGTTGGGGTTTTCGGGGATCGAGTGTTATATAAACTCGTGTCATAACCTTAGTCTGTGTTGTAACCCTTATTTTAATCTCCTAATAAGCTATGTTGCACGGATACGAGTTTCATATCAAATACGATACGGATACGGCGATACAGAAAATTTTAAAAATATAGGATACGATACGTTTAAGATATGCATATTATTAAAAGTTATTAAAAAATATATATAAAATAATAATTAAAAAAATAAAAAATATTAATAGTTAGTTCATAAGTTGATGTGAATCTTAAGTTTATCTTGTTTATCTAAGATACACATAAGATAGACAAAGTAAGATAAGGGAAGTTTTAGTCAAGAGAGGAAATGTTAATTTAGGGTTAATTTTATTTTAAGCAGTTCAATCCTCCTAAAATTTTTACTTTTTAAAATTTACCCAAAACGTATCCAAGACGTATCCAAACCGTATCGGATTGGTCAACTCCATAAAAAGTCAACGACACTTCTTTTCCCGTATCCGATACTCGTTTTGCCGCATCCGTATCCGATACTCCTAATTTTTTTTTGGAGTATCCGTGCTACATAGCTAATAAGATTCTCTCTTTTTGATTTTATTAGATTTAGTGATATATTTATGTGGGTAGAAGGAATTACATTTTTTGATGTAACTAAGTCCGAAATAAAGTTATCCCTCCCAAAATTTTCACATGTAAATGTTTGTTAATCCCATAATATATTTTTTTTTATTCTAAGAGTAGTGGCGGACCTACTAGGGTGGCCTTAAGGCCTAGGCCTCCCCCAACCTTAGAATATGTTTTTTATTTTAGGGTGGCCTTAAGGCCTAGGCCTCCCCCCAACCTTAGAATATGTTTTTTTAATAAACTAATTGAGCTCCACCTTTTCCTTTTTCTACCGTATGGATAATCTCTAATCTCTCCTTCTCTCTATTCCCTCATTTCTTTTCTTCTCTACTCTAATTCCTATCCATCTGATCTCTCACTCACTCTAATCTCCATTCCTTCATTCCTCCAAGCTCAAGCGGACAACAATGAAAACCGTGAAAACTGATTTGCGTAATCGAATGGGAGATGAATGGATGAATGATAGTTTAGTTGTATATGTTGAGAAAGATATTTTCTTAACTATTAAAAATGAGTCAATATTGCAATATTTTCAATAAATGGAATCTCGTATAATAAATTTGTCTTCATTTGTACCGACTCATGGACAAGAATAATTTAGTAATTGTGCTTGTTAGTATTTTTATGTAATTACTGAGTAAAATTTTAATTAGAAAATGCATTTATTTGATCGCCAAAAAATTCCAACGTTATTATGTATTTGGCCCCGAGAAAACATTTCTGGGTTCGCCACAGTCTAAGAGTATTTTTCAAAATACTTTTGATTAAATTTGAAGAAGTTCGTTATATAATCCTTATATCTATGTTGGTAATTTTTCTTTTAAACCTTTTTTTTTCTTTTCTTTTGTTTTAACACATTATATATATATATATATATATATATATATATATATATATATATATATATATATATATATATATATATATATATATAGTTGCTTAATTAATAAAAAATCATGTAGAAAATTTAGACTGTGTATCCAAATTCTAATTTAAGTTGTAATTTATTTTCATCTAATTAAGCAAAGCCTTTGTATATTATGTTTTATTATAAAATTGGAACCATATTAACTTATTAAAAAATTATTAATATATTTTTAAATTTAAAGTTATTTGGGAACTGAATTATAATTTAGACCAGTGAAAAAAAAAAAGAACATGCTCTCATTAGAAAGAAATCTTTCATATCTCTTTGGCCGCCGTCTAAAGGAAACCTAATTTTGTACTTAGGTTCTCTCTCATTCCTAAGGAAACTTTCATTTTCTATCTAGATTTTCTCTCCCCGAATTCATTTCTGATTCGTTCTACTTTTTTCATTGATCATAGTTCGATCACAAAGACGATTAAGACTTTGGTGATAGATTTTTGATCCGATGAAAGTTGAGATTTATGTGCGACCTTTCAATCCAAATGAGTTTTCAAAGCGGATAGAGAATCAGAATCATGGGAGGATTCATATACAATGTATATATAAGTGATACAGTTTATGTGTATGGTGATTTATATAGAAGTGTTAGGAATGCTGCAACATTTATATCAAACACAATTCAGGTATATTATCTATCTTTATTATTTGTATAAGATTAACTCTAGAATCAGCTTCGAGAATGAGTTTGGTTGTAGATTTTCTCGTGAAATGGTCTTATGTTCATCTTCAGTTTTTAATTTGATCTCTTATTATTACAAATTTATTTTATCTTAACCCAAATTTATTTTATTTATTTCCTAGGTACTAACTAGTATTTTTGTGTTTGGGTGCTATAAATGATCTTGGTAAGCTTCTAGGAGAACTCGAGGCCGAGTTTGAATAAGTTTGAGGACGAGTTTGGAAAAGAGAAGATCGGGGACGAGTTTGGAGAAGAGAAGATTGAGGCCAAGTGGAAAAAAATGAAGCAATATCAAAGCTGGGAAGTTGAATTTGAAGATAAATGTAATGTCAATGAACGGAGATGAGTGAAGATAAATATAATGTCAATGAACGGAGATGATTGAAGATAAATGTATTGTCAATGAAAGGAGATGAGTGAGATATAAATAGTTCAATAAATAAGATTAGAAGCTTAAAAAATAATTTTGGATAGGATTTTTTTTCTAATTGTTTTGAAATGATTAAGAAGGTGTAATATGTAACATATTAATGTAATTAAATTAAATGAGTTGATGTTGATCCAAAATGTGTTGTTAGATGTTTAATGTAATGTGTGAGCTTAATTTGAATGAATGATTGTGAATTTGTTCAAATTTATTTGAGTTTTAAAAGCAGTTTATAATATTTTAGATTAAGTTGTATTAAGTTTATTAAGCATACTAATACTTGAAACTACATGCTATTATATTAATATTTGTTTTTTACTCATTATTTCAAACCAAAATGACAAATTAGTGGGAAGATTTTAAGTATTTTGGGATCAAAGTTTTCTTTAAAGTAAAAGGTGAAGACAATAAACATTACTCAATGGAACAAATCAACCATAATAATGTCATTAAATAATAGGAATAACTAGTAACTTTAGTTTTAAGGAATTAAAATGACAAAGAAAAAGATTGGAGTTTCTTCTTAAGCGAAAGACTATTATCATATATGAAATTTTCTTCCTAAACCAAAGACTATTATAATGCATGAATTAGTGTGGTATGAATATTTTAATAGGTTCTACCCTAGGGTCAGTGGCGAATAAATAACCAAATTTTAATGGTCAAAATTTAACAAGTATAAATATTTTTTTAATATACAACACTTATATTAAAAGTATAATTAATAGTGATAATAATAAAGAAACAAAATCACACTGATACTAATAAAATATTTATTCTTTTCAATTCAACTACTACTAAACGTACAAACAAATGTAGACAATTGAGTTCTTCAAGTGTTCATTTATTGAAAATGTTGTAAAATTTATTCATTTTCAATTATGGTAAAAATCTACTTCTCGACGTATACTACCAAATTGCCGTTCATTTACTCATCGCCCATTCTATTACATAAATCAGTCTTAATAATTTTCATCGTAGAAAATATTATTTCAACAGAAATAGTCGTAAAAGGTAAAACCAATCTTAACTCAATCAACCAATATACCAATATAAAAACTCTATATTTCCTAGTTTCAACAATTTTCCTAGCAAGACTTCCCAAATCTCTAATCATGAACTCTTATGCATTAAGAATCATCTAGTTTTATGAGTTATATTATATTACTTCATTAAAGAAAATAATTATATACATTACATTATCTAAATGAAACAACACAAGGTGTAAACAAAGCTTGTTATTCTATTCCTATTTTACCATAAGTCTTATACCACACATTTATATATATATTATTTTTTATTTTAAGCATTTGATCACCTTAAATAAAGTACACAGTCATTTTACATTTTCCTACTTATTTCTCTATAGTAAATCCTGGCCTTTTTTTAGTAAAAGCACAAGTGCTAGTTGTAGGGAAGACTATAGAAAAGAGGCCAAACTTTGACTTGTAATATTAAATTATTTTTTTAAGTGGTTTCATTAATATTCTACGTCTAGTCCCATAGGGGCACGATGGGGAATTCTCTTTCTCCTCTTCACCGTCAGGTTATTTTTAAGTGTTCTTTTAATATTCAACGACTAGTCCCATAGGGGCACGATAGGGAATTCTCTTTCTCCTCTTCATTGTTCGGTAGTTAACTGTCGGCGGCGGCGGCGACGGCGTTGACGGGCTAAAACTCTGAATCTTATTATCCCGTCGCCCATGGCTACTGCGGTTGCACGAGTCATCGGATATTGCTTTTGTTGGAAATGTTCCTCTTCCAACAATCTGTCATTAGAAAATCCAGATGATAAACAATCTTTATGGTGTGTTGAGATGTCTTGAATTGATGATGCAAGGAAAGAGAATATTGAATAAAAGGAAAGTATATATTTTTTGTGTGTAAATTTTATTTAAGGAAATAAGATTAACACAAAAAGAAATGTGATCTTCTGTTATGGTAATATAAAACTAGGAAAGTATTGTGATAATATTTTGAAGATTATTTGTCAAAATATTACTGTTGACCTAGTTGAAGCTTATTTAAAGGTGTAGTCGGGCACTTTAGAAAGCTAAAGTTTTTGCCTTAAAAGCATCGTTTCCGTCCCAGTAATGTATTTGTTGGGGTTTGGGGGACTGAGTTTATATAAACTCGTGTCATAACCTTAGTCTGTACTGTTGTAAACCTTGTTTTAATCTCATAATAAGATTCTCTTTTTGATTTTATTAAATTTAGTGATATATTTATGTGGATGGAGTATAGAAGGAATTACATTTTTTTGATGTAAATAAGTACGAAATAAAGTTATCCCTCCCAAAATTTTCACATGTAAATGTTTGTTAATCCCATATTATTTTCTAATATTCTAAGAGAAGTGGCGGACCTACTATGATGGCCTTAAGGCCTAGGCCACCCCATCCTTAGAATTTTTTTTTCATAAAATAATTGGGCTCCACCTTTTCCTTTCTGCCGTATGTCATATCTCTGATCTCTCTTTCTCTCTATTCCCTCATTTCTTTTCTTATCTACTCTAATTCCTATCCATCTGATCTCTCATTCTCTCTAATCTCTATTTGTTCATTCCTCTAGCTCCAGCGGACAACAATGAAGACCGTGAAGACTGATTTGCGTAATCGAATGGGAGATGAATGGATGAATGATAGTTTAGTTGTATATGTTGAGAAATATATTTTCTCAACAATTGAAAATGAGCCAATATTGCAATATTTTCAACAAATGAAATCTCGTAAAATAAATTTGTCTTTTGTTGTACCGACTCATTGACAAGAATAATTTAGTAATTGTACTTGTTAGTATTTTTATGTAATTACCGAGTAAAATTTTAATTAGAAAATGCATTTATTTGATCGTCAAAAAATTGCAACATTACTATATATTTGGCCCCGAGAAAACATTTATGGGTCCGCCACTGTCTAAGAGTATTTTTCATAATATTTTAGATTAAATTTGAAGAAGTTCTTTATATAATCCTTATATCTATGTTGGTAATTATTCTTTTAAATTTTTTTTTGTTTTCTTTTGTTTTAACACATTATATATATATATATATATATATATATATATATATATATATATATATATATATATATATATATATATATATATAAAGTTGCTTGATTAATAAAAAATCATGTAGAAAATTTAGACTGTGTATCCAAATTCTAATTTAAGTTGTAATTTATTTTCATCTAATTAAGCAAAGCCTTTGTATATTATGTTTTATTATAAAATTGGAAGCATATTAACTTATTAAAAAATTATTAATATATTTGTAAATTTAAAATTATTTGGGAACTGAATTATAATTTATACCAATGAAATGAATAAAATAAGAACATAATGATCTCATTAGAAAGAAATCCTTCATATCTCTTTGGCCGCTTCTAAAGGAAACCTAATTTTGTACTTAGGTTCTCTCTCATTCCTAAGAAAACTCTCATTTTCTATCAAGATTTTCTATCTTCATATATATTATTTTTTATTCTAAACATTTGATCACCTTAAATAAAGTACACAGTCATTTTACATTTTCCCACATATTTCTCTATAGTAAACATCGTCCTTTTTTTAGTAAAAGAACAAGAGTTAGTTGTAGTGGTGGGGAAGACTATATAAAAGAGGCCAAACTTTGACTTGTATTATTAAAATTTTTTTAGAGTGGTTTCATTAATATTCCACGACTGGTCCTATAGGGGCACGATGGGGAATTCTCTTTCTCCTCTTCACCGTCCGGTTATTTTTAAGTGGTTCTCTTAATATTCCACAACTAGTCCCATAGGGGCATGATGGGGAATTCTCTTTCTCCTCTTCATTGTACAGTAGTTAACCGTCGGCGGCGACGGCGTTGACTGGATAAAACTCTAAATCTTATTATCCCGTCGCCCATGGCTACTACGGTTGCACGAGTCATTAGAGATTGCTTCTGTTGGGAAATGTTCCTTTACCAACAAACTGTCATTAGAAAATCTAGATCAAAAACAATCTTTATGGTGTGTTGAGATGTCTTGAATTGATGATGCAAGGAAAGAGAATATTGAACAAAAGGAAAGTATATATTTTTGGTGTGTAAATCTTATTTAAGGAAATAAGATTAACACAAAAGGAAATGTGATCTTTTGTTGTGGTAATATATAACTAGGAAAGTATTGTGATAATATTTTAGAGATTATTTGTCAAAATATTCATGTTGAGCTAGTTGAAGCTTATTTAAAGGTGCAATCAGGCACTCTAGAAAGCTGAAGTTAACTAGGACACCACTAACATTAACTAATGCATTCGGGCCACCTCTAATATTGACTAATATATCTGGGTTATTTCTAGCATTGAAAAATGCGTTTGGGTTATTTCTAGCATTGAAAAATGCGTCTAGGTTATTTCTAGCATTGAAAATGTATATGAGTCATCATTGACATTGACTAATTATCTAGGACACATCTAGTATTGACAAATGCATCTAAGATATCATTGGCATTGTCTAATGTATCTAAGGAACCTTTAGAATTGACTTATGCATATGGGCCACCTCTAGAATTGACTAATGTATTTGAGTCATCTCTAACATTGACAAATATATCTAGGTCATCATTGACATTGACTAATGCATCTAGGCCACCTCTAACATTGACGAATGCATCTGGGCCATCATTGATATTGACTAATTCATCTAGGCCACCTCTAGCATTAACTAATGCATCTGGATCACCGCTAGCATTGACTAAAGCGTCTAGGACCACATATGGAATTGACTAATGCATATGGGCCACATTCGGCACCAGCGAGTGCATCTAGGCCATCCGACACCAGCACGTGCATCTGGGCCATCCTACATCGGCGCATGCATCTGGGCCATTCGGCAATAGCGAGTGTATCTGGGCCATCCGGCACCGGAGAGTTCATTTGGGCCATCCGATACCGGCGAGTGCATCTGAGTCATTCGACATTGGCAAGTACTTTTGGGCCATACACTAGCGAGTGCACATAGGTCATCCGGCACCGACGAGTGCATCTAGGCTATCTAGCATTGACGAATGCATCTACTAAGTTGTCTTATGACAAATCCAGATTAAAGAGAAAGGAGATAGAATATTTGGGCATTGATTAATGCATTTGGGGAATTTAAGGGAATTTAAGTCAAGGTGAAGATTTGTTGAGATATCTTGAATTGATGATGCAAAAAAGAGAATATTGAATAAAAGGGAAGTATATATTTTTGGTGTGTAATCTTGATTTATGGAAATAAGATTAACACAAAAGGAAATGTGATCTTTTGTTATGGTAATATATAACTAGAAAAGTATTGTGATAATATTTTGGAAATTATTTACCAAAATATTAGTTTTAACCTAGTTGAAGCTTATTTAAAGATGTAGTCGGGCACTTTAGAAAGTTGAAGTCTTTACCTTGAGAGCATCGTTTCCATCTTAGTAATGTATCTATTAGGGTTTCGGGGACCGAGTGTTACATAAACTCGTGTCATAACCCTAGTCTATGCTGTTGTAATCTTTGTTTTGATCTCCTAATAAGATTCTCTCTTTATGGTGGACATATCCAAGTTTTATCTTGGTGAACCATGTTAAAATCTGTGTCGTTCTTTATTACTTACATCATCTCATGCATTCTGTTACAACATGGTGAAAAGAGAAAAACCCAAATCGGGTATTGAAAAAGTCAGGGGTACTTAAGCCCCTTTTTGTACCCCTTGGATCCGCCACTGCCTAGGTTGACTCTAAAATGAAAATTCTAATAACTATGTATAATGTTTTTCTTTTTGGTTTGATAGTGTTTAAGAAGATATATCATTCACTTTGTGCTATTTGAGTTTTTTTGGTTTGATAAGTTTATTAAGCTGGGGAATGACCACTAATACCTAAAACTACATGTTGTTATTAAGATATAACATTACCCAATGGAACAAATCAACCAATAATGCCATTAAATAATAGGAATAACTCTAGTAACTTTAGTTTTGGGGAATTAAAAGTGAAAGAAAAAGATTGGAGTTTCTTACTAAACCAAAGACTATTATAACATATGAAGTAATGTGTTATAAATATTTGTATTCGCTTAATTACTATTTGGGACTTCAACTTTGACTTGAATCATTTGATGCTCGAACTATTAAATATTTTGTCATTTGAGCCTTTTCCAACTATTTTAAATGACGTGACATTACTTTTATTATATCAACCCTTTCTCAACCACACATAATATGGGTATACAACACAAAGTAAAAGATTGTAGAGAGAGAAGAATAATGTCAAATTGTGTTGAGTGAATAAAATTCTAACTAAGACCATATATTTATAGTCACGTAAATGGGCCTAGATGGCCCAATATCAAACAATTAGGATTTTATTTTATTATATCGTGAACCTAGGCCCAGGCCCCGATCAAAACTCATTTGGGTCACCATAATCTAGCAATTTTCACCTTAACACGGATCCAGTATGTCAAAAGAAAATTTGATCTTCAAATATAGACAACAATCATAGCAGTCTCCACCTCTTCCAAAAGCCATATGGCTTCAACAACCAAGATCAACTAAGTTTGAGCAATGCTCAAACTTAACAATGGGGAGTGTCTTCGTCATTATATCAGCAAGATTATCAACAGTACTAATTTTGCTCACATCAATATCACCACGAGCAATAACATCATGTACAAAATGATACTGTACATCAATGTGTTTAGTTCTTTCATGAAACATCTGATCTTTTGTCAGAAAAATAAAACTTTGACTATCACAAAAGACTATCGTCATCTGTAAATATTTCTTGAGTTCCCTGAATATCAGTCCACTCAGTCAAATAACTTATTTACAAGATTCTATAATGGCCATGTATTATGCCTATGTAGTAGACACGCGACTATACTTTTTAGAGTAGCTTTCCAACTAATCGCACAACCGCCAATATAGAAAAAAAACATGTAAGTGACCTTCTTCTATCATGATCGTCATCATAATTAGAGTCGACATAACCGACAACTCCATCTCTAGTTCTACCAAACTATAGGTGAACATCCGTTGAACCTTTCAAATAACTTAATATCCACTAAATTGCTCTCCAATACTCTTTACCTGGATTTGTCAGATATCTACTAACTACACTTATTAAATATGTCAAATCTAGTCGAGTACAAACTATTGCATAATAAGTGATCCAACTGTACTCAAATATGGAACTCGTGATATATACTCGATATCCTCATTAGACTAAGGTGGCATAACAAAAAAGAGTTTAATTTGAGTTGTTAATGGAGAACTCACAAAACTAGCATAAAAATGTTGAACAGATAAAGAATTTTGAAGTAGACGCAACTATCAAAATCACTTCTTTTGAAATCATGAATGGTCATAAAAGAGTCATAAATGAATTTCTTCAAATAAAAAATACAGTTATCTTCTCTTAAGACAGTAAATCATTTAGGTTGATGCATATAGATGTCTTTATCTAAAATTTCATATAGAAACACAGTATTCATATCTAACTGCTCAAGCTCCAAAATATGCATCGCCACGATGCCAAGTAATACTCAAATCAAAATATATTTCACAACCAGAGAAAACACATTAGTAAAATCAATCTCCGGAATTTGACTATAACCTTCCTCATCGAGTCTTCGAGAAGGTCTAATTTCATATATGAGCTTATCTACAGTAATATGATATTGTGGTGCAAGCGGTGAAGTCTAACAACTCTGGTGTAGTTAACGGTAGTGTTGTAGGTTCAAATTTTGATCTTCTCTCAAACTCCACCTGTTTGTTAAATTCTTGATAAATTTTATCTCGTAAAGATATAGAGGAGGTGGCATGTAACATATGTGTTTCATCAAAAGTAACATCTCGACTAATTATTACCTTTCTAGTTTTTAGATACCATAGTTTGTACTCATTTACACCAGATTTATAATCGATGAAAATACACTTCACAGATCGAGCTTCCAATTTTCCTTGATCAACATGAGTATACGTCAAACAACCAAAAATTCTCAAATCAAAATAACTAGAAGGAATACCATACCATACTTCTTGCGGAGTTTGTTTATTAATTGCAGTTCACGGAGAATGGTTAATGAGGAAGCATGCTAAAGCTGCAGCTTCAGCCCAAAAAGACTTTGATAAATCAACATTAAAAAGCATACAACGCACATTCTCCACCAAAGTTCTATTCATCCTCTCTGTCACACCATTTTGTTGTGGATTCTTAGGAATTGTATGGTACCTTACGATTCCTTTAGTTCTGCATAGAGAGTTAAATTCTTCAGAACAGAACTCTAAACCATTATCAATACACAAATGTTTTATTGGTTTCTCTGTCTATTTCTCAATCATAGAGAATAATGCATCATAAACATCAGTAGTAGTAACTACATCACGACTAAATAGTATAGTATCCCGAAAAGTGATATATGATGGGGGCAACGAACACAGAAGAATCAAAGATAAATCTTCATCGTCATATTTGATTTTTAAGGCTTCCAAATTAGCAACAGTTTCTTTAAATGCTGATATATGCTCTTGTAAAGGCGTACCTTCGTACATACGATGAAATTATAAATTTTGCTTCAAATGTAGTTTTTCTAGCTTCAGTCATAACCTAGAAGCACTCATCTCCTTCAGAACATCTTGTAGAATATTGTTGGATAGATGTAGATGTATATGAGACATAAATTTTCGATCCTTTTCTTTTTCTCTTCTACTGGTTCAAGAACTGGGCATGTTATCAAACCCTAATAGAGTTTCGTCCAAATCCATATGAGTGAGCAAACCTCGCATCTTTATCTTCCATAAATAAAATCTGGTGTTGTGATCCAACAATGGAATGTCGTACTTCATACTTGACATCTCCAAAAATAGATATTGTCTCTAAATCAAAAAAGCCGAAGGCTTTGATACCAATTGTTGAAAAAACTGGATATGAATCAAAGACTAATAATATAAATAAGAGATGAAGTATCAACCAAGAAAGCACGATAAATAACCCAAGATTTACGTGGAAACCCAAGATGGGAAAAACCATGGGCATAGAAGAAAAATTCACTATGGTTAAAATAGAAGATCAACTTAGAGAGAGAAGAAGAATGACAAATATTTTGTGTGTCAAATTGTGTTGAGTGAATAAAATTCTAACTAAGATCATATATTTATAGTCACATAATTGGGCCTAGTGGGTCCAATATCAAATAGTTGGGGTCACCATAATCTAACACATTAGATTGGAGAAAATATAGTCAAAGACACTTCAACACAATGGTGTGTCTAAAAGAATGAATTGAACGATTGAAGAACAAGTGCGATGTATGTTGTCTCATTCAAAGTTACCCAAATCCTTTTGGGAGACAGCGAGAACTAGAGTTCAACTGATAAATATTTTTTCTATAACAACATTGAATAATGACGTTTCGAAAAGAATTATTGGACAAGAAAAGATGTCTCTTATAAGAATTTAAGAGTCTTTGGTTGTAGAGCATTTGTTCATATCTCAAAATATGAAAGATCGAAGCTTGACAATAAAGAAAAATTGTGTCTTCATAGGGTTCGATCATAAATAGTTTGGATACAAGTTATGGGATTCAATGACAAAGAAAATCATGAGAAGTAGAGATGTTGTGTTTTTAAAGACCAAGTTATAGGTGATAGAGACAAGGTTGAAATGCTAGTTCCTCTACTAAAATTCCTATTATTTTGGATGCAACTCCACCTTCCATGAGTATTGATCATGGGGGAGACACTTAGGAAGGCGGCGGTAATGGTGTTAACGATGACGAGACAGTTGAACATATTGAGGAAGAAACTACATCGACGCTAATTGAACAGCATTTGAGAACATCTAATAGGGAAAGTCATCCCTTTGTTCGATATTTTACAATGAGTATATAATGCTCACAGATGGAGGAGAACCAGAAACTTACCAAGAAGGAGTCAAACTTAATGACAAGAAAGAGTGGTTGAAAGTCATGTAAGAAGATATTCAATCCTTAATGATAACCACATGTACGACTTGATAAAACTACCTCGAGTAAAAAAGAAAACACTCAAAAATAAGTGGGTATACATGTTGAAGATCGAAAATAATAGCTCACAACTTAGATATAAAACTTGGTTAGTTATGAAGGTTTTGGTTAGAAGAAGGGGATCGACAATGAAGAAATATTCTCTCTGGTGGTAAAGAATTGCTTAATACGAGTTTTACTAGGGTTGGTTGAATGCCTAAACCTAGAGGTGGAAAAACTTGACATGAAAACTGTTTTTCTTCATAATGAATTGAAAGAAGAGATTTATATAGAGCAACTCAAGGGATTCAAAGTTAGAGACAATGAACAACTTGTGTGTAAATTAAAAAAGAACTTTTATAGACTCGAGCAAGCTTTGAGGCAGTGGTACAAAAAAATTGACTCATTAATGATAAGTAATGGATATGGTAAGACTAAATCAGATCATTGTGTGTTTATTAAAAAGTACTCAGATAACAACTCCATCATTCTATTGTTGTATGTCGACGACATGTTGATCATTGGTCGCGGTGTTGACAAGATTGTCAAACTGAAAGCATAGTTGAGCATGTCTTTTGTATTGAAAAACTTAGAGTAAACGAAGAAGATTCTTGGAATGAAGATCTCGCGTGACAGGAAAAATATAAAGTTGTGGATATCGTAAGAAAGCTATATCGAGAAGGTTCTTGAACGGTTCAACGTGAGTAAAGAGAAAGTAGTAAACTTTACACTTACGGGTTACTTTAAACTTTCTAAAAGGAAATGTCTAACAAGTGAGAAAGAAGACGCGAAGATGAGAAAATTTCATACGCATCTGTAATTGGGAGCTTGATGTACGCTATGGTTGTTCACTAGATCGGATATCGCTCATGTAGTTGGCATTGTTAGCAGTTTTCTCTCAAATTCAAGAAAAATATACCAGGAAATAGTCAAGTGAATATTGAGGTATCTGAAAGCCACTTCAAAGGTGTGTTTATGTTTTGGTAGTGATGAGTCTATTCTAGTTGGGCACAGACTACACAATAATTTGGATGAGGAGTTTGTTAGGTCCAACTAATATCATGGGTGTTGAGGTGACTTGCCCATTAAGCTTGGATTAATAATATATAATATATTATTATATAATAATATATTATATTATTATATACTATATAATAAGCAGCAAAGGTTTTTAGACAGATACAGAAGATAGAAAAATAAGAGAGATAAAATATAAACCAAGGTAAGGGTTATATATTTAGAGTTTATGCGAGAAGATTAGGCAGTCATGAGTATAGATTTTCTCTTTGCAACGTGATTCTCTAGAATTTAATCTGTCTAGATCTTTATTTAGATTTTTTCAGATATTCGTTTGAGTATTCCACTTTTATAGGATAGTTTTTTGTTATTATTTTTGTTGTTGTAATCTACAATTAATGGTGAAGACTTTATATTAGTGAATCTCTAAGTGCTAGAGAAAATTTTGGTGTAACTCGTTTTAATATACTGAATGTGATTTAAGAGACCTATGAGTTCCGTATTTTTCATGAAAGGCTAATGTGGTTGATGATGCTTTGAGTAGGAAACCATCAAGAGTAGAGCCTGTTCAGATTTTGAGCTTAATGATTCGTCCTACTCTATTCAAAAAGGTTAAAGATGCTCAACAAGGTGATTCCTACTTAACGAATGTTAAAAGAGATTTAACAAAACGGAAAAAAAAAATCGAACTTCGATTGGATAATGATGGATTTCTAGGGTTCCAAAATAGACTATGTATTCCGAATAATGAGACGGTGAAAAAGAGGTACTAGAGGAAGCACATTACTCACGGTATACGATTCATCTGGGTAGCACGAAGATATATCGAGATTTGAAAGAGAATTTTTGGTGAAACAACATGAAAAGAGAAATAGTTGATTTCGTTTCTCAATGTCTCACTTGTCAACAAGTAAAAGTAGAACATCAAAGACCAGCAAGATTGTTACAGCCATTGCCAATCCCACAATGGAAATGGGAAAACATTTCTATGGACTTTGTTTCGGGACTACCGAAAACGAAAAGAGGAAATACCAAAGTATGGGTGATTGTTGACTGATTAACTAAATCAACACATTTCTTGGCGGTAACAACAGGACTTTCATTAGACAATCTAGCACAATTATACCTTAAAGAGATTGTACGATTGCACGGTAACTCGTCGTTTATTGTTTCAGATAGAGATAGTCGGTTTGTCTCTCGCTTTTGGAAAAGTCTACACCAATGTTTGGGGACAAAGCTGAATTTTAGCACCGCTTTTCACCATCGGAGTGACGGTCGAACATAAAGGATAAATCAAGTCATGGAAGACATGTTTCGTGCGTCTATCATCGATTTAAAAGGTTCATGGGATGATCATTTGCCTCTTATAGAGTTTGCCTATAACAACAGTTATCAATCTAGTATTCAGATGGCTCTTTATGAAGCATTATAAGGTCGAAGATGTCGTTCACCGATATGTTGGGATGAGGTGGGAGAGAGAAGGTACATTGTGCCAGATATATTACAAGAAACGATAGATAAAGTGCGTGTAATTAAGGAAAGATTAGTTACCGCCCAAAGTAGGTAGAAAAGTTATGCTGACAATCGTAGAAGAGATTTAGAATTTGGTGAAGGCAATCATGTATTTCTCAAAGTATCACCGATGAGGGGAGTAATGAGATTTGGATCACGAGGAAAATTGAATCCTCCATTTGTCGAACCGTTCGAAATATTAAGGAAAATTGGGAAAGTTGCATATGAACTTGCATTACCGCCACAATTAGCTGGAGTTCATAATGCCTTTCATATCTCCATATTGAAGAAATATATTCATAATACTAAACATTTTATCGAATATACCCCGCTAAAGCTGGAAAATGATCTAACATATGAGGAGAACCCTATTCGGATTGTGGACAAAAAAGAACAAGTGCTTCGTCGTCGAACTATCTCATATGTTAAACTCCAGTGGAGTAACCATTCTGAGAAAGAAGCCACATGGGAACTTGAAGATGAAGTAAGAAAGAAGTATCCTAAACTGTTTGAATCTACAATTGTGTATAGTTTGGAGGACGAAACTTCTTCTAAGGAGGTGTGATTATTATTATAATAATAATAATAATAATAATAAAAGATATAAAATAATATATATTATTTTATAAAAAAGGGTGTGGTCCACCATGTATTAAATGGGCATGTGTGATACTTGGCATTACCCCTTTTTGATTTGGTAAGACTCTTTTACGAGAGTGAAGAAGAGAAGAGAAAGGCTAAGAGAAAGGCTAAGAGAAAAAAAAAATGATTTGGCTTAGATCATCTTCAGCCCACCTGCAAACTCAACTCCATTATAGGTTTTAACCCTCCAATTCACCTGCAAACTCAACTACATTTTGGGTTTTCTTGCAAAATCTCTCTTCTCCAAACCCAAATATGCAGAGACATTATTCATATACTCAAAAGGTTTTCAAAACTTTCATTTCAGTCCTTTTAGTTTGTTTTTAATTAATTTATATAACTTATTTATATTTTAATTTGTTTACATATTTTATTTATTTATATATAAATAATTGAAGTAATTAATAAGTTGTTGTAAAGTTATGGGTTCAATTTGTAATTTTAGATAAATATATAGATAATATTGAAAAAATAAAAAATTATTATAAAAAGGAATATTCTGAAAATATTCTTTTGAGTTTGAGTTTGAGTTTTTGGGTTGAAGATGAATTGTTGTTTGATGGGATGTTTACTGCATTTTGGGTTTGAGAATAGGTATTTGGGTTGAAGATGGCCTTAGGACAAAAAAGAACTAACAAGGTAGGTAAATTTAACTATTTTCTTAGTCTTAATTAAACTACATTATCTGATGTTAATGATAGACGATTAAAGGAGACTAAAAATACATTAGGAAATTTGAGATAATGTAATATTGATAGGTATTGATAAAGGAATATATATTTAGTGTTGAGTCTTGTTTATGAGAGACGAATTGATGAAGAAATTATAAAATATGGTTAGCGTTTAGGAAATGTGTAGATATATGATGATATGACTTAGATTAGATATAAATGATAGGAATAGTTGAAGACGTAGTAGATTTACAATTGTATAGGACTATATCTGAAGAGAAATATGAACGTTTGAAATGATTGAAGTATTGAAAGATATTTGAGGATATGACTTATATGAAACATGAATGCTTGAGTTAGTTGAAGATATTGGAGATATTTGATGATACGAGTTATTCGAAAGAGGAATGTTAAGATTATTTGAAGACATTTGAGAAAGTAGATTGCATGAAAATATGTGAAGAAATTATTTATTATTATGTATATGTGGTTGTGCTGAAATGATGTGAATTGGAAGGGCATTGTGCCATTATGCTAACATGTGAATCTTTAAGGGCTTAGGCCATTATGCTAACATTTAAACTTTAAGGTATTATGCCAATACGCTAACATTTGAATCCTAAGGGCTTTGTCATTATGCTAACTTAAGGGCGTTGAGCCATCATGATAACATATGGATCATTAAAAGTTTTATGTTGCTAAGCTAATAAATGAATAAGTATGAATCTTATGCTGCTAAGTTGATTGTTAGACTATTAAAAGTAACTTCTAGAGTAATGAAGTTATTTTCATAGAATTAACTTTGAGTCCTAATTCATGATAAATTGTGTTTATGTGTATGTTGTTGTTAAAGAAAATATATAAATGGGGATTTTGTCAGTTGAGTTTTAGAGTAGAATTGTGATAAATGTATGTCTTACATAATGCATATCTTGTTTTCTTCATCATAATACATGTAACTTAATTAAGTTATTAAATGATTGTTATTTCCTACTAAGCGCATTTAGATCATTTCAATTGGATGAATTTTTTTCAGAAAGAGATCTGGAGTAGTCTAGAAGGATCAAAGAGATTGAAATATATATATATATATAAGTACTAATGATGAAGGCATTTATATTCTACACTCTGTATTTTGTTCACAAAAGTATAATTTAAAACAAGGATACGATGTTTTGTAAGAATTATTAGCCTAGAAGAAGATATGGTATCATTAGCATCTTTTGAGAACATTGTGAGATTATCTTACTATTGTATTAGTATTTATAAATATAAATGAATTATCTACTTTCAGGCGACTACACGTCCAACATATGAATTTGGGTTTGGAACGTGACAGTTAAGATTTTTCCATACGAAAATTCTTGATATTCAGATTCATTTTATTGATTATCTCATTGTGCCATGAAATAGAGAAATAAGAACTATTCCATTATAAAGAGGTTTTTCCAACAGTAATAGTAATAGTTAATCTCAATAGTTCATTTATTAAAGAGGACAACAATTACATTTTCTACTACAGTTACGTTTTTATGATCAATGAAATCGTCAAACTGAATGACGATTTGAACAAATCCAGCAAGATCACTATGACTTTGCTAGACTAATCAAGAAAACAAATCGTAGAGAGAAGGCAAAGAAACTTATCCACATCCATTATCGTTCAGTTATAAAAGTTACAAAGTATCAATAAGCTAAAACCCCCAAATTAGTTTTAACTAAAGTAACAAATAGCCTACTTTAAATGTATTATAATTTCAGTAACTTAAAAGATTCTATTAAAAATAATAACCTAAACTTATTAATTTATATTAATTCTACAAAGCTACAAATCTTCTTGATTCATTTAACTTGTTACTCCCCCTCAAGATGCACATCTTGTAAAAATAATCGCAATCTGCAATTTAGTGGATATGTACTGCAATTTTATAAAAACTGATTTCGAACTACATGACAATCGATGTCTAGATGTTTTGTCCGCTCATGAAATACAGGATTTTTCATAATATGAATAATTGCCTGATTATCACAATGTAATATAATGGGTAATTGAAGAACAATTCGGAAATCATTAATAAGATATAAAAGCCACTTAATCTCGCAAACTGTCACAGCTAAGCTGCGATACTCGGCTTCGGCTGAAGAACGAGATACAGTAGGTTTTTTGTTTTCCAAGAAATAACCGAATTTCCAAATATGATACAATAACCTGATAATGATTTTCTTGTTTCTGGACATGAGCCCCAATCAGAATCAGAGAATGCCTCAATATGTAATGAGTTATCAAATGGAAAAAACAGTCCCAAAGAGATTGAACCCTTTAAATATTTAACCAAATGTAAATCTGCTTCCCAATGACAATTCATTGGTTGATTAACAATTTGAGACAATTGTTGTACAGAAAATTTAATATATGATCTAGTATAATTAAGATATAACAATCTCCCAATAAGTCTCCTATATTTAGAAGGATCTGTTATTATAATCTCATGATCATTGGAAATTTTAATATCTTTGATCATGGGTATTTTAGTTGGTTTACAATCCATAAGACCAATATCACCAATAAGATCGAGAATGTATTTCCTTTGGTTAACACAAAAACCATTCTAAGTTTGTGCAATTTCAAAACCGAGAAAGAACTTTGCTTTCCCAAGGTCTTTTATGGTAAATTTAGAATTAATAAAATTCTTTACCAAAGAAAATTCAGTCAAATCATTTCCAGCAATAAGAAAATCATCAACATATATGAGCAAAACAATGATGGTATATTTAGAATGTTTAATATAAAGACAGTGCTCATGTTCTGATTTAATAAATCCTATTGTAGTTAGACTTAAAGAAATTTCAGCATGCCATTGTCTTGAAACTTGTTTTAAACCATATAAACTTTTATTAAGTTTACAAACAGGATTTTTTAAATCATAATGTACACCCTCAGGCAGTTTCATATAAATTTCCTCATCAAGATTGCCATGAAGAAAAGCATTATTGATGTCAATGTGATGTAAATCCCATCGTTTAGAGGCAGTAAGTGCAATTAAAAAATGAAGCGTAACTGTTTTAGCAACAGGTGCAAAACATTGATGGAAATCAATTTCATCTTATTGATTAAAACCTTTAGCCACTAAACGTGCCTTACATTTGTTTAAACTTCCATCAGAATTTAACTTTGTTTTGAAAATCCAGCGACAACCAATATCCTTTTTTCCTTTTGGTAAAGTTGTAATTTCCCAAGTATGATTATGTTTTAGAGCTTCAAGCTCATGGGTCATGGCTTGAATCCAATCAGAATTTTGTGAAGCCTCTAAAAATGATTGTGATGTGTAAGTATGATCAACATTACAAAGAAAATTAATGTATTCACAGTCTAATAGAGAATTTATAAAAGGATTAGGGATGTATTTACTAGAGTTTGTGGATTCAATGTCAACATAATTTATTTCAAAATCTTTCAACCAAGAAGGTGAATGTTTTTCCCTAGTTTTCTTCTATTTTGTATAAACATGATGAGAATCAATTGAATTAGGTAAAGTAACAATATGATCAGTTGATAAAGTAGGTTGATTATCAGATAATTATAACTTAGATTGAGAAGAATGTTCAAGCAAATCAAGTGGACTGTCAGAAATTTCTTCATGTGTTTTATCATCATCAAAATGTATTTCATTATCAAAAATAATAGATGATTCATAACTATTTGGAGCAGATATTGTGTCATGTGAATTATGAGTTATATTTTGATATGAAAATATATCTTCATAAAAGACAACATCTCTCGAAATTGTAACAACATCGTTATTAATTTCATAAACTAAATAGCTTTTTTGATCAGATGGATAACCAATAAAAATGCATTTAATGCCACGATCTTCAAATTTGGTTTTATGCGGAAAAACATTTGCAATGTAACATAAACATCCAAAAGCTTTAAGATGATTATACGAACAATTATCTTGATGTAGCATAAAATGTGGTGTTTTAAAATCTAAAACTGAAGATGGCATTCTATTAATTAAATAAGTTGCAGTAAGAAGAGAGAAAGGCCATAATTTAATATGAAGTTTGGATTGATTCATCAATGACCTTGCCACATTAATCAAGTGTCTATATTTTCTCTCCACAATACCATTTTGTTGTGGAGAATAGGCACAAGTTTTTGATGAATGATACCTAAAAAATTAAAAAATATATTGAATTTTGAATTTATAAATTCAGTACCATTATCACTTCTTACTATTTTAATTGAAGATTCATATTAACTTTTTACCAAAGTAATAAAAAATTTCATGTTTTCAAATACACATGTTTCATCTTTGAGAAGAAAAATCCAAGTCCATCTACTATAATCATCTACTATGGTTAACATATAAGAAACTTGAATTATTGAAGGTTCTTTATAAGGTCCCCAAAGATCAACATGAATAAGTTTAAAACATTTTTTTAAAACCAAACTATCAGGAAAAGACAATCTTGACATTTTTGAAATGGAATAAACTTCACAATGATGTATCTTATTTCCCAAACCAGGGTAGACATTATTCATGACTTTAGGAGATGGATGACAAGTCTATTATGCATTATAATACAATCAATAACAATAGATGAAAATTCAGTAGAACTACTATTAGAAATGTCTTTAGAACAATAGCGAAGAGAAGAAAAAAACAAATTTCCAATTTTCTTCCCAAGCTGGAATTTGTTGACCAATTTACGGTCCTGCAAAATACATTCATCTTCATCAAATATGCACATCATGTTCTCATCTTTAATCAATTTTGCTATTGATATTAGATTGTATTTGAAGTCTTTTGCTATCATAACATATTTTAGCACTAATCTTTCATTTAGTTTCATATCTCCTAATTTAACTATTTTTTTAATTGATCCATTCGCTAAATATAGGATCCTTACTTTCTCAAGTTTTTTAATATTAATGAGCAGTTTTCTAGTATTGCAAATATGACTGCTAGCCCCTGAATCTATCAGCCACATTATATCATTGTTATCATCATGATATGTACTCATACTATGTTCAAATGTAAATGCATAACAAGAATCATAACGGGTTGGAATTTTATTGTACTTACCTGCACTATACTCTGAAGTTCCTGCTGCTACCTTCCCTTTTTCTTTTGAATTTGTCTTGTACCATTCTTTGAACTATTTATATTTTGTTCCAATCACCTCTACATGTTCTTCAATGTCATCCAATGGAGAATTTTCCACATTTGTTGTGTTGACAGTAGCCTGTTTTTTTTATTGTTTGAACCACTCCAGATATCCAAACAATTTGAAACAACCTTCTTTAATGTGACCTTTTAATCCATAGTGAGTGCAGATAGAGTTCTTGTAATGTTTGAATTTTTCAGTAGGTAATTTTGAACTCCCTTCAATTTTCTGATTCTTGTTGTTCAATTTTGTCTTCTCCTTCACCATCATTGCAGTGTATTCTCCTTTAGATATGCTAATATTCCTCTTAGTTTCAACATTACCTAGAATAGTAAATGCCTTATGAACTGAAGGTCATGGATCTGATACTAACATATTATTTACGAAATATTCATAAGAGTCATTTACTCCCATTAGAAACTGAAGCAACTTTGCTTCTTCAACATCTTGCGCTACTTCATTTACAACCTTACATCCATAACAATTGACAGCATTTGATCTATCACAGTTGTACTTTCTTGTTGGCTTTAAATGTGCAGTTTCATTCCAAATCAATTTAACTTTAGAATAATGCTCAACAATATTAGAAGTACCTTGTTGAATAGTGGATATATCCTTCCCTAACTGAAAACGTCTTGGTCCGTTGTTGCCTTCATATGTACTTCGAATATCTTTCCATAGTTGTTGAGCAGTTACAGCATTCTGGAAATGAATTTTTAGGTTTTGATCCATAGTGTTCATTATCTAGTTTCTCACCATATCATCCACTAGCTTTCATTGCATTACTCCATCTACATCTAGTGGCATCTTACAAGATCCGTCGATGAATCCGAGTTTCATTTTTGCCTCTAATGCTAGTCTAATACTTGTACACCACTCATAGTATTGAGATCTTGTTAGTATAGAATTAGTAATTATTGCACCTGTGATGTCTCCAGTTTGAAGAAGTAGTGGATCAGTGTTGTATTTTTTCTTGTTCGTCATTCTCCTCTTCAATCGAGCCTTTGTTTCTTGATCTGAGTTTGAAGACGACGATCCTTCGCTAATAGTCAAATTAGGGTTTGAAATCTTCACTTCTTGATTCTTGTCGGTTGAATCGCTCTCCTCTGAGTTTGAAGAATAATATGAACCATGCTCTGATACCATGAACAAATCCAGCAAGATCACTATGACTTTGCTAGACTAATCAAGAAAACAAATTGTAGAGAGAAGGCTAAGAAATTTATCCACATCCATTATCGTTCAGTTATTAAAGTTACAAAGTATCAATCAGTTAAAACCCCCAAATTAATTTTAACTAAAGTAACAAATAGCACTTATATTTTACATGTATTAAAATTTCAGTAACTTAAAACATTTTATTAAAAATAATAACCTAAACTTATTAATTTATATTAAAGCTACAAAGCTACCAATCTTCTTGATTCATTTATCTTGATACGATTGCATCCTCTCGTAACAATCTGTTAGGGTAAACAATCAAGCCCTCGGTCCTAAGACAAATCCAGCACCTTTTTCTCGGCCCTATGGTGCATTTGGGCCAGCTTTATGTTCTGTTTAATAATTCATCTTTTATCTTCTCTTATATTTCTTTAAAACCGAATTCTATTAGTTTGGAAGTTGTTGTAACAAGTTTGTAACTGACTCTTGGGTAATTCAGCCTTTTTAAATGCTGATGCTCACCCCACTTTTTGGGGCTATGAATTAAATCTTTTGAAAGTTGGCTCTAAGTTATTCTTCCGGTCTTGGACCCCTATCTTGGACTGCTAGGTGTAATCTAATAATATTTCTCTTCTCACCTTCGGCTCTTCTCTCCTTAACCTCTAATTCTCTTCTCATTCTATGTCCGTTGTGCTTGAGTATTGAATTCCACCATCGGTCCCGATCATCAAGAACCTGTTTCTTGAATTAAAGAACTCGAAAGGCTCAGTTATAGTTTAAAGCTTAACATATTGGTTTTAGAGTTGGCCGATTCTCAACATGGTAGAAACTCGCCAGCAATCATAAATGGATGCGCTCAAGGCCCTTATTGAAAATCTGTCCCAACAAACAGCTGCGATGCAAGCTGCCATAGACTGAAGATTTGATGCGGCTGAAGAAAGAATGGCAGCCTTTGAGAGCGGGGCATCTGGAAATGTGCAAGAACCCCGCCACAGACCCTATGATGATAATTTTTATCACGGTCCTTCACCATTTAGGCCCTAGCACCCTGGCCAGAACCGCGACCAACACTATGCTCCTCCCACTCGGCTAACCAAGGTCGATTTTCCTCGGTTTGATGGGTCAGATGTCGAGGGCTGGCTAATATCTGCCGAGCAATTTTTCAGGGTGGACAAAACTAAGGATGCCACTAAATTAGAAATCGCCCCCATTCACTTTTCTGGCGAAGCAAGAATGTGGTATGGGTCATATCTTCAAAACCGAAATCATATGGAGGCCTTATCTTGGGACGTGTTCAAGAGAGACCTTATGACTCAATTCGGGCCATCTATACATGACACACCAATGAGACAGCTGATGAATTTAAAACAGGTTAGATTGTTACGTGTCCGGTCTAAGGGAAGAGATTGCGAACTACATCAGGATGCGATTCTCAGATTCTTTAAATGAAGCCATGGCCACGGCTAAAGTCCAAGAAGCAACATATCAGTCCTTAATGAGTAGTGGTAACTTATACAACGCTGAAGCACCGTTGCTGTCCACGCCATCCAATATCAACACAGTCGGGCCGAGCACCAATACCGACTTTAAGAATTCATCATATGGGTCCTCTTCAAATGCAAACCAGGGCCATGTTAAGCAATTAGACTCGGCCTTAGTGAATGAAGAGCGAAAGAAGGGCCTATGCTACTCTTGCAATGAAAAATGGCAACCAAACCATAGGTGTAAATCAAAATTATTCATGGTCTCGGCCAATCAAGAAGACCAAGAACCCGATCAAGAACCTGTTTTTGATGATTTACCTTCGTTGCTCGGCCCAAGGGATGAACCAGTCATATCCTTACATACCTTGACCGGGTCTAAAGCTTTTCAAACTCTCCAGATTCTTGGCAAAATTGGGAACCTGCCGGTAGTGATCTTCATCGATACAGGCAGCACCCACAATTTTATCAATAGTAGGATTTGGGAGAAAATAGACCACAGAATCATAGCAACCCGGGTGCAATCGGTTAGAGTAGTCGATGGGTCTAATGTGTTATGCTCTAGTGTTTGCAAAGACTTGAAGTGGTCGATGGAAGGCAATGAATACCAAACAGAAATGAAGGTAATTTCCATGGACGAATATGATATTGTGTTGGGAATTGAATGGCTGGTTACTCTAGGCCCGTCATCTTGGGACTTTGAAAAACTAACCATATCCTATGAGAAGCAAGACAGAACCACGGTCCTAAAGGGGATTCCTCGGTCGCAGGCCACTTTGATGCATGGAAATCAGCTGGAAAAGACCGTAGATGAATATAGTGTTGCTGCCAAAATGCAAATAAAGAGTAAGCCCGAAGGCCAAACTGTTTCCCTCGTGGCAATGACTTTGGAAGATATTCCTGAAGATCTAATTAGAAGTTATGGCTCGTTCGATATCGCTGTTATGCTGGTTTGGGAAAAGGACTTGGCCTGGATTTTTGATAACACTATAGAGTTTAATCAAAGCTGGAAGAAATTATTTTTGCACCAGGCGCTGGAGACATTGCAGCAACAAAGGTCAGCTCTAAACACTGAAAAACTCGACCTTGAGTGCACAGAAATTCCTCACATGGGCGGAGTGGCAAGCGACCCGGCAGTGGAAAAGACCGCGAGGAGCCGACTAGCTCCACCACTGAAACGATTCTACCGAAAGATTTTTAAGAAGACCGGTCCTATGCGGCGAAGTTTGCTGAACATTCTGAAGCCCGACCGAAGCAATAGTTTTGAAGTTGAAGATGCGCATTAGAGGCTGACCAGGCCACATTCTCTTCGTCGAGGGCGACGAACTTTGAAGGGGGAGATTATGTTAGGGTAAACAATCAAGCCCTCGGTCCTAAGACAAATCCAGCACCTTTTTCTCGGCCCTATGGTGCATTTGGGTCAGCTTTATGTTCTGTTTAATAATTCATCTTTTATCTTCTCTTATATTTATTTAAAACCGAATTCTGTTATTTTGGAAGTTGTTGTAACAAGTTTGTAACCGACTCTTGGGTAATTCAGCCTCTTTAAATGCTGATGTTCACCCCACTTTTTGGGGCTATGAATTGAATCTTTTGAAAGTTGGCTCTAAGTTATTCTCCCGGTCTTGGACCCCTATCTTGGACTGTTAGGTGTAATCTAGTAGTATTTCTCTTCTCACCTTCGGGTCTTCTCTCCTTAACCTTGAATTCTCTTCTCATTCTATGTTCGTTGCGCTTGAGTATTGAATTCCACCATCGGTCCCGATCATCAAGAACCTGTTTCTTGAATTAAAGAACTCGAAAGGCTCGATTATAGTTTAAAGCTTAACACAATCTTCGGCAAAGTATCCTGCCATTATGATCTCAACCACGACCCAAATTGGTTTTTCTTTTCATGAGGATTGGTATATTTACACGTGATATTATCATATCCTAACACTTAGTCGTTCATATTTGAGTTGAACCAACAATTTGGTAGATTTTTTCTAGCAAGGAAGAACCATCTGGGTAGTGGTTGTGTGATATTAATAACAACTCGACATTTGATGAAAGGATCAAGAAATTGAATTGAGTAATTTTTCAGGAAATTGAGCAAATTTGGGATATGAATATTCATGGGGTGAATGTAAAGTACACATCATTGGACCACTCCTATTCTAACATAAGACTGCCTTCAACCTTCCAAGGGAGTATTTGAGAACAATTTCCTTATATGATAGATGTGGAAACTTCACCATTGGAACATCTTGAGGGCGTCATTAATGACCTCCTAAGCACTTTTCCTTATATTGTTTTTCTATACTATAATTAGGATTTTCATATTATGATTAGAAGTTTTAATCAAAGAGATGATAAAAGAAGAAAATAAATAAAGGAGGAAAATGAGTGCAAATAAAAGGAAAGAATTACAGCTTCAAGTAATGAGATGATGAGGGACTTTACAGTTTACATTGGATATATGAACAATGAGAAAAGATACCTCCACTTTGCATATATAATTAAATATAAATTAAATTAAAAAAAGAAGAAGTTAAATTTAAAATAAATAAAAAAAATGTAAAAGGCTCCCACCACCGGTGTGAGTGGCAGATGAAGAAGACGGTGTGTGGTCTGTCCACCGGCGATGAAACGGCTCCCTGAAAAGGAGTTTTAACGCGGTTTAGAACACGGAAGGAGAAACGAGTTCTCAATTTTACAATTCATCTTTTTCCTAAACAAGAAATTAACACTGGTAACTACTCTGCTCTCCCTCCTCAAGATCGGGTCTAGGGTTGGCTGCTCAATTTCTTTCTCTCTCTCAATCAATCACCTTTATCCCACTTCAAATCTCTCCAATTTCCTCTACGTTTCTCCAGGTACACACATGCTGGTACTGCTCTATTTCTTTACTCAATTGCTTTCTTCTTTTTTCTCTTTTTAATCTATCATGTTCCCATTCGTCGTCATCGGAGGTATTACCCAGGCTTCAATTATCGCCAACGTTTAATCCGGCTTCTTCTTCTTCTTCGGCGTTGTTGCGTATTGATCCGCGAGGGTTTTGATCAACTCGACTAAAAAATTGCAGATGCCGGACGACGATTTGGTAGAGCTCAAGTTCCGATTGTACGATGGCACCGACATCGGGCCTTTTCGATACTCACCTGCTTCAACTGTAGCCATGCTCAAGGAGAGGATTGTTTCAGAGTGGCCTAAAGGTAGTGTTTTGAACAGATGGTTTCTCTTCTTTATATCTTTATAATTATTCAATTTGATTGTTGTGTGTTGGAGCAGGAACCTAGCTTGCTGTTTTGTCATTTTAGAACGATTTCTTTATGTTGTATGTGCAGGTTGTTCTGGTCGAATAGATTAATCATTTATGTATATGGCTGGTTCTCTTTGCCATTAATAGAACAAATTCTTATGCTAGTGAGTTTGGCTGTTTCTGGTGTTATTCTGTAGTCAGGGAATACATACATGTTAACATTTCTCAATTCCATTGGTTTCAAATGAAATGTAGGGATTTTGCTTATTCTTCAATTGGTCTTTTGTCATCGGAACTTTGTTCAAATCTTCTTTTTCGGGATTCAGATTTTATATGAAAATGTTATTTTAACAAGATTGGATCTTCATAAGTCTAATTTGAGGATCAGATCAATGATTGCATACTTTTATGAATCATAAGGCTTGGTGAATTCAACGATGTTTTAGTAGTTCAACCAACCCTTAACATCTAATTATCAACCTTAAATTACTGTGGAGTCAAGTAATTTACACATTGGTTTATAATCTCACATAGTATGGTTGTAAATAAGCTGCTTCTAACATGTGTTAAAGACTACATGTTGGTTATCTTTTATCAAGTGGATCTATTGGAGTTCCATTATTTTTAGTATGTCATTTGATCAAGTCATTTCTTAGTTTATTGTAAGGTTTAACATGCTTAAGTTCAATCTTACATATTCTTCAGCCCTTGCTCTTTGCAGGATATCTATGTAGTTATCCAATTTATTGTTTTTTCTTGTCTAATGCTAGAAAAGATTTTGTTCTGTACCTTAGATAAAAAGATTGCACCAAAGGCAGCAAATGACGTCAAATTGATTAATGCTGGAAGAATCCTGGAGAATAGTAAAACTGTTGCCCAGTGCAGGATTCCCTTTGGTGAGCTTCCAATTGGTGTCATCACAATGCATGTTGTCGTACAACCATCCTTAGTAAAAGCAAAAACAGGTATTTCTTTCTCTTCATGCAAATTTGATAGTGTTTTATTCCGTCTTGTTCTGTATGTTGGTATTGTTGGCATAACACCTTGTCAAGTTTGAGGATTCCCTTGACCTGTGATTGACTTACTGCACCTTTTAGTTTGATATTGTTGGCATAACACCTCCTGTCTGCAACGCCTTGTTATATTTTCATTGATAAGTTACTTGAGATTTACTACATACCCCTTTAAGGATATCACATTCAAATAACAAAACTGAAAATTAAGTTTTAATGTTGAATATTAAATTTTAAGTGCTGTATGAGTTAAGTATTTGACAAATTAAATATTGAATAAACCAAATAAAAGTATTGTAAAATGTGGAAATATTGTTAGGGAAAGTACTTAGAGACTATTTTTTTCTTATAATGTCAACATAAGTTGATTAATGTTCAGGGTTAAGTTATCTTCCGGATGCTCTAAATAGATTACCGAGTTAAGTCATAGCTCAATAAATTAAGCCAAATTTGATAGAATTGAATATAAATAATTAAGTAATAGTTATCCGGTGAACTTAATTTTATTTTTCTTTGCTAATGAACATTCATACATGTTTAGAACTGTTCGAAAGTTTAGATTAAGAGATAAGTTGTTGCTGGTTAATGTAATTGTAACTTTGTAGAGAAATGAATAGTTTCTGGAAAGCCTAATTTAAGACTGCCTGAGCAGCCAATTGACAAATAGTAATGTCTGTTTAGTGGAGTAGTGAAGGGTCTTGGGTATATACTGCAATAAAAGATGTACAGACTGATTAGTTAGAAGCTATATTTGGTCATCTGGGATGATCAAAAGTTGTGCTCGAAATATTCTTTCCATATGAAAGAGCAATCTAAATGTCATCAAAGAGTGTTATTTTAATATAAATTACTCCAAAGATAAAAGAATAACCCACTAAGGTAGCTCAATAAGGTAGCTCAAGTGGAAAAAGAACAGATATCTCAGGTTCGATTCTCACATCCTAAGTTGAAGTGAGGTTGTTCTAGCTTCCCCAGAAAGAAGTTAAGCTAATTGAAGTTTTGGGGAAGAAGTAAAAATAACTATCTATAAGCTATATAAGACATGTGTAAGCCATATAACCTAATGACCCTTTAGAAACAATTTTTTGTTTGTTTTTGCATTTATGTTGTATTTTTATTTTTATATTTGACCAGATTGAGGAATATAAATAAAAAGTGTTTCAAATTGGGGTAAACCCTAAACCCAAAAGCTAACATGACCAAAAGAAAAAGAGTTAAAACAACAGGCTTTCCAATCACACAAATTCTCAAAAGAGGGTAAAGCTATAAATCAAACCAATTAGCTTAAAGAGATTAGAGAAGGCTGCAACATACAGTAATGACCTTCCAGATTTGTTCATTGGTTCTTCTAACTCTTTCAAAGACTCTATTTGGAGTAAACTAGCAAGCCATGATCTCCGTTTTAACTTGTGTTCTTAATGGAAATCAAACATGAGACTTCTGACTCTAAAAACAATATAACTACTTGTCTGAACCTAGGAACTTGAATCATTTTTGTCTCTCAATTTTGACATGATGCTTGTGTAAAAGTTTGTGTTTGCTTATACACTTTACCTTGTACTGGTTTAACTATTTGTACAGAAAAAAAGGTTGACGAGGTTCCAAGGAAAAATGCATGTGGGTGTTACATACTCTAAGAAGAAGAACCTTGATTGGAAATCGTTTTTAGCGGTTGTGTGTTTAGTAGACGAGACGAACATCTAGTCTGTGCGTTTAAAAAAAGGTCGATAAACAGTACTACCACTAATAGATCATGATTTTGTCTTGTCAAAAGTGCATTTTCCGTTGGAAATGTGTTTATTTCTACTAGCATGTATTGACATACACTCATTATTGTTGGTTACGTCGTGATTGTATTGTTGTGTTCATTGTATTCATTTCGCACCATCTTGTAACCATATTAACATGAACAAAACCCTAGCATGAATTTACTTTATTCAGAAATCCATAAATGAATATTATTGAGTATCCATTAGAAAACAATAGAATAAATAAAAAATTATATTTGTGCCATTTATGTGGCAAACATAACATTGATTAATTAAACAAATAGTAATACTAATAAAATAAGAGAAAAGGGCACATATTGATGATTGATTATGATGAATTAACAATTATAAATATGTGAAAATAATTAATAATTAAAATTTCAACACCGCCATGCAGAAGCAGCAATGATAGCCCTATCTTGCCACCCCAAAAGGAGGCATCCGGCATCCTCGGTCAGTCTATAACCATCGCAAGGGTACATTTCAAGCAACATTCTCGACTGGCTAACCGCGTTTGCACTGAGTGGCACTGCTTTGAACCCTTTTCCTTCCATTGTCTTCCTCCACTTCTGAAGCCTCTCGTGCCTCACCACCCTCTCCGCCCCCTCGCAAGCCACTATGTTCTTTATCTCCTCTGCGAATATGCATTGCTCCACCTTCGCCCTCTGAGTCGAGTCAATTGGGAACGTTGCATCTAACGAGTCAAATATCGCCGAGTAGAAGTGAAGCGCCTCAAGGAACCGACCTAGGAAGTAGGGTCCATTGTGACTCGCTTCTTGCTCCACGATCGTTACAATGTTCGGGGCTTGGTCTCTTATCATAGAAAGTAGCCCCCCGAGGCTGTTACCTGGGACCTCGTGGAGCCGACCAACCGAATTAACCGCTAGTGCTTCCCCGACCCGACGGTTGAACATGTGGGGCCTGAGATCCTCGAGTTGCTCCCCGACTGGGTGGAACTCGAACGGAAGGTGTAGAGATTGTGCCAGTTCATTCAGGCATCGTCCCGTCTCCCGAACAGCCTCGGGAGATGGTCCAATGCCTGTAATACGTAAAAATGGAACCCCGCTCTGGCGAGATGCCAGTGCCTGCATGAAGGCGGGCCATTGGTAACCCTGGAGGATATCGAGGTCGATGACATGGACACGCTCTTCGGTCTCGAATGCCTC
Source organism: Impatiens glandulifera (assembly GCF_907164915.1). Lineage (NCBI taxonomy): Eukaryota > Viridiplantae > Streptophyta > Magnoliopsida > Ericales > Balsaminaceae > Impatiens > Impatiens glandulifera. The sequence goes on along the minus strand of NC_061862.1, from coordinate 62,579,970 downwards.
GAAGATAGCTTGATTGGCGGTGAAATGTGCAAACTTGATGTACGGACATGCTTGGTAAAGGATTTGGTAGATCTTGAGAATTTCGAGGGAGTTGGGAGGGAAAGGGTTGATGAAGGGTCGGCTAGATGTGGCTGTGGTCACGAGTGTGGATGCGAGGCGGGTGGAGAGGGCCTCGGTAAAGTAAGACGCAACACGTTGCATGGAGTCCCCTATGTTACTAACAACACGGTTGAGGTTGTGAAGATACCTTCTTGCTATCATGTACTCTTCTTTCGCAACCGCTTCCGCGCATGCTAGCAAAAGATGAACAAGTTCAAGCCCGCTATCTTGTTCCTGCAAAGCAGTCATCATACATTATTATACTAATCCCGATGGTTTGTTGGGCTTACCTTAAGGTCGTTCCTGTCTAAAACCTGAAGCCCATGAACTAAGGTAACAGAGAATTATACAAAAGCCTATTAGTTGAGTTCGTTAAACAAACTTACCTGGTCAGGAACGACATGTGATGGGGCAGGTGGCAGCGGTTGCTTATGATCTTCCAGATCTTCTAATTGAAGCTGCTGTGACAAAGAGATGCTCGAAAGAGAAGTTTTCATTTGGTAATTATTATTATTATTATTATTAACTAGCTGCTGTTGAGTGTCGACGACAACTATGTCATCATGAGTAGCCATAGACTCGAGAAAGAATCTAGAAGGGTTCGGTTGAGTTAAGCAATCCAAAAGTTCGTCTTCCATCCCTTTCATCGGAGAAAAGGGCATGAAATCAACGTCATCTCTTTGAAAATCATCAAACAAACTTTCTAAAGCAGGAAGCCAAATACTATCAGGCTGCATATACTGATTGTTTGGTGAATTAAACGCTCTATGAAGAGGACTCAACCCTTTCCCTTTAATATTATTATTGGCTCCACTATTATTACTATAACTGCTACTATTATTGTTATTATGATTATTACCAAGTGGACTTGGCTGTACTATTACTGAAGATGATGACGATGATGAGACATAACCGTAATGGTGATTGTGATTGTGATCGTGATTCCTAACCGGAGAAGAGATCATGAAATCACCGTCGGTCAATTGATCTGAGAAGAGAGATTCAACCCAGAAGGAGCTGCTGCTGCTACTTTGATCAGGAGGGGTTTGGAATTTTTCTTCTTCGCTATTGATCAGTGCTGATATTCCATCTGGGGCCTCGAGTTTGATTGGTGGGAGGCTGAGGGTGTTATGATCAATAATGTTGTTGGCGGAGTAGTTATTGATCATGATCCCATTCTGCTTGTTAACATTGGCGGGTGTTGTTGATTCGTCGGTTTGTTTTCGATTGTTTGTTGGTGGGATTTCGGTCTTCATTTCGGTTGTTAAAGTACCCATCCGACCACATAGAGAACTCATCATCTTATTATGATAATAATAGTACTAGCTAGTAGTCCTAGTGGTAAATTGGTTAAGTTAATGAGAGAGTCTCAAAGAAAATTGTGAAATGTTGGTTCCTTTTTTTCTCTAAAACTAAAGGAACATCGAACTAATGCCCCATGCATTCTATTTATAGTCTAGTACATAGTAAGAGACAGAGAATGTAGCTAGTAATTTAATTCATTAATAATATGGATAAACTTGATATTTTGTTTTTCCTTCTTAAATTGAAAATGACTCAAATTAGTCTAACTCAAATTAGTCTAACGTTATTTTTCAATTTTGGTATAAGTTCTTTCCTTTTAAATTGGGAAAACTCATGTCACATATTTGTATTTGATATTTCCATTATTTTTTAGGAATTTTATATAACTAGAATCGAGTTGTATGTTAAATCGATATATAAATTTATTTTTTTTCAAAGAAATTAAGTGTAACCCTAATATTTTTTACTTTTCAAACAAAATTAATTAAATAACTTTTCTCAATAATCTCTCACATCTTTTAGTCTTTATTTTTATTATTATTATTATTATTATTATTATATATATATATAATTTAGGAGAAATCTTAAATATTTTTTTACTTCTTTATAAATATATTGACTATATTTTTTTCATTAGAAATGTTTAAATAAATTATTCAATCATGGTCTTTTTTTTACTTTTAAAATAATTGAACCAAATTTGAAAGATCATATTTTCACATGTTTCTTGGTGTAAAACTCCAATTGAAATATTCATTAGCGAATATTAAGTTTAAGATATGTCTTTCTTTATTCAAGTAAGTTAGTGGATCGAGAAAGATCCATCCAAAGTACAAGTATAAATCTAATTTTCGAAGTTTAAATTTTGTTTCAACTGGTCTTTACTTAAAGTAGTCCCTTATGGAGAAGTGTTCTGATTTGAGTTTCTTTCATTATATCATATACAACTTAAAGATTACATAATTTGTGATAGAGTTAAGTAATTCAACAAAATCAAATTAACTTAAAAAAATAATGAGCATCAAAACACCTAAAAATTAAACAAAGTTTTAATATTTCAGTTCAAAATTCTCCTACGAACTCATAACAATAAGTGTTCTTTTTAACTTTGTGTATAAACTTTTTATAACTCTAAAAAAATTCTTTTGTTTAATATATTAATTTGTAGTTGTTATAAGAAATGAATGATAAATAATAAATGGTTTATATATGTAAGAAAGGTGTTTTGGCTTGGTGTGATGAAGACGGAGATTATGGTTAAATATCATCAATTCAACTACTAGGCAAACAACTTTGTAGTTTGGATTCTTGCTTTAACTTTTATCAAAATGCCCATTTTTTATTTATTTATTCAACTTTGGAGCTTGGTGTGGGTCCAATTATTTCTTGAGCCGGCTCACCCTTTGTAACAAGGGAGGGAGTACCCACCTTTTCTTGTTTCCATATTTTATAAATCACTATTTATTTTCCTTAAAATTTTACATAAATAACATCATTATCTCAATAGAAAATTTCTTTTTAATTTTATTTTTTTTACAATTGCTCGTTTATGGCTAGTATTTACGAAATTTAGAAGAAAACGAATGAGATTAAATATGTTTTTGATATTCTAAGTAGATTTTGAACAAAATATTTAAAATTCACGTAAAGAGATTTATTTGAGAGATTAAAAGTTTTATATTCAATTATTACTTAAAAAAAAAATATATGCTCTTGTATTAGTTTGTTAAAAAAATATATAATTTTTTAAAATATATATATATATATATATATATATATATATTAGCCTAACCACCCTTCATTTAAAGAATAAAGATAGGTTAGTTCGAATATTTATAGGTCTTAATTAATTATTATTGAAAGTCTTCATATTCTTTTCATCCATATATGATCATAAGCCATTAGTGCCATCATCTTGTGACATCCAATCCCAAAAAATTTAATTATTTTCATTAATGTTCCTTTTACCTTTTAACATATAGCAATCCGTGACACTTAATTAATTAATACATACAACTTACAAAAAAACAGTAGCAATTATTAGATATTGAATTATAATAATTTAATATATATGATAATAAAATAATAGTATTAGTTCATTTTTACAAAATAGTATTAATTATTAGTAAACAAGTATTTTCTTATATATATATATATATATATATATATATATATATATATATATATATATATATATATATATATATATATATATATATATATATATATATATATATATATCAATATTCTTTTAAAGAACATTTAGAGATATATAATATATAAACGATAAAATTAAAAAAAAAAAAATAAGTTGATTTTTATTTGATAAACTGTAGAATTAGTATAGTAAAAATTCTAAAAAAGACAATTTTATTCTTATAAAATCATTTGATTAATTTACTGGAGAATTATATTTATTTATTGTACATTCTTAATATATATATATATATATATATATATATATATATATATATATATATATATATATATATATATATATATCATCATTTGCCATGGATTAAATGATATGAACATAAAATCAAATAAAATTCAAAAAGATTTTCAAAACTCAATATTGAAGGTTTAAATTTTGGTACAAACTCATGATCTTGTAAGGATTTGAAGCCTCTCAAAGGGTGTAACAAGATCTTGTAAATAATCAACAATAATGTCATAATTGACATCACTGAAAAATTAATTGGCCTCTCTTTAGTTTGCCCAGGATTTGGTAACATTTGTTTACTTCAACTCTCAATGGTCTTCTTGTCCTCTACACAAGAGTCCTTATATCTCGAGTTAGTTGCAAGCTTCACACTATCGGTCTCTTACGAAGAAAGTCAAGATGGATAGCGTACAAAACAATTGTCATAAGCTGGAAGGATCGAGTTTACTAAGAGCAGATTGATGGGTATCTAAAGATTTTGATGTCAATATTTTGTGTTTCAAAATAAAGTTATGAAGGAATGTGATAGTTTCATAAAATACATTATTTTGGGGACTAAAGTCTCAGAAAGAAAGAAAGTAAATAGAGAATATGTATGGCATTAGACTAAAGGATTGCATATTGTGTGTGCTCATCTTAAAACATTTAAGGGTCTTGTCCAATAAACAAGATTGACTTTGGATCAAATTGATGCATTTTAATTTGTTAAAGAAATGATATTTCTTAACATGCATTGTTAGTGAAGTTCTTAAGGCTCTTTTGGAAATTGCTTGAGTTTACATATGGCAATGGGGAAAGAACTTGATTTTGGTATCATTCTTGGTTTGAAAAGTATTCTATCGTTTTGAAGTTATTCCTACATGTGAAAAGATTAAATTTTTTATAAGTTATTTAGTGTTTATTATAAGGTGTGTTCAAAATTTTGTTTGATTTTTCTATAGTTTTTTTTTGTGTTGAAGGTAGGTTTTGGTACCCTTCATTTCAAGTTTAAGTTATAAACTATTTGAATTACAAATAAAATTGTGCGGATCTTTCTGCAATAAAAAAATATGTTTTCTTTATCAAATTTTATGGAGAAAAGTAAAATAATGATAATTATTAATTAAAATCTGGCACATCTGTTTGTGTAGGAAGGGAATCAGGTAAGAAACAAAAATAGGAATAAAAACCTTTTTTAGATGCCTGGCTAGAGAATAAAAGTTTTAGTTACATGATTAGAGAATACATTCAAACTCCAAGTCTTTTACTAATATAATTAATTTGTAAGCATATTCTTTATGACTTATTCTTGTATAACTATATGTATATATATAGTTGTAACTAAAATGAGAATTTTCCCTAAAACAAAAGATGAGATGAAACTGTATTTGGTTTTCATTTTTAAATGTTTGACTATCTTCTTTTTTTCTTTTCCAATAAAAGTTTCAACCAATGCTCCCATTTGAAAACACCAAATTAAATATTTTTTATCAAACAAAAATAATACAAGAGCTTGTTAATTTGATTTGGACTTTTTTTCATATAAAATCAATTGATTTGGAAAAATGTTTGATTAATTGAATAAATTATACTGAATATTTAAAAATGTATAGACAATAATATAATTAAGGGTATTTTAATTAATTAATCATTTAAAAGATAAAATAATTCATGATGGTTTATTTAATTTAGAACGCTTTAACTTCAAATATATATATGTCAAGGGCTGTGGAGAGTTAGGTTATATTCTAACGTTAAGAAAATAGATTTAAAACACTCAAACGTAAACTTAAGCCTTATAAACACTAAAATTATTATATTTTCTCCAAGATTGGACAATATTTTCAAGGATTAGACTAGAATAATTATGTATTTTATTTTATTATTTTATGCATTGATTTCTTGTTAGCTATCATATTGTTTTAATGGGGAGGGGAAGTTCTTGCTTTGGCTCTTTTTATTTATTTATAAATTTTCATGTTCTAATGAAGTACATGTGAATAGTTAATAAAAAGAAAGGAATAATAGACAATTGACAAAGCTAAAATAGGAAAATGAGGGAGAAAGAATCAAAGAAGACTTGAATAAAGAAATATCAAAGGAATGAAGAAAATAATATAGTATGGAAACATGGACAAGGGAAGAAGATGCAAAGTAGAATGGAAAGGGATTTAAGGGAAGTAAGTTTTTAAGAGTTTGTTTTATTTCTTTAAGTGTATTTCCCTAATTTGTTTGTTTTGATGATACTTTCTTATGTGTATAGAATGTGGTTTTAGGTTAATCCTAAAATGTAAGAGTATCATATAGACTTTATACATATTTTTATTGTTGTGCATAAATTACATTTTTTTATCACATAGACAAGTTATTCCAAACAAAAAAAATATTTAATAAACTTGTTTTACAAATGTGCTTTACCAAGATAGAAATATAAAAAAATAAAAAATCATCATCAATCAAATAGTTTTTATTAGAAGAAATGAAATGGTTTTACATGATTTTTTCAATAAATAATAATTAGTTTAATAAATGTATATATTCAATAAAAATAATAAGATTGTTTCATTTTCATTTATTATAAATTATATAATTATTATTTTTTGCTAAAACAATTAAATGATAAAATATGTTATTTTAAAAAGTAAACATTGATATTAAATATCAATAGCATGCATATATATAGTTAAAATACTAAAAATATATAGTATACACAAAAGATCATCCTAAACTATTTCTATTAAATAATGATCATTTAGTGTTTAAGCATATATTATCAAACACTTAAAAGATTGCAATATAAATATCTCTAAGATATCAAACAAATAGAAGGTGCTAACTAATTATGAAACTCAGACTAATCAAACTATCCCTATATTGACTTTGAAATAAAAATAAATAAATAAATAATGGATGAGTATTGAGTGGGGAATTAACAAAAGACAAAAAAAATCGGAAATTAGGAAGAGGGGGGAAGCATTTGATATGGTTAGAGATGGATATAAAAAGAGTGAGAGAGGTGGAAATCGACAAAAGATTGGACGTTGCCGAAATCGTCGGTGGCGCCGCCTAGGTTTACAACTTTGGATTTCCCATGACAACTTTACCTACTTGTCCTCTTCTAGGACCTTTTCTTTCCATACATAATATGCCTAGTTTCATTTCACAACCGTTTAATAATATTACCTTCGTGATTATCGTTAAGTGTGTTTCATATGCATTAAGTACGTTATACACATGAACATGAGTTGGGTATCGATAGAGAGGACTCGAAGTTTAGGGTGTCCTAGGGAGAAAAAAAAATTATTTATTATTTTTTTGTTTAACTTTTTGTATTTTATATTATATTGAATTATAATTAATTCAAGTAATATAGTATAATTGATTAAATGTTAGATAGTATTTATTATAGTCTTAGGTTCTTAAGAAAAATGTTTTTAATTTTTTTTAGAGTGTTAGGCGAGAGGGTAAGCTTAGGCGGGCTGCTTAATGACCTCGCTCTATAGTTCGTTCTTGTTTTAAATATAATTTTCAGTTTTGTATTTCTTATAAATTTAATGATAACGTGACATATTAAAACATTTAGAACGTATTATTTTAATATTGTTCTTGGATGACAATAATGAAAAGATGTCACTTATGTTGCGTGAGAAATAAATATTCTATTACTTTCAACCATAAGGATCTATCAATCTCAATATTAGAAGAGTTAAGAAGGGCATAAAAATTCACATAACATATTATGTACGGGTTTGTATGTATCAAAGTGTTTCATAATCTCGTCCTGCCTCTTGAATTACTCTTTCATTTCAATTTTTCTAGGTTAATTAAGTTAAAACGGTATTGTTTTATCCTTTGGAACACATTATTACATGAAAATTGGAACAAAGGATTTCATTCCATAAAAATTATCCTATAAAATTGAAAAAAATACAAATAATAAGTTTTCATTTAATTAATTTGAAATATTTCTATGCACATTATCTTGTTTTAAATTAATTTTTATATATTTGTTTTTGTCATTTTACATTTATTTTTATTTGAAATTGTTTTTTATATATTTATTTTTGTTTGAATTTATACAATAAATATCTAAACCATTTAAAATGTTATAAAACCGTAAATTTATATTGAAAATATGCATATAAAATCCTCTTATATACGTGGTGTATCAAAAAAAATTTCTAAATCTTGCAGGCAAAACTTTCATATTTGTCATGAGATGACTTCTTCAAAACCGTACTATTTTCTAAGGGTGAGCATTACACGTGCACGGATTAATCTGAAATTCAATTCAATTCGAATCTGAAATACTAATTCGAATTGGATTAAAATTATCCAAATATCAAATAAAATATATTTTTTTTAATTTTACTTATTTCACCCTAATATAGTATTATTTTTTAGTTTATTTCTATAACATTTAAGGATTTTTTTTTTAAAGTAATCAATTTTATATATTCTTTATTTTCTTAGTAACTAGTGTATAGATAAAATATTATAATATATTATTAAAAAATTAATTATAATTTTTTTTGAGTGATTTAAAATTTAACAAAATAAAATAAATAAAATCAATTAAACAATCAGATAAAAAAATGTTAAATTGGATTATCCAAATCATACTAATCTAATTCAAATTCAATCTGTATTAATCAATATTACAAATTGGATTACGGATTTGATTAATTTAATTTGAATTTAATATGGATCGAGTAAAATGGATTGAATTTACCCGTTTGCTCATCCTTACAGTATTTTCAAACAACCATGTTAAAGACTAAGACGATAATGAGGTTGTTACTCATTCTTTCCTTCCATATTTAGATATTATGTATTTGTGTTTGCCCCTAAGTAATAAAGAATATTAATATTGAAGAAAATAATGATGTTTGATAGTCATATAGTTAAAATATAAATAATATGATAATGATTATGAAATATAAAATATGATATTGTAATAAAAACACGTAATATGAATGAATCAACTTACTAAACAAGACTTGTACGAAAATAACGATCATCCTCCTAGTGAAAATGAATGTAATTTAATTTAAAGACGAATTGATTTTAGTAGTTAAAATAAGCTCTAATCAAAATCTAATAAACACAACTTAGTTGAAACTTTAGGCGATCGATAATTTTAAGATAATTATTAAGAGGGTTCAAAATTCGACAATATAATAAAAATTGTTCATAGAGTTTGATTCTTTATTTGTATTACTTGAAAGAGCTTAAGTATTTCAAAATAAAAATAAATGTATAAGAAATAATTTAAAGTAAAAATAAATATATAAAGAATAATTTAAAATAAAACCAATAATAAAAATATTTAAAACACAAGTTAAATGTTCATTAACTATTATATTTATGAGAAATGATTGTAAAGAAAATTTAAAAAAAAATAAACAAAGAAATGATGTGACATAACTTAAAAGATATTAAAAAATTTCTCTCTATTCTCTTCTTATATATTTCATTTCTCCGTCAACAACGTCATGTGACGTTATCACGTTATTATATTCTCTATCACGCATATATATTTATTATCCTTAAAAAAAAAAAATTGTATTGCAAAAGTTACTTATAGGGTCATCTAGGATGGATCCAGACCTTTTTTCTTTTTTTGAGATTCTAATGGGTCAACTGAATGGTAGGTCGTAGCTAGGATAAAAGAAATTGGACTTCACTTTTATGGGTAATATGTTTCCAAATAAATAGGGTGAAAATCCAATTCTATTAATTAAAGTTCTAATGGGCTTATATTTCAGCCCACTACAACTGTCCAAAATCTAAATAGTTTCTGATCCACGATTATTCCTTTGAACTTTAGTTTAGTTTCTTCTCTTAGTGGCAAAAGAAAATATCACATGGTAAAAGGTTGATAACTGGAAAAAAAAAAAAAAAAAAAAAAACATTTTAAGCATGACTTAAAAAAATATTACTTTTTAATTCACTTCTTTTTTCTACTTTTTATCTCAACAAATTTAATTTAGTTTAATTTTAATTATAATAAAATAATTATTTTCAAAAAGTGGGAATTAAAAAATTAGGATAAATAAGGTATCTCAAATATCAAGATAAATTTTTAAGAAATAAAATGTCACGAGTTTTATTCTCCCTTAAAATGGCATAAATTAAAGTATATTTCATAACTATTGAGTAATGTAGTTTCTAACATTAAAAAAAAATTAAAATATGTATAATTAATAGTAGTTTACAAGAGAATAATAATTTTAAAAATAATAATTAATTAACTATCACAAATCTGCCGTGGTACGCTTTTGGTTAAAAAAACGTGACCTTATTAAAGGTGTACAATAAATTATTTCATCAAAATCACTCTTCTGTAACTGGTTTAATTAATATATCTCTCCATCTACCCAACCACTTTCATTCTATAAATTTAAATATATCCTTATATTCTAACATAAGACTCGGATAAGATTATTAATAATTTTTTAAATATTTGATATGTTTCAAAATTAATTTTGTTATTAATAAAAAGAAAATTAATATAATAATAATTTCAAATACTTCTTAAAACAAAGAAGTATAGTTTTTAAATTTTGAGTAAATCATCTTTAATTTAATATATTTTGAATGCATAATTTTGTTTGATTATTTGATAGGCAATATCCGGACCATACTATCAATTTTTAATATACTTAAACTTTAATGTAGTAGTTGAATTGAAAATTAATCTTACTTAACAATCATATCTTAAATTTAATTTAACCTTTTCTGAAAAATAAATCAATTACACACCTAAATTTCCATATTTAATATATATATATTATAATAATAATAGGCATGTATAGAACAAAAAAAAATATATATTTGAACACGATTTAACACAATTAAGTCCTAGAACATGAGATATATAACAGGCATGAATAGATTTGTAAGTCAATGCACGACATGTCACGTATAAAAACGGTATCGACACTGCACGATTGTGCCGACATGATTATCTGTTCTAGTCGACACAACGTGACACAAAAGTTTGAACGCGAGTTAACACAATATGAATAAGCATGTTAACACGAGTTATAATAACATGAATAATTTGTAGATCATGATATTTTGAGTGAGTCAATACACGATACGACACTAATGAGAATTAATTTCGACACAGCCAAGGGCGGAGCCAGGATTTCAAATCTACCGGGCTAAAAATATTTTTACAAAAAATAATATAACACGATATTTTTTTAAATAGTCCTTGATTTATTAAAAAAATAAGAATTAATTAAGTACAACGAAACAAAGCATGACATCTTGAAAATAAAAATAAAGAAAGAAAATTAAATATCTTAGATCAAAGATAAAAAAAACATGATATTTACTATCGAAGTTGGGATTTAAGATTTTTTGAAATATAATATTTTTAATACTAAGAAATTTATCATCGAAATATTAATAATGTAAAAATAATTCAAATAAATACAAATTACTGTAAAATTGAAATTATACCACCATCATGATGAGAAAATAAATTTCAATCTAAGCCAGCATAATACATCCTTCGTTTTAGTCTTACACATTATAGATTATAGAGACCTAAGAGTCAGTGAGGAAAAAAAATTAATTTTTAAATTGTGACTGTGACTATTATTATTAGAGAATATTTTTTTTAATTAAGATGAATAAATTATATAACTTAATGGTAAGTAACTATATTTAATTAGGAATATTAAGTTATAGACTCTTTAATTAGAAATAAATAAATTATATATTATTGAGTAAACTATTTATTTAGGAATAAATAATTTAGGATGTTATTTATGAACAAAAATATTATATAATATAGGGCAAATTACCTGCGCGGCCCTCAAACTATCTCAATCGTTCACTTTTGGCCCTCAAATTAATTTTTAAAACAAATCGCCCCTTCAACTTTTATAAAGGTCACAAGTGGCCCTTCCGTTAACTTTTTGGTTAAACCTAACCGTTTAAGTTTAAAATATTATTTTTTTATATATTATCTTTAATCTTATATTTTATATTTATATATATAATTATTAAATCGCTTATATATAATATTATATATATATTATTTATTTTTATCTATATATATATATATATAATTTATATATATTATCTTTAACTAATTTATATATAATATTTATATAATATATATTTTACAAAATAATTTGAAAAATTAAAAGTAATTGAAACATTCTAACTACTCAAATACTTTTAACACTCAAAATATTTTTTAAAATATATATTATATAAATATTATATATAAATTAGTTAAAGATAATATATATAAATTATATATATATATATAGATAAAAATAAATAATATATATTATTTATTTATTATATAAAAGATTTAATAATTATATAAAATTTAATAATAATAATATATATATAATATTATATATAAGCGATTTAATAATTATATATATAAATATAAAATATAAGATTAAAGATAATATATAAAAAAATAATATTTTAAACTTAAACCGTTAGGTTTAACCAAAAAGTTGACGGAAGTGCCACCGGTGACCTTTATAAAAGTTGAAGGGGTGATTTGTTTCAAAAATTAGTTTGAGGGCCAAAAGTGAGCGATCGAGATAGTTCGAGGGCCGCCCAGATAATTTGCCCTATAATATATTAGTATTGTCTTGTTAGACTTTTTTTTTCAATTAATTTATCAACAACTAAATTAAATCCAGGTGGTTTAATAAAATAAATATATTATATAATATATTAATATATATATTATATATATATTATATATATATATATATATATATTAGTTATATAAATATATTAAATCAGGTGTTTTAATAGAATAAATATATATATATTAGTTATATAATGTAATTAGTTAGATGTAGGTTGTTTATTCTATTAGTTAGCTGTGGGCCTCAGGAAGTATATAATTTATATATTATATTAGTATTAGTACTAGGGAGATGAGTCCCTTCGCCTCCGAGTTACAGGCTACAGCCCGCTCCGTCCCTGGATAAGACACGTATTGAAAATCTAATACGAATTGGCTTTGTCCCTAGACACAGCACGACACGACACTATTGAAAATCTAATAAGAATTATCCGAGTCGAATACGACTATTTAATACTATTTAAGCACGATGTTTAGTTATAATTAATATTGTTGTTTAATTTTGCATGCAATGATGCACATGCTTAATATGTACAATGAATTAATCTTATTAGTTGAATGAATTATCATTGCATATACTTAAATGTCAAATTATGAATATGGAGATTAAGCCGTGGGGTGGAGAGAATAAGCCATGGGATGGAGAGTTACAACCAAGGAATACACAAAGAGTATATATGTAATTGAAAAAGAGATTAAAACAAGAATTGAAGAAGAGAAGAGTTGAAGAAGTCATTAAACAAAAACTTCACTAGTGTTGAAGAAGAGGAAGAGGTGGTAAGAGATGATTTCTTCTTCACATATCCTCATAATTTTAGAAACAACTTATATTGTATCTGTTAATTTTTATATTTGAGAATGAAATAAATAAATTTTGTTTAAATGACACTTTAAAATAAGTCAATTATTTATTTAATTAAAATTTATAATAGTATTTATACTTTTAGACAAATTAGGAATAAATAAATAGTATATATATATATATAATAATAATAATAATAATATATACATTAATAGTCACAACCGAACAAATATATTTAAATAAGAGTTAACCCGATTAAGTCTGAAAACACGAGATAACAAAAACATGAATGCATTTGTGGGTCATAATATTTTGAGTGGGTCAAGACACGACATGTCACGAATGAAAACGGGCCACAATCCCACACGACATGATTGTGCCTTACGATTTAATAAAAATATATATAATAAATTAAAGCATATTTTATTTTATTTTTTTCTAATTTTAATTTTAATTTTCTCATTACCAACCAATTTTAAAATTCAAAAAAATACAATGTCAAATATAATTAGTTGGTTCAGAAAATACCATTGGTATAAGTATAATCAAACGGAACTGATGTGGGGTGTCATGCAAAACATCTTAAGTTTTAAAAAATTGATATAAATTAGCTAAAAAATAATCTATATTGTTACATTTAGATATACCATATCATCTGTCTTAATGCAAATATGGAATAATTATTGAAAGACTTGGATTTAATTGCACAATAGATTTCAATAACCCCACAACAAACAACTTTTTTGTTAGTATATCTACTAGTTGAATCTTATAATCATTTTAATCCATAAAACTGTGTTTTCTTTGCTAACTATAGCTCCTATATATGAGTTTACAGATCTAAAAAACCAATTAAAGATTTCTCTCTCCTACTCATCCAGCCCCACAATAATCCAAAGGACATTCACATGTCTTTGTTTGTTCTTCTGACCAACTATAAAAAAGTTGTCAAAACCTTTAATCCTTTCAAATCTCTCTACAAAACAATAACAATGGAAGCAACCCATCTTCTTCTCCTCCTCCTACTCATGTTTCTCTCTCCACTAGCTCTAACCTCGACAGAATCCATGGCAGTGACACCCAGAAAGATGGCCCAGTCCAACCCTCAAATCACTGTCATGGGTATGGTCTATTGCGACATCTGCTCCAATAACACATTCTCCACTCACAGCTACTTCATCCCAGGTTCATGTAATTTCCAACAATGTCTTGTACATAATTAAAAGTGCAATCTTTAATCAATTTGATTGATGAATTGAAACAGGAGTTGAAGTGAGAATAGATTGTTTGTTCAAAGCAAAGTCTCCAAGAACAGCTGAGCTAATATCGTTCTCTGTGAACAGAACCACAGATAGAAATGGAATCTATAAGCTGGAAATAGCTTCTGTAGATGGGGTTGAATGTGCTAGAGAAAGATCTGTGCAAACTTCTTGTAGGGCGAGTCTTATCAAGAGTTCATCTTCTTCATCTTGTAATGTTCCTGGTCGTATAACTACTTCTGATGAAATAACTATCAAATCTACTCAAGCTAATCTATGTATTTATAGTATGAATTCTCTCAATTATAGGCCGTCTAAACATGATATGGCTTTGTGCAAGACTGATTAATTACTTTTATCAATTAGTATGTTGTGCCTTTTATTTTCAGATCTATGTTGTGTTTTGTACCCAAATATAGGGCCCTTTATATAAAAAAGATTCAATAATATTGTGTAAATTATTGGTCTCAATTTTGCTCATATATTAATTAAGTTAAGCCTTAATTATTTTTACAATTTATTTTATTTTTGTATGAAAAAACATTTAAATAGTGTTTGTATAAGTAAGGATGTGATTTCAAGTATATCTCAAAAGTTGGACCACATTCCTTACAACTTTTATCATAAAAGAATCTCATTTCTTCTTAAAATTAATTTTAAAATATGATTTTTTTTTATAACAGATTTATTATGGAATGACCATTATGACCCATATTTTTTTTAAATAACCATGTAATTTAAAATAAAATTAGTTGAAGTACAGATAATAGCATAACAGGAAAGAAAAATATAGTTCAAAATAAAAAAAATTACAAAAATACAACTAATTAGCTAAAAGTCTTGAGCTTCTCAAACGAATCAACGAATTTTCGAATCTAATCTCCCACGTCATCATAATAATGATACTGTAAATAATTTTTAACGACATATTTTCATTGTCAAATGTTCGGCATTTTTTTCCTAACCAGATAATCCAAAATTCAAAATAAAAAATTATAGGGATAAAAATCTGACCACCATGTAACCCATATACTCTATGTATATTATTATTTTTATTTATTTGAACAAATATTTTATATGTTGTTTTCACCTACTGTATATACATTATTAGTTATATTATATTATTCTTTAACTGTTAAAATTGTTTGTTTTACTTAAACCACTACACCTTTCATAATATCATTGCATCAATCATTTAAAATAAATAAATTATTAATTATATTATTATTTTTATCTAGTTTAATAAATATCCAAGATAAGTTGTTTTCACTTATTGATATTTTTATTTTATTTTAAAAAATCATCAATTGTTGTAATTTTTTTAAAAAAAAGACTTCTTTGAATTTTACACTAATACACTAATCAATGATAATTTAGTTTAAGATATGAAAGCCCAAGACGAACAATATTTGGGCTTGATTTTCTCAAATTACGGGCCCAATTTAATGGGTCTAATATCCATTAAGGTAAATAGGGTTGATTGCTGATAATATAAAATCACGAAATACGTTCTCAAACACTTTTGCGCTTCAAGACTAAACCCTAATCGCCGAGCCTCTGGAGAAGCAATCCCTCAACAATGGTGAGTTTCTCTCTCTATCTAATCTCTACTCGTATTGTTTATGCTGTTTCTAGATCTTAACTTTCATCGTTATGCTTCGATTCATTCTAATCTAATTGCCATTTCCTATCTTTTTCAATCTCAAGGCTCCTAAGAAAGGTGTGAAACCAGTTGCAGCTTCCAAGAAGAAACCGGTATATTATCGTTTTCAATTACTATGTTAACACACTGCGATGGTCGTGTCTGATTTATCCGTTGTTGTAATCTGTAGGAGAAGGTTGCGAATCCTCTGTTTGAGAAGCGACCAAAACAGTTTGGAATCGGAGGAGCTTTGCCTCCCAAGAGGGATCTACACCGTTATGTGAAATGGCCTAAGGTTGTTCGTATTCAAAGGCAAAGGAGAATTCTCAGGCAGCGATTGAAGGTGCCCCCAGCATTGAACCAATTCACCAAGACCCTTGACAAGAACCTAGGTAAGATTAGGACTTGTTCAATCAATTTTCTTTTTTTAGTATTAGAAATGAGATCATTTGTAGCTGTAATCTCTTTATGATCACTAACTGAATTAAATTTCTCTGTTTGTGCCAACCTTAGTTGATTTGATTAGATTAGATTAACATCTCCTAGGCTTATGTTGAATATCTCAGCAGCATGTTTATATATGATTAAATGTTGATTTGAAACTACTTACAAAGCAATATCCACAACATATTGATGATTAGAATAATTGGTTTGTGCTTCTTAGGTTCTGTTCAATGGATATCCTTTTGATATCTGCTTGTTAAGTAATGAACTTATATAGTTTTACTGAAACTATCATGAATGGACATTGATTGGTTTCTATGAAACATGTAGCCACAAACCTTTTCAAGATGCTCATCAAATACAGACCTGAGGATAAAGCTGCAAAGAAAGATAGACTTTTGAAGAAGGCTCAGGCCGAGGCTGAAGGAAAGACAATTGAGACAAAGAAGCCTATTGTTGTCAAATATGGTCTTAACCATGTCACCTATCTAATTGAACAGGTCATTTGTCTATCTTGTGTACTGAAGATTTGTAAAACTTTATATTCTTTACATTATTTGATCTAACAATTATCATCAATGCAGAACAAAGCCCAGCTTGTTGTTATTGCTCATGATGTCGACCCAATTGAGTTGGTTGTCTGGCTGCCAGCATTATGCAGGAAAATGGAAATTCCATACTGTATTGTTAAGGGAAAGTCTAGATTGGGAACGGTAATATCTAATTAATAATTACAAAATCCCTTGTAGATTTGAATTTTTTTTGTGGGTACTCAAATATTTACCCATATTCACAGGTTGTTCACCAGAAAACTGCATCTGTTCTGTGCTTGACCACTGTCAAGAACGAGGATAAGATGGAGTTCAGCAGAGTATTGGAGGCTATCAAGGTCATTTTTTAGAAATCTTGATCCAAATTTATTTTAAGAAAGCGTAATGTGTTGAACCGTTTGTTTTTATTGTTTTTCAGGCAAACTTCAACGATAAGTTTGAGGAAAACAGGAAGAAATGGGGTGGTGGAATTATGGGTACTAAGTCTCAAGCCAAGACCAAGGCCAAGGAGAAGGTTATTGCTAAGGAAGTTGCTCAGAGAATGAACTAAGGTTCTATGCTTGTTAGTTGATGCCATTTGCAAAACATGTTTTGGATAATTTTTGTTGTTAAAATGAATTTTTATGAATCTGATTTTGGAGCTTTTTTTTATTAGATGGCTTTTTAAGACACTTCAGGTTATGTTTAATTTATTGCTCATATGAATCATTAACCTTTTTGTTTTAGAGCTGGTTTTGTTTAAATTTTTGCTTATTTTAGATTTTTTTTTAAAATAAATTTGTTTGGTGAAATACATGAACTGACTGATTTAAAATATTGCTTGACAAGAAATTTTTTGCGTTTGTAATTGTTTTTGTTTTGTTATTTTGTATTTATAAGTAAATTCATAGTTTAATATTTTAAAACAATACTCTTTAATATTTTTCAGCCCCTATATATATATATATATATTCAAATATAGTTTTGTTTTTTTTTTTTATATAAAAGACCAATTTTTATTTTTAACATTGCAGATCTTTCAAATATATTTATATTATTTTTTCACAAAAAATGATAATTTTATGAATAAAATGAAGAATATTCACAACATTTAATTGAAGTTAGGTTCTAGTTTTGTAATTTAATTTTCACGTAGACAAATAAATATATCTATTTTAATTTCTAGATATATAAAATTAATATTTTTTGAAAGGTGGCTTAGAATAATAGATTAAAGAAGTGTTGACAAAGCAAAATTCAATTTGTGGGATAATCCGATATTTCGGATTGGATATTCGACTCTATTTTTTTTCAAAAATTGCGATTCGTATTCGATCCGGTATTCGACCACTATCCGATCCAAAACACCAAAAACGCCGGATCGGACAGCCGAATATTCGCTGATCTAATTTTTTTTCATATTTTTAATTTTTTTTCGTACGCTAGAAAATTAAAATTGTTCATTAAGAATCTCATAATTCAACTCATAAGTCATAAATACGATACATATCAAAAATATAATTACATATCAAAAATATAATTCAAATGTCAAAATGAAATCAATATTTTTTAAAACAAAAATACAATGATTTGAAGAACAAATGTGAAGAAGAACAAAAAAATCAATCTTCTGAGAAAATGTGAAGAAGAACGAATGGAAGAAATAGATCTGGAAAATGAGGCAATGATTTTTGTTTGATATTGGGTTTGTAAAGAGAACGGGAAGGAAAAGAAAGGTAGAGAGATTTATTTAATAATATTTTGTTTTTAGATTTATTTAATAAAGTTTAAATATCATCGGATCGGTTTCGGGTATCCGATTTTTTTGCCCGATCCGTATCCAATCCAGAAATCTGGTAAAAATATCGGATCGGATCGATATCTGAATTCGATCCATCGAATACGATTTTTTTTGGATCGGATCGATCGGATCAACGGATCAGATCTTTCGAATCGAATTTTTTGGCCACCCCTAGTGCTATTTATGAACCATTATTTAACACAAAGATTTTCGACAATAACAATTCAATTTTTGGTTGACATCTAATTTTCTAAATATGTTCACCTAGATACATATATTTGTTAACAACATAAAAAAAATCATAATAAATTCAATATAAACGAGTCATTCTCAAAATTTTATTTTGTTTTAATTGTGATGTTAATGAAATATATATATATATATATAATGATTCCTAATTTTTAAAGTGTCCGGATTTTCAGGTCGAGAGCTTAATTTGGATATATATGTGATAGTAAATGAATACTTGGGTCGTATTGTGGGTTGATCCGGCCATAACGATTAAAAATAAAATTAAAAAATGCTATAGGTATGGTTTGAATTTGCAACCTAACAAAATAAGTACAACCGTTTAACCAACTAAGCTAATAACACTTTATATTTTAAATTCAACACCAAATTTGATGAACGCAAGATATTTTAACAATATAAGTTCAGTTTTTTAACTAACTAATCTATATATATATATATATATATATATATATATACACTTAATTTTTAAAGTGTCCGGATTGTCGGGTTGATAACTGTGGTTAATTTGGATATATATGTGAGAGTAAATTGATAATTGGGTCGGATTGTGGGTTGACCCGCTCATAAACTTAAAACGGTTAAAAATAAAATGATATAGGTATGGTTCAAACTTACAACCTAACAAGACAAGTACAACATTTAACTAACTAGGATAATAACACTTTATATTTTAAATTCAACACCAAATTTGATGAACGCGGTGGTTCATCAATAGTTTTAATCAACCATAATTATCTTTTGACTTTGCGCTATAGATTTCACTATTATTAGTGAACAATAATGAAAGAATTCTGTCATATTTATAAAGATATGGGACATAATTCATATGGATATAGTAAATCTCGCCTTGGCTACTTTAATGACAGTCTTTACATTTTCCTTTTCACTCGTAGCATGGGGAAGAGGTGGACTCTAAAGGTCAAACTAATTGAGTTGATGAATCAAACTATATCAATTGCTTTAGAGATCGTTCTGCAATGTGAGAGTGAATGGATACTTGAGTCGGATTATGGGTTGACTCGCCCATAAACTTAAAACGGTTAAAAATAAAATAAAAAATGCTATCACTCGTAATATTTTTTCACAATTTTTTTATATTATTCATCGTGCAGCAAATGCACGTTATACTATCATTAAAATCAGGTAGATACTGACATTGATCACTCGCTTCATTTTTTATTCCATATTTATCTTCTAACATTGATCCACTAGCTTCATTTTTTATTCCATATTTATCTTCTATAATTTTCATAATCAGAGATATATTTGTTTGGATAAGACTTGACTAATAGATTTCAGAGTTATATATTCTTTTTAAAGAGTTTTTTTTTTTCTAATTTTCATTTTTACACTCCAACTGGTCGATTAATTTTTTTTTGTTTTTTTTTTTTTCTGTTTTTTCCATCCATGCACTTTCTTTTCTCAATAAAATGCTTATTTAACTTTAGGAATAATCCAGACAAAAGGGAATAATCCAGACAAAAAGGAATTTTTCCGGGCAGGCTCCATAGATAATGGGATGTAATAGCGGTTGGATGGTTATGTTCCCAATGTTTCGGGTTTGCTTAGATAAGGTTATGTTATGAATCTTATGTGTTTCTATGAAAACGAATTTGTCCATTTTTTTTTGTGGACTTCTACCGCTTGTTGGAAGTACCCCTAATCCCACTGCAATAAAAATTCTTTAGGTTTGTTATTTTGGAATTTGTTCAGAAATATTGTAGTCCCCTAACGTCGGGAGAATGGGTGCTCACTACAAACTGCGAGTCACATGTCATAAAGGCCCTATACAAGATCCTAACAACCTGCTCAATTCTTTCGGGCAGAAAAGGGAGGAAATCTATCCGTTCCTCACCACAAGGATCCTGAGTTAGAATGATATTTCAAATCCTTTTTGTGATATTTTGAGAAACGATTTTGATCTTTGTCTCTAAGAAGTGTATATTAGAATTTCAGCTCCTACCAAAACACCCAATTATTACTCCTAATGAATATGGAATAAAAAGTTTTTAACTTCCCAATCTTTGATTCTTTCTGAATCTGTCTGACTTGTTCTACGGAATCAATGTCGATAATATTGAAAAAATCAGTTATTCATAACCACTAATAAAGAATTCATCGATATAAACGTCTCTCATCTTACATCTTAATAGTGAAGAATGAAAGTGAAAGAAATGAAATTTAATCTCCTTCTTACAAACAAATTGCTTAATCTCGCACGTGAAGGGTTATTTATTGTTTCGTCGAGTCATTATTAACTTGATTTGAGTTTATCTTAGAGGACAATATAAACATTGTTCGAAAACATTTAATTATTTGCCCAAATAACATTCAATAATAAATAATGTATAAGTATATAAAAAATATAACTTCAATTTGTTGGAAAAAAAACGAAAGACATTGATATCTTTAATCTTTAAAAATAGAGATTATCAAATTAGTGAAAATTCTCCAACCACGATCCCTACAATCTAAAATTAATTTATTGAAAGTCTTATAATTTTCTCTCATAACAATGAACATAATTCTTCATCTATTTATATTGAACGAGATCTGAAAAAATATGTGTATATGATGTTAATATACGAGATTAGATTATATATATATATAAATATATAAAAATGAGGCCTTATCAACCAGATAGGTTGGAATATCTCCGGGTACAAAATTTGGAAGTGAAAATCGTGGGCTTAATAAGAAATGGTTTGATAAATTTAAGTTAAGTTGATTATATTGATTCATCTTGATTTGATAATATTTGTGTTTATCGTTACTATTGATGACTATTTTTAGCAATGAAAACTATGAAGACGTAACTTCGCAACAAAATAAATGATAATTTTCTTGCCTTTTACTTGACACTATATATTAAACAAGATTTAACTAAGAATTTTAACATAGATAATATAATAAATGAGTTTATGTTTTAAAATTGAATTTATTTGAATATTATAATATTTGGTCTCCTTTTGATATATATAAATATATGATAAAATTCAAAATTTTGAAAGGTTACAAATATGTGTTTTTTTACACTGGGTTCCGCATCTCTTTCGGGTTAAACACATAGCTCGCAAACCACTTAACCAAATAACCTAGTGAGCGGAATTTCTGTCTGACGGACTCAAACCCAGGAACTACAAAGAGGCTGAGATATTCATATTTTTTTATCGTTAGGCTAGACGAGGGGATAAATATGAGTATTTATATTTAATTTATTTAAAATCTACCTAGGCTAAAAATATTTTCACAAAAATTAATATAACACAATATTTTTTAAATAGTCCTTGATATATTAAAAAATATGAATTAATTAAGTATAACTAAACAAAGAATGTCATCAGAAAAATAAAAATAAAGAGAAAAATAAATATCTTAGATCAAAGATACAAAAAAAACATGTTATTTACTATCGAAGTTGAGATTTACAATTTTCTGAAATATAATCTATTAAATACTAAGAAAGTTATCTTCGAATCATTAATAATGTAAAAACGATTCAAAGAGATACAAATTACTATAAAATTGAAATTATACAACCATGATGAGAGAATAAATTTCAATCTAAGCCCGCATAATACAGTCCTCCGTTTTAGCCTTACACACATTATAGAGACCTAAGGGCCAGTGAAAAAAAATTAATATTTAAATTACGACCGTGACTATTATTGTTATGGACATATTTTTTAATTAAGCTAAATAAATTATATAACTTAATGGTAAATAACTATATTTAATTAGGGATGACTAAGTTATAGACTCTTTAATTAGAAATAAATAAATTATATATTATTGAGTAAGTTATTTATTTAGGAATAAATAATTTAGGATGTTATTTATGAACAAAAATATTATATAATATATTAGTAGTGTCTTGTTAGACTTTAAAAAAAATTAATTTATGAACAATTAAATTAAATCTAGGTGGTTTAATAAAATAAATATATTATATAATATATTGATTATATCTATATCTATCTGTTCCTCACCACAAGGATCTTAGTTAGTTAGAATGATATTTCAAATTCTTTGTGTGATATTTTGAGAAACGATTTTGATCTTTGTCTCTAAGAAGTGTATATTAGAATTTCAGCTCCTACCAAAAACACCCAATTATTACTTCTAATGAATATGGAATAAAAAGTTTTAAACTTCCCAATCTTTGATTCTTTCCGAATCTGTCTGACTTGTTCTACGGAATTAATATCTTGAAAAAATCAGTTATTCATAATCACTAATAAAGAATTCATCGATATAAACGTCTCTCTTCTTACATCTTAATAGTGAAGAATGAAAGTGAAAGAAATGAAATTTAATCTCCTTCTTCTTACGAACAATTTGCTTAATCTCGCACGTGAAGGGTTATTTATTATTTTGTCGAGTCATTATTAACTTGATTTGAGTTTATCTTAGAGGACAATATAAACATTGTTCAAAAACATTTAATTATTTGCCCAAATAACATTCTATAATAAATAATGTATAGGTATATAAAAAATATAACTTCAATTTGTTAGAAAAAAATGAAAGACATTGATATCTTTAATCTTTAAAAATAGAGATTGTCAAATTAGTGAAAATTCTCCAACCACGATCCCTACAATCTAAAATTAATTTATTGAAAGTCTTATAATTTTCTCTCATAACAATGAACATAATTCTTCATTTATTTATATTGAACGAGATCTAAAAAAAAATATGTGAATATGATGTTAATATACGAGATTAGATCATATATATATATATAAATATATAAAAATGAGGCCTTATCAACCAGATAGGTTGGAATATCTCCGGGTACAAAATTTGGAAGTGAAAATTGTGGGCTTAATAAGAAATGGTTTGATCAATTTAAGTTAAGTTGATTATATTGATTCATCTTGATTTGATAATATTTGTTTCTATCGTTACTATTGACGACTATTTTTAGCAATGAAAAATATGAAGACGTAACTTCGCAACAAAATAAATGATAATTTTCTTGCCTTTTACTTGACACTATATATAAACAAGATTTAACTAAGAATTTAAACATAGATAATATAATAAATGAGTTTATGTTTTAAAATTGAATTTATTTGAATATTATAATATTTGGTCTCCTTTTGATATATATATATATATATATATATATATATATATATATATATATATATATATATATATATATATATATATATATATATATATATATATATATATATATATATATATATATATATATCAAAAGGAGACCAAATATTATAATATTCAAATAAATTCAATTTTAAAACATAAACTCATTTATTATATTATCTATGTTTAAATTCTTAGTTAAATCTTGTTTATATATATATATATATATATATATATATATATATATATATATATATATATATATATATATATATATATATATATATATATATATATATATATATATATATATATATATATA
Source organism: Impatiens glandulifera (assembly GCF_907164915.1). Taxonomy (NCBI): domain Eukaryota; kingdom Viridiplantae; phylum Streptophyta; class Magnoliopsida; order Ericales; family Balsaminaceae; genus Impatiens; species Impatiens glandulifera. Next base: position 62,555,342 of record NC_061862.1, on the reverse strand, counting down.
TATATATGATAAATTTCAAAACTTTTGAAAGGTTACAAATATGTGTTTTTTTACACTGGGTTCCGCATCTCTTTCGGGTTAAACACTTAGCTCACAAACCATTTAACCAAATAACCTAGTGAGCGGAATTTTTCGTCTGACGGACTCAAACCCAGGAACTACAAAGAGGCTGAGATATTCATATTTTTTTTATCGTTAGGCTAGACGAGGGGATAAATATGAGTATTTATATTTAATTTATTTAAAAAAATATAAATGATAGGGATGAATTTTATTGTTTTTGGGATGAAGTATGCAAATTATTTTCTAGAGCATTAACCCAATATTACAGTATAATAATTTTGACACAAGGTTATATTCTTTTACCCTTGTGCTTGGAGTCTACACTACACTGTTATAATAAAAAATTCTTAGTGCAGCCCTTATTAACAAGTAGTGCCATTTTGAAATTCAAATTCCCTAAACCTCAATCACCCTTCTTCTTTATTTTGCCTAATTTGTCCTAAGACAACTTTTAAATTTATAGGAATCTGGAAATATGAAACATCTAATGATCTAAAAGTGTGACTGAATGAGATGTAGAAACAAATGTATGTCCCAATGTTATTTTATTGATAATATGAAGTTCATGTTCACAAGTCTTTAAAGAACATGGCAGGAATAAAAGAAAAACAAGTTAGTTAAAATATGTCCCATTTGTACTCAATCTCATGTTGTTAACTTAATTCTCTATCTATCTTATTAATGCTAGAAATTAAATCAGTGATCTTCTATCACTACTATTTGTGTATCATATTGAGGAGAAGAAAACCAACAAACCGTTATTTATTGGGTAAAAGATTGCTAAAAATGATAATATTATTAGTAAAGGCTATAGATTTAAATAATTTTCTTAGTTTAAAAGGCTCAAAATATAACTACCCACTAATCATCTAATACCACTAACATGCAAAAATGTGGACATTAAACTAAAACTAAGACTCAATCTAAATTTATTTAAAACATAATTAAATCCAACAAAATTCTGCCTTAAACTAGACTGTATTTTATCTAGTTTATCTTCAACAATTCCATAGTATTTCTCAGTTTTTCAAAACTTTCAATCTATAGGATTCTGGATTACAATCAATCAAACCAAACCAAAACACTTCAATTGCATACTTTCTCTCAGTGATAAAGAATCATTCTTTTTTCTGTTTTACTTCTAACTCCCAAAAAGAATTTAATGAGACCGAGATCACCTATCTCAAATTTAGTCTTTATAATTTTTTAAAATTGTTTAATCATTCTTTCATTTCATTGTTACCGGTAAGAATCAAGTTGTCTATGTACAAGCTAACAATTAAAATTTTACTTTCAGATTTATAACTAACTAACAATGTACATAGGCTCCATTGGATATTCGACTGTTTAAGGAATTAATTATCAATATAATTATATATATATATATATCCCTAGGAACATGTTTCAATCCATACAAGGCTTTCTCAAGGAAAAATTTGACGAATGACCCTACAAAGTGACTAAAATGAACCAGTGACTAGCGCATCGTAACCTCTTCATACTTTTTTGACGAAATTGTCCCGTTGTGAGACGCAATCGGATGACATGTGAAAAGTCCACAATCGCAATTTTTTTTATTTGTAAAAAAATAATTTGTGTCTCGCGATTGCCAGTTCCTTCTCGCAACCGGGGTTGCGTCTTGCGATTGTGGACTTTTCACATGACATTCGGTTGCGTCTCGCGACAATGACAATTTCGTAAAAAAAAATATGAAATGGTCACCAACGCATTTAAAATTATACGTTGGTCACCCGCTCATTTACCCCTCTTTTGAGGGTTTTGAGGGTCATTTCGTCAATTTTGCCTTCTCAAGTTTATAGACCTTACTTTCTTCTTATTTTTTTTACAAAAGCCTCTAGAATGTTCAACAAACACACCTTCATTCAACTTATCATGAAAAAATGCACATTTTACATTAATCTAAAATAGGTTTATTTCTTTTGAGCAGCCACTACAGTTACCTTCTAATTCTAATTGTATTCATCTCAAACTGGTGCATACAGATATACTTCATTATCATTAATATTATATTCTCGTATGCACCTTTGATAACTAACCTAACTTTATGTTTATCAACACTCCATTTTCATTGAGTTTTGTTTTATAAAATCAAATTGACTCTCATTTTAGCTCCTTAGGTAACTCCATTAAATTTCAGATTTCATTATTTTCTAGGGTAAATATTTCGTGTTTTTTTTGGAAAACAACTTAGCGCAATTTCATTTAAAAGTTCAAAAGTGGAAAAAATTGTCAAAATCAAAGCTAGACAGTCCCTAACTTTAATTAAAGGATGACAAACAACGACCCTATAATATCTGACCCTATAATATCTGATTGAAAACAAACAAAGATTACATTAACAAACAACAAAATTATACAAGACCTACAATTTTAAAATTATGATTCTATTGTGATTGGACTTCCTCTTTGACTACTCTTACTCTGATTTATAATCTCAATCTGCATTCCTCAAAACCCAATTTGCATTTTTCGAATCCTAATGATTATATTCACTTCGCATCCTCACTTGTTTGGCTATATATACTTTACTATTGGTGATTGAACTGTTGTATATGATGATGTCTGTTTGTGAGTTGTGTTTACATCAATCACTTGAGTTAGTTTTTCTTTAGTTGAACCGACACTTATTTGATAAAAAAAAGTTTGTATAAGTATTTCAGAAACTTCACATTTACCTGCGCATTCCTTGGCTTCAATCTTGCCTGAGTTGTTTCAATCTACTTTATAGTCTACTCTTCACTTTCCTCTATTATTTTCCTATCACTTTCATCTTCTAATTTTCCATTGTTTTCCTCCCTTGATTCTTCACTTTTTTCTTCTTCTAATTCTTCTTTCATTTTCATCCTAAAATTCATCTTCTTCTTTTCAAATTCTTCATCTTCTCATTCATTTGAATCTTTAACATTTTCATCATCTACTTCTCCATCTTTAGTTTCATCTACATGCCTTCTAATTTCCGATTCTTCAGTTTCATTTTCTTGGGCTTTCTCATTCCGCTTCTGAACTTTCAGACTTTTCTTCTACTCCTGAACTTTCAGACTTTTATGCTATTTTTCAATTACTTTTGCACATTTATTACTGTTATGTTCAAAAGTATTATAGAACACATCTGTTTATCATTCAATCATATTAAATATTCATGACTGTGGACTTACGTACCTTTTATCAATAACTGTCAATGACTGTTGATAGAGTACTTCTAGGATTCACTTCAATACTTATCCTAACACATATGATGTATTCACTTTCCTCCGTGATTGAGTCCATATACAATGCTTTTTCTAGAAGACTAGCAAATTGACTAGTGCTTCATTGTACATATGAGCCGAAATGTTTATTAGTTTGAACCAAATTTAAGATGTTTCTTTCGGTTTGCTAAGTAGATTCATCATTTAGACCATCTTTTCAGTTTCATGCAGTTTGACCCAACATAAGTATGCCCCAACTTCAGAATATTCTCTAGATTTGTTCTCTACTTAAACTTTAGAAAATAAAAATTATTGATATTTACAGATATTTTTTCCAATCTAATGTGCTCAATTGTTTTAGTAAGGCATCCTTAGTGACCGGTAAAGACACATAATTCTTTCCTATGTAGTTCCCAACAACTATATATTTCCACTCTTTAATGCATTTTTCTTCAACTTCCGAGGGTAATTTAAACTTAAAACGAGATTTGAGAATTTCAACCTTTGGTTTAAAATTCCCCAAGTAAATTTTGTCTTTGTATTGTACTTGAGTTTTAGTTTTTTGTTTAGTGTTTTTCTTCCGGACTTCATTTACTTTTCAATTGGAGTTACTTCTGATAGTGTAGGTCTTGGTTTAAGCATTTCATTAACTCTTGCATTATTTCTATGGACCAACTAACTATCTTATCATATTTTTCATTTTTGAGTTGACTATAGACTTTTGGGTTTTTTCCTTGCTAAGAACGATTTCTCACTTCTTCGCTTAAAAAACAATTTTGTAATTTGATTGTTTCATCTGTAAAGATTAGCCATTTCATTATATCAAACCCTCCATTTTCCATCATTGTTGACTTCTGCCTAAACATTTTATATCTTTTAAGTTTGATTCTGTGAATTTTCTCTGTTTCTTTCTGTTCTATTTCAACCTTCTAAGAACTCTGTTTCTACTATGTTTCAACCTTCACAAAACTCTGTTTTTGTTCTGTTTTAAGCATCGTTTTCTTGCTTGTATCAATTTCTCTAAAGTCTTTTACTTTTTTTTGTCTTATTTTTGTTTCTTTCTCTCTATCTATTGTAAATCTTAAAAATTTCCTTTTACTTCTAGCAAATCTGCAGTAACAGAATTACAGTTTTCCAGCAATACTGCAGCAACATATAAAATCTGACGAGTAGGTTCTGAATTTGCGGAGGTTCTGTATTTCCGAAGAAGAACGACGAACACACAGCGGAACGATAAACACGTGACACGACGAACACATAGGTGCACGACGAACACCCAACCACACGACGAACACATAGGTGCACGATGAACACACAGTGGCACGACAATACGACGAACACACAACGACACGAAGAACACATAATGGCACGACGAACACCAACCAAAGAGGCGGACCACAATGCGCACAGAGAACACAATTTGCACAGATCGCACTGTGATTTTCCACAGGGTTTAAGGTTTCCACAGGGTTTGAATTGTTTTAAAAATTTAAATATTTCATGTTTTATGGCCTCCTTCCAGGTTTCATTTAAGAAGCCTGCTCAAAATAAATCGGATCAACAGTGGCATATAGAGCTATATCACTTAATTCTTCTTATTCTTAAATTATTTCGTTTCCCATATGATAGTCTTTGTGCCAAATGACGGCTCTCCTAACTCTTTTTCCCATGTGAGTTGTAGTCAATTGTCTCTTTATTCCATTTTCATTACAAAAGACATCGAACTTTTGTGAGGTAAACTCCCCCCTCCTTTATCTATACCAAGACAAACTAGAGACTCTCAACTTTCTTTCTCAACAAACAGTTTAAAGTTTTTAAAATATCCAATTACTTCAGACTTTTCACGTAAAAAATACAACCAAAATTTCTACTAAAATCATCTATAAAAGTCAGAACGTACCTTTTTTTTCCAATAGAAGCTACTAGTGTGATTGTACCACATAGAACCGAATTAATGAGTAAACCCTTTTTGAAACTCTCAACTTTCTACGTTTGGACTGCCTCTGTCTGGTCTATTTGCCAATCAAATACTTTTGACACTCATCATCTGGAATATTTATTATTGGTAACCTATCCATCAACTTCTTTAATTGCATAGTTTAAAGGCTTTTGTAGTTGATATGTACCAACCTACAATACCACAATTGTGATTCTTCATCAGTAGAGGTTTGAAAATACTGATCAACAAAAGCTTTTTTTCTTATCAGATAACTTCACTACATTCACCTTGAATAATCTGTTATGACTCATTTTTGCAGTCATCAAAAGCCCTTCTACATAGTTTATCTTACTTTCTTAAATAGGAAATTCATAAGCATAGTGTCCCATTTTGTAACATTTATAACATTCAAATTTTGATTATCAATTACTCTTCCTCTTTTCATTGCTCTTCCTCTCCCTCTAACTTATGGAGTACTAAATACTTTGAGAACTTGATCTTCTTTTTTCTCAGTCCTTTTGAACTTTTGCTCATGTACATAAAGTGAGTTTTGAAGTTCATCTATAGACATCAACCTAGCATCCTTTGTTTTCTTATAGATACCACAGCATAGTGAACATCTCGGTTAAGATTTAAAAAATTTCTCTACTATGGTGGTGTCCAATTGGTTCTCATTTGATTTGCCACATCTGTCACTATAGCGAAATAGTCTTTGATGGTTTCACCATTTTTCATCTCTAACACTTCAAATTCCCTTATTAAAGTGTTTAGCATGCAACTTTTCACCTTTTCAATACAGCCATATTTACTTTTCAAAAAGTTCCACACAATTGTAGAAGTTTTTACCATTAAGAATCTGCTCGAATATATATAGTTCTATTGATGGCTAGATAGAAGTTGAATCTGTTGAACTCGGTTAGAATTTTTCCATCCATTGATTCTTCAAACCCTCTCTCAATTAGATCCCAAAGCCCTTTAGACCTCAACATATTTTCCATAAGTTCACTCTAGTGATCAACACAACAGATGGTTCTCGCCTTGATCTTCTGTTACTTTTATACTTCAAGGTTATGGCTTGATATTTCCCACTTTGCAATCTACTCTTCCACAGTCGAATTTAATGTTCAACTTTCGCTGCCTCACACTCGCGATCTCTCACAGTCGAATTTTAGGGTTCGACTTTTTTTCCTCTCACCAATTGTAAATAACTGGTAAAAGAATACTAAAAAACAGATAATGTTATTAGTAAAGGCTATAGACTTAGCTCAAAATATAATTACTCAACTAATACACTAACTAATAATTAGTCAAATAACAAACTAATAATTAAGAAGCACGTTAAAAACAAGTGTACAATAAACTAAGTCTAAATTTGTTTAAAACAAGTGTTCCTTCAAAATCAAGCAAAAAGATTCTCAAACTTCATAATAATGTTACAACAACAAAAAATGCATCATTCTATGGATAAAGACATGATTATCTGTAATATACCCTACTTTCTCCTAATTCAACATTATTATTGTTTCTCATCCTTGAGAATCATCTTCAGGAGATGATGATGATGGATGTAATATTCTGGACTGACCACCCATTTGCTGGTAAATCTGATTTAAGTTCGACTGAGGATGATGATTCAGAGCTTCCATATGATCATCATCTTGTGAGAGGCCAAGCTTCAAACCAGCTGGTAACTGCTGCTGCTGCTGCTGATGGACGTTGCTAACTCCACACATAATTGAGTTGAAATAATTCATTGGCAAATCAAATCCAGAAAACCCAATTTTCTGCAAATAATTATTCCCACTCTCATTTTCTATATTTGCTACTACTGCTTCTGAGGAAGAAGAAGATGATGATTGAAACCCATATTCAGTACTAGGCCATAACCCACCTGTGGTAAAATGGTTCTTCCTGCCCCAATCGCCCACTATCGGCCATAAAATCTCGTCCATTTTCTGATTTGCGATTGAAGTTGAGATCTCTTGATTTGAAACAGCACCGGCGACAGCTAAGGATGAAGCTGGAATCGTTCCTGTTCCGGTGGCGGCGATAATAGATGGCTCCGATTGACGGAGGAGCCACTGGATGGTCTCCCCGTCGGATTTGTGACCCAGTTCTCGGGTTAACTGGAATATTCTGGCTGCACAGAGGGCGGGCATCCTTATCCTTCTACCTCTACCTTCGACCTTGGTGTGTCGGTCCTTGTTGGTGCTTCTCTTTGGTGCTAACTTTTGTTCTTGCGGCTTACTGGCTGCCGCCTCCGCCGACTCACCTTGGTCGGCAACCGTAATCTGGAAACCCTTGATTTCTTTAGTCTTACCCATGATGTTGCTGTTGTTGTTTGGTGGCTGAGGGAGGTTATGGAAACTTGGGATTTGGATCCTTGAACGACAGGGACTGATCGAAGATGATGATGATGGTAATGAATTTGATGAGGCTCACCTCCTTCTCCTCTGTTTTACTCTTTTTTTGGAACTGTTTAAATCCAAATGCAATAAATTCTCACCCTCTCTATCTCTATGGGCTTGTTTGATTTGCATTAAATTCAATTATCATAAATGTATTTTATATTTGATCAAATTTTATTTTATTCTTTTATTTATTTTGGAACCCACATAGTCATCTTACTCGGACTTTAACTTTAACATATTTAAATTGGAAATAGTTGTCTAGTCTCTTATATATGACTTTCATTTTTAAGAAGTTTATTTTTGAAAAAACGATATAATGTCATTTTATTAATTTTTTTTTTAAAAGAAACGCATTACAACCACATAAAAAAACATTAAATTAAAATCAAATGGACATCAAACAAACGAAATGAAATTTATTGTGACTTGAACGAAGAAGCTTGTGTAAATTTATAATATGCAATACTCCACGACCAATTATATTCATTCAAGAGAATTCGCGTTCATGTGTAAGTGAGTGTGTTACTATCAAAGATGGTCTTTCTTCAAACCTGCTTCACTCCACTCCACTTCACTTCACACTCTCGTAAAACTTTGTAACTTTTGTATTTTTAAAAAGTTTTAATATCAATAAATTGTTTTATGGTAAATTTATTTTTTCAAATAATCTACAATCCAAACAAACCCTTGTTTTATTTATAATAATTTTAAATTTAAAAATTAAATATATTCTACAGATTTATTCAAATAACTTTAATAATCTATTTTTGCATAGTAAAACATGTATTAATAATAAAAGGCATATTTAATTGGTGATAGATTGGATAGCTTAAAAATAATTTGCTTATTTTGATGGAGTAACACAAATACTTTACAGAATATTTTAATATTTAATTCATAATTTAAATGTTGAATTCTTTAGGTTTAGTTCAATTATTTAAATAATTCACACAAACCAAACGAGAGACTATAGAGTTGTCTAGGTATTTTGACTCTTTTAAGTGACAGAGCATGTTGCAGTGCCTTTTACCCCTTTTAGGATCCAATTGTGAGAAGAGTTCTATCCCTTATTTGCCCAAACAAAAAAAGTGAATTTTAATTAGTCTTTTTTAAATTATTATTTTAGAACATTCATAATATTGATTATAGCTAGGTATATTTAATGGGAATGTTTTCTTTACTACTCTAACATTGGAGAATCTCTATATAAATCAGAATTCTATTATCAAAAAAATAAAAATATTTGTTTAAATATATTGTTTATTATGGTTCCAAATTCAAACCTTGAAATAATTTGAAAAAAATGTTAAAATAATATTAAACATCAAGTCTAAAATATGAAAAGTACTGTCGATCCAAAATTCCCGAAACAGAATTGGACAAAAATGGTAGCAGAACTTGTGAAATCCCTGTCACAAGCAAAGATTATTATTTGAAATAATCCTAAATCAAACAATCCACTCATGTGGGTTTTTGGTGCATGTTATTATTGCAACAGCAATGAGAGGGTATGATCCTAATCATGTCTTATATTATAAGGGACTCAAAACTGTCCACTTGGCAGACCACCAATCGTCAATTGTGCATGTGGGTGGTCGTTTAGTTCCTAGGTTAATTTAAATAAATCTTTGATGTTGGAGTGTTCAAATTTCAAGCATGGTCGATTAAAGTCATTCATTGGTTCCACTTATGGCCTGCATTTAGAAATAATTAATTATCTAGCTTATCAAAGTAATTTATGAGTAGTCAAATTTACTCTAATGCACATGAGGCATGGTTGATACAAAATATATATATAAATATATATATATTATGAAGGCAATAATTATGAAACTCTAATCATGTACTGATGAATAAAACTCTAATTTCATGAATTAACCCATTTGAGCATAGCAAACCGGAGACACTACTAAACCTACCATCACAAAGAGCACTGACTCATCACACTAATGTTATGCTTAGATTTCTTTAAAAAAAATAAGCACCACTCTTAAAAATAGAGAAAAACAAATTCTAACATATCATTTTGTACAAAGTAACATCATATAACTTATCATTACTACTTTTTTTAGATTAATTAGTTTCGACATCATTTCTAAATTCCTATTAAAAACGGAAGGATTATGTGGAGTAGTCTAAGGTTACCTTTGTCAATGTGTTGCACTCATTAATATCAAGAGAATTGTTAATCACATTAACCTACATAAAGTCAAGCTCATGTGAACCAAAACAAAAGTGAGTATCAAACCTCTCATCTTTAATAGCACATTGATTAAATTAAGGTTGTTTGTTTTGATTGTGAAATAATGGTTAACTTACTTCATGAAACATACAATCTCCAATCTTCTTTCACTTTTAAAAATTATAGATAATAATAAAATGATATAGAAAAATAATGTATAGGCCTATTAGCTCAGTTGGTTAGAGCGTCGTGCTAATAACGCGAAGGTCGCAGGTTTGAGACCTGCATAGGCCAAAATGAAATAAGTTGGTTTCTTTATTTTTTATCTCTAACAATGGGGCATGGGTTGCTTTTGTTTTTCTTTAACAATGATGTCTATTAACTTAGTTGGTTAGTGTGTCGTGTTAATAATGAGTTAGTTGTTTTCTTTATTTTTTCCCCTAACAATGGGGCATGGGTTGCTTTTGTTTTTCTTTAACAATGATGTCTATTAACTGAGTTGGTTAGTGTGTCGTGTTAATAATGCGAATGTCTCAAGTTTGTGACCTGCATAGGCTAAGAGGAAATGAGTTAATTGTTTTCTTTCTTTTTTTTCTCTCGCGTTACTTTTTTTTTCTCTAACAACGTGGCATAGGTTACTTGTTTTTTTTTCTCTAACAATGGGGTATGGGTTACATGTTTTTTTCTCTAACAGTAGGGCCTATTAGCTCAGTGGGGTCTATTAGCTCAGTTGGATAGAGCGTCGTGCTAATAACGTGAAGGTCGCAGGTTTGAAGCGTGCATAACCAAGAGGAAATAAGTTACTTGTATATTTTATTTTTTTCTATAACAATGGGGCATGTGTTACATGTTTATTTCTTTAACAATGGGGCCTGCATAGGCCTATTAGCTCAGTTGGTTAGAGCGTCGTGCTAATAACGCGAAGGTCGCAAGTTCGAGACCTGCATAGGCCAAAATGAAATAAGTTACTTGTTCTCTTTATTTTTTTCTCTAACAATGGGGCATATGTTGCTTTTGTTTTTCTTTAACAATGATGTCTATTAACTCAGTTGGTTAGAGCGTCGTGTTAATAATGCGAAGGTCTCAAGTTTGTGACTTGCATAGGCCAAGAGGAAATGAGTTAATTGTTTTCTTTCTTTTTTCTCTAACAATGGGGCATGAGTTACTTGTTTTTTTTTTCTTTTTTTCTCTAACAATGGGGCATGGGTTACTTATTTTCTTTTTTTCTCTAACAATAGGGCATGGGTTACTTGTTTTTTTTTTTCTTTTTTTTCTCTAACAATGGGTCATGGGCTACTTATTTTCTTTTTTTCTCTAACAATAGGGCATGAGTTACTTGTTTTTTCTCTAACAGTAAGGATTATTAGCTTAGTGGGGTCTATTAGCTAAGTTAGTTAGAGCGTCGTGCTAATAACTCGAAGGTCGCAGGTCCGAAACCTGCATAGGCCAAAATGAAATAAGTTACTTGTTTTCTTTATTTTTTTCTCCAACAATGGGGCATATGTTGCTTTTGTTTTTCTTTAACAATGATGTCTATTAACTCAGTTGGTTAGAGCGTCGTGTTAATAATGCGAAGGTCTCAAGTTTGTGACTTGCATAGGCCAAGAGGAAATGAGTTAATTGTTTTCTTTCTTTTCTTCTCTAACAATGGGGCATGGGTTACTTGTTTTTTTTTTCTTTTTTTTCCCTAACAATCGGGCATGGGTTACTTATTTTCTTTTTTCTCTAACAATAGGGCATGGATTACTTGTTTTTTTCTCTAACAGTAAGGCCTATTAGCTTTGTGGGGTCTATTAGCTAAGTTAGTTAGAGCGTCGTGCTAATAATGCGAAGGTCGCAGGTTCAAGACCTGCATAGGCCAAAATCAATTAAGTTACTTGTTTTCTTTATTTTTTTCTCTAACAATGGGGTATATGTTGCTTTTGTTTTTCTTTAACAATGATGTCTATTAACTCAGTTGGTTAGAGCGTCATGTTAATAATGCGAAGGTCTCAAGTTTGTGACTTACATAGGCCAAGAGGAAATGAGTTAATTGTTTTCTTTCTTTTTTTCTCTAACAATGGGGCATGGGTTACTTGTTTTTTTTTTCTCTAACAATGTGGCATGGGTTACTTGTTTTTTTCTTTTTTTTCTCTAACAATGGGGCATGAGTTACTTATTTTCTTTTTTTCTCTAACAATAGGGCAAGGGTTACTTGTTTTTTTCTCTAACACTAAGGCCTATTAGCTTAGTGGGGTCTATTAGCTAAGTTAGTTAGAGCCTCGTGCTAATAATGCAAATGTAGTAGGTTTGAAACGTGCATAGGCCAAGAGGAAATGAGTTACTTGTAAAAAAAAAAAATCTTTAATAATGCGGCATGTGTTACTTGATTTTTCTTTAACAGTGGGGCCTGTATAGGCCTATTAGCTCAGCTGGTTAGAGCGTCGTGCTAATAACGCAAAGGTCGGTTCGAGACCTGCATAGGCCAAAATGAAATAAGTTATTTATTTTCTTTATTTTTTCTCTAACAATGGGGCATAGGTTGCTTTTGTTTTTCTTAAACAATGATGTCTATTAACTCAGTTGGTTAGAGCATCGTATTAATAATGCAAGAAAATGAGTAAATTATTTTCTTTCTTTTTTTTCTCTAACAATGGGGCATGGGTTACTTGTTTTTTTCTCTTAGAATGGGGCATGAGTTACTTGTTTTTTCTCTAACAGTAGGGTCTATTAGCTTAGTGGGTCTATTAGTTAAGTTGGTTAGAGCGTCGTGCTAATAACGAAAATGTAGTAGGTTTGAAGCGTGCATAGGCCAAGAGGAAATGAGTTATTTGTATATTTTTTGTTCTCTAACAATGGGGCATGTGTTACATGTTTTTTTCTTTAACAGTGGGGCATATTATCTCAGTTGGTTAGAGCGTCGTGCTAATAACGCGAATGTCGGTAAAAAAGTTACTTGTTAGTTTTCTTTTTTTTTTCTAATAATTGGGCATGAGTTACTTGAATTTTTCCTCAAATAATGAGGCCTATTAGCTCAGTTGGTTAGAGCGTCGTGTTAATAGCGCGAAGATTGTAGGTTAGAGACCTGCATAGGCTAAGAAGAAATGAGTTAATTGTTTTCTTTTTTTTCTCTAACAATGGGGCATGTGTTACTTGTTTTTTTTACTTGTTTTTTTTACTTTAACAATGCAGCATGGGTTACTTGTTTTTTCTCTAACAATGATGCCTATTAGCTCAGTTGGTTAGAGCGTCGTGCCAAGAGAAAATGAGTTAATTGTTTTCTCTTTTTTCTCTAGCAATGGGGCATGGTTACTTGTTTTTTTCTTTTTTTCTCTAACAATGGGTCATGAGTTACTTGTTTTATTTTTTCTAACAGTGGGGTCTATTAGCTCAGTGAGGCCTATTAACTTAGTTGGTTACAGCGTCGTGCTAATAACGTGAATATCGCATGCTTAAAACGTGCATAGGCTAAGAGGAAATGAGTTACTTGTTTTTTTCTCTAACAATGGGACATGTGTTACTTTTTTTTTCTCTAACAATGGGGAATGGGTTAATTTTTTTTAATAGTGGGGCTTATTAGCTCACTTGGTTAGAGCATCATGCTAATAACTTGAAGGTCGTAGGTTTAAGACATGCATAGGCCAAGCGGAAAAGAGTTACTTGTTTTCTTTCTTTTTTTTCTTTAACAATGTGGCATGGGTTACTTAATTTCTTTCTTTTTTCTCTAACAATGGAGAATGGGTTACTTGTTTTTTTCTCTAACAGTGGGGCCTATTAGCTCGGTTGGTTAAAGCATTGTGCTAATAACACGAAGGTTACAAGTTTGAGACATGCATAGGCCAAGCAGAAAAGAGTTACTTGTTTCTTTCTTTTATTCTCTAACAATGGAGCATGGGTTACTTGTTTTCTTTATTTTTTTCTCTAACAATGGGGCATGGGTTATTTTTTTTCTTTCTTTTTTCTCTAACAATGGGGAATTGGTTACTTTTTTTTCTCCAACAACGGAGTTTATTAGCTCAGTTGGTTAGAGCGTCGTGCTAATAAAGCGGAAAAGAGTTACTTGTTTTTTTCTAACAATGGGGCTTGGGTTACTTGTTTTGTTTTCACTAACATTGGGGCCTACTAGCTCAGTTGGTTAGAGCGTCCTGCTAATAACGCGATGGTCGCAGGTTTGAGACCTGCATAGGCTAGGTGGAAAAGAGTTGCTTGTTTTTTTCTAACAATGGGGCATGAGTTTACTTGTTTTTTCTCTAACAGTGGAGATTATTATCTCTTTTGGTTAAAGCGTCGTGCTAATAATGCGAATGTCGTAGGTTTGAAACATGCATAGGCAAAGAGGAAATATGTTACTTTTCTTTCTTTCTTTTTTTTCACTAACAATGTGGCCTATTAGCTCAAGTGGTTAGAGTGTCCTGCTAATAACGCGAAGGTAGCAAGTGTTACCAGTTTTTTTTTCTTTTTTCTCTAACAATGGGGCATGAGTTACTTGTTTTATTTATTTTTTCTCTAACAATGGGTCATGGGTTACTTTTTTCTATAATAATGAGATAATTGGTTAGAGCATCGTGTTAATAATGCGAAGGTCACAGGCTTGAAACCTGCATAGGCCAAGAGAAATATGTTATTTGTTTTCTTTATTTTTTTCCGCTAACATCGAGGTCTATTAGTTTAGTTGGTTAGAATGTCCTATTGATAACGCGAAGGTATTAGGTTTGAGACAAACAATAAGGCCTATTAGCTTAGTTGGTTATACCGTCGTGTTAATAACCTGAAGATCTCAGGTTTGAGTCATTCATAAGCCTAGCGGAAATGAGTTACATGTTTTTTTCTTTTTTTTTTCTCTCTAACAATGGGGTATGTATTACTTATTTTCTTTCTTTTTTCCTCTAACAATGGGACATGGGATACTTGTTTTTTTTTTCTAACAATGGGGCATGGGTTACTTGTTTTTTTTTTCAATGGGGCCTATTATCTCAATTAGTTAGAGCATCATGCTAATAATGCGAAGGTTGCATTTTTGAAATCTATATATTCTAAGATGAAATATGTTACTTGTTTTTATTTTTTTGCTAAGATCAAAGCCTATTAGCTTATTTGGTTAAGGTGTCATACTAATATCACGGATGTAGTAGGTTTGAGACCTATATAACAATTGGAAATGAGTTACTTGTTTTCTTTTTTTTCTCTAACAACGGGACTTATTAGCTTAGTTGGTTAGAGCGTCGTGTTAATAATATGAAGGTTGCAGGTTTGAGACTTGCATAGGCCAAGAGGAAAATGTGTTACCTGATTTTTTTCTCTAACAATGGGGCATGCGTTACTTGTTTTCTTTTATTTTTTTTAACAATGTGTCCTATTAGCTCAGTTTGTTAGAGCGTTGCGCTAATAACGCGATAATCGCAGGTTTAAGACCTGCATAGGCCAGATGGAAAATAGTTACTTGTTTTTTTTCTAACAATGGGGCATGGGTTTACTTGTTTTATCTCTAATAGTGGGGCCTATTAGCTCTGTTGGTTAAAGCGTCGTGCTAATAATGCGAATGTCGTAGGTTTGAAACATGCATAGGAAAAAAGGAAATATGTTACTTTTTTCTTTCTTTTTTTCACTAACAATGTGGCCTACTAGCTCAATTGGTTAGAGTGTCCTACTAATAACGCAAAGGTAGCAAGTGTTACCAATTTTTTTTTCTTTTTTCTCTAACAATGGGGCATGAGTTACTTGTTTTATTTATTTTTTTCTCTAACAATGGGTCATGAGTTACTTTTTTTCTATAACAATGAGCTAATTGGTTAGAGCATCGTGTTAATAACGCGAAGATCACAGGCTTGAAACCTGCATAGGCCTAGAGAAATATGTTATTGTTTTCTTTATTTTTTCCCACTAACATCGAGGCCTATTAGCTTAGTTGGTTAGAGTGTTCTACTGATAACGCAAGTGTTACCAATTTTTTTTTCTTTTTTCTCTAACAATGGGGCATGAGTTACTTGTTTTATTTATTTTTTTCTCTAACAATGGGTCATGAGTTACTTTTTTTCTATAACAATGAGCTAATTGGTTAGAGCATCGTGTTAATAACGCGAAGATCACAGGCTTGAAACCTGCATAGGCCTAGAGAAATATGTTATTGTTTTCTTTATTTTTTCCCACTAACATCGAGGCCTATTAGCTTAGTTGGTTAGAGTGTTCTACTGATAACGCAAAGATATTAAGTTCGAGACTAACAATGAGGTCTATTAGCTCGGTTGATTATATCGTCGTGTTAATAACCTAAAGATCTCATGTTTGAGTCATTCATAAGCCTAGCATAAATGAGTTACATGTTTTTTCTTTTTTTCTCTCTCTAACAATGGGGTATATGTTACTTATTTTCTTTTTTTTCTCTAACAATGGGACATGTGATACTTGTTTTTTTTTTCTTTTTTTTTTCTTCTAACAATGGGGCATGGGTTACTTGTTTTTTTTTTATATAACAATGGGGCCTATTAGCTCAATTAGTTAGAGCATCATGCTAATAACGCGAAGGTCGCATGTTTGAAACCTGTATAGTCCAAGATGAAATATGTTACTTGTTTTTATTTTTTTGCTAAGATCAAAGTCTATTAGCTTATTTGGTTAAAGTGTCATACTAACATCGCAGATGTAGTAGGTTTGAGACCTATTTAACAATTGGAAATGAGTTACTTGTTTTCTTTCTTTTTTTCTTTAACAACGAGGCTTATTAGCTCAGTTGGTTAGAGCGTCGTGTTAATAATGTGAAAGTTGCAAGTTTGAGACTTGCATAGGCCAAGAGGAAATGTGTTACCTGGTTTTTTTTCTCTAACAATGGGGCATGAGTTACTTGTTTTCTTTTATTTTTCTTTAACAATGTGTCCTATTAGCTCAGTTTGTTATAGTATTGCGCTAATAACGCGAAAGTCGCAGGTTTGAGACTTGCATAGGCCAGATGGATAATAGTTACTTGTTTTTTTTCTAACAATGGGGCATGGGCTTACTTGTTTTTTCTCTAATAGTGGGGCTTATTAGCTCTGTTGGTTAAAACGTCGTGCTAATAATGCGAATGTCGTAGGCTTGAAACATGCATAGGAAAAAAAGGAAATATGTTACTTTTATTTCTTCTTTTTTTCACTAACAATGTGGCCTATTAGCTCAATTGGTTAGAGTGTCCTGCTAATAACGCGAAGGTAGCAAGTGTTACCAATTTTTTTTCTTTTTTCTCTAACAATGGGGCATGAGTTACTTGTTTTATTTATTTTTTTCTCTAACAATGAGTCATGGGTTACTTTTTTTTATAACAATGAGCTAATTGGTTAGAGCATCGTGTTAATAACCCGAAGGTCACAGGCTTGAAACCTGCATAGGCCAAGAGAAATATGTTATTGTTTTCTTTATTTTTTCCCGCTAACATCGAGGCCTATTATCTTAGTTGGTTAGAGTGTTCTACTGATAACGCGAATGTATTAAGTTCGAGACTAACAGTGAGGTCTATTAGCTCGGTTGGTTATATCGTCGTGTTAATAACCTGAAGATCTCATGTTTGAGTCATTCATAATCCTAGCATAAATGAGTTACATGTTTTTTCTTTTTTTCTCTCTCTAACAATGGGTATATATTACTTATTTTCTTTCTTTTTTCTCTAACAATGGGACATGGGATACTTGTTTTTTTTCTTTTTTTTTCTAACAATGGGGCATGGATCACTTGTTTTTTTATAACAATGGGGCCTATTAGCTCAATTAGTTAGAGCATCATGCTAATAACGCGAAGGTCGCATGTTTGAAACCTGTATATATAGTCCAAGATGAAATATGTTACTTGTTTTTATTTTTTTCCTAAGATCAAAGCCTATTAGCTTATTTGGTTAAAGTGTCATACTAATATCGCAGATGTAGTAGGTTTGAGACCTATTTAACAATTGGAAATGAGTTACTTGTTTTCTTTCTTTTTTTCTTTAACAACGAGGCTTATTAGCTCAGTTGGTTAGAGCGTCGTGTTAATAATGTGAAAGTTGCAAGTTTGAGACTTGCATAGGCCAAGAGGAAATGTGTTACCTGGTTTTTTTTCTCTAACAATGGGGCATGAGTTACTTGTTTTCTTTTCTTTTTCTTAAACAATGTGTCCTATTAGCTCAGTTTGTTATAGTATTGCGCTAATAACGCGAAAGTCGCAGGTTTGAGACTTGCATAGGCCAGATGGATAATAGTTACTTGTTTTTTTTTTCTAACAATGGGGCACGGGCTTACTTGTTTTTTCTCTAATAGTGGGGCTTATTAGCTCTGTTGGTTATATCGTCGTGCTAATAATGCGAATGTCGTAGGTTTGAGTCATTCATAATCCTAGCATAAATGAGTTACATGTTTTTTCTTTTTTCTCTCCTAACAATGGGTATATGTTACTTATTTTCTTTCTTTTTTCTCTAACAATGGGACATGGGATACTTGTTTTTTTTATTTTTTTTTCTAACAATGGGGCATGGATCACTTGTTTTTTTATAACAATGGGGCCTATTAGCTCAATTAGTTAGAGCATCATGCTAATAACGCGAAGGTCGCATGTTTGAAACCTGTATATATAGTCCAAGATGAAATATGTTACTTGTTTTTATTTTTTTCCTAAGATCAAAGCCTATTAGCTTATTTGGTTAAAGTGTCATACTAATATCGCAGATGTAGTAGGTTTGAGACCTATTTAACAATTGGAAATGAGTTACTTGTTTTCTTTCTTTTTTTCTTTAACAACGAGGCTTATTAGCTCAGTTGGTTAGAGCGTCGTGTTAATAATGTGAAAGTTGCAAGTTTGAGACTTGCATAGGCCAAGAGGAAATGTGTTACCTGGTTTTTTTTCTCTAACAATGGGGCATGAGTTACTTGTTTTCTTTTCTTTTTCTTTAACAATGTGTCCTATTAGCTCAGTTTGTTATAGTATTGCGCTAATAACGCGAAAGTCGCAGGTTTGAGACTTGCATAGGCCAGATGGATAATAGTTACTTGTTTTTTTTTCTAACAATGGGGCATGGGCTTACTTGTTTTTTCTCTAATAGTGGGGCTTATTAGCTCTGTTGGTTAAAGCGTCGTGCTAATAATGCGAATGTCGTAGGTTTGAAACATGCATAGGAAAAAAAGGAAATATGTTACTTTTATTTCTTCTTTTTTTCACTAACAATGTGGCCTATTAGCTCAATTGGTTAGAGTGTCCTGCTAATAACGCGAAGGTAGCAAGTGTTACCAGTTTTTTTTTCTTTTTTCTCTAACAATGGGGCATGAGTTACTTGTTTTATTTATTTTTTTCTCTAACAATTGGTCATGGGTTACTTTTTTTCTATAACAATGAGCTAATTGGTTAGAGCATCGTGTTAATAACGTGAATGTCACAGCTTGAAACCTGCATAGGCCAAGAGAAATATGTTATTTGTTTTCTTTATTTTTTTTCCCGCTAACATCGAGGCCTATTAGCTTAGTTGGTTAGAGTGTCCTACTGATAACGCGAAGGTATTAAGTTCGAGACTAACAATGAGGTCTATTAGCTCAGTTGGTTATACCGTCGTGTTAATAACCAGAAGATCTCAGGTTTGAGTCCTACATAGGCCTAGAGGAAATAAGTTACTTGTTTTTTCTTTCTTTTTCTCTAACAATGGGGTATGTTTTACTTATTTTTTTTCTCTAACAATGGGACATGGGATACTTGTTTTTTTATTCTTTTTTTCTCTAACAATGGGGCATGGGTTACTTGTTTTTTTTTCTAACAATGGGGCATATTAGCTCAATTATTTAGAGCGTCATGTTAATAACGTGAAGGTCGCATGTTTAAAACCTGTATAGTCCAAAATGAAATATGTTACATGTTTTTTTTATTTTTTTTTGCTAAGATCAGGACTTATTAGCTTATTTGGTTAAAGTGTCATACTAATATCGCGGATGTAGTAGGTTTGAGACCTAATTAACAATTTGAAATGAGTTACTTGTTTTCTTTCTTTTATTCTCTAACAATGGGGCTTATTAGCTCAGTCGGTTAGAGCATCTTGTTAATAATGTGAAGGTTGCAGGTTTGAGACTTGCATAGGCCAATAGGAAATGGGTTACCTGTTTTTTTTCTATAACAATGGGGCATGAGTTATTTATTTTCTTTCTTTTTGTCTAACAATGGAGCATGCGTTATTTGTTTTCTTTCCTATTTTATTTCTCTTTAACATGAAGGTCACACTGGGCTTAAAGAAATTGCAAATACAAGGAATATAGTGTGTTTCTTGAGCCTAAAGAGTATTGTCATATTGTGTTTTTGAGCTCATCCTCTTAGTTGTGTGTGATATTTTTCTGTAGTATAATATTTATGTTTTAGAGGTTCAAAAACTTCATTGTGTTAACAAGTCAATTGTATGTTATTGTATATGTTACATATATTTGAGCATTCTTCTAGAATAATATAATGTGGGAAGAATGTCAATTTTATTTACAAAGTCGCAAAATTTTATTTTGCATTAAAGTTGTCAAAAATAAATAAGATAACGAAAATCATCTAACGGGGTTAGAATTTTATCCACGTGAAATCCACGTATTTATTTTATATAATTTTTAAAGTTTTTTTTTTATTTCAAACGAACCTAACTTAGTAAATAAATGATTAAAATTATACCTTGTCTTTTTTTTTATAGACCTAACACACCTCCATTCTTAACTTCACCAGTAGTCGTCGTCGACCTTATCACCCGCAATTGTTGTCGCCGCCCTCTTCACCAGTAGTCGTTGTCTCTGCCCTCTTCACCAGCAATCGTCGTCGCCGCCCTCTTCACCCTCTTCACCAGTAGTCGTCGTCATAACGATTCTCTTGACCGCAAAAATAGTTGCATCATCACGACCTTTGCCGCAACCCTAATATGGATGGACGTGAAGAAATGTTGGTTTTATCATACCTAGTTACATAAACCTGAATCTTAGGCAAGCAATTTTTGTTCAGGGTCGTTCTCTTAATTCTTGTTGTTTACTGTCAAGATTCGAATTCTTTCTTAAACTTTTACAGTTCTTCCTTTTGGGGATGTTCTGAATGGTAGTTGCGATGATTAATAATAACATGATGAATGTCTTTTTTAGACTTGATGTTATTTTAAGGGATTTCATGCTCTTGTTGAAAGAGAGACTGGAAAGAAGATCAAGTGCATTCGTAGTGATAATGGTGGTGAGTATTGTGGTCTATATGATGCATACTGCAAACAATATGGGATCAAACACCAGAAGACACCTCCAAAGACTCCTGAATTGAATGGCCTTGCAGAAAGGATGAACATGACAATTGTTGAGAGGATTAGGTGCTTGCTTTCAGAAACAAAGTTGTCCCCAACATTTTAAGGTGAAGCATTGCACACGGTGGTACATGTTATTAATTTGAGTCATACAGTCGCTTTGAACGATGAAGTCCAAATAAGGTATGGATAAATAAACATGTTTCTTATGATCACCTACGAGTATTTGGATGCAGGTGCTTTGTTCACATTCCAAAGGATGAAAGATCAAAGTTGGATGTGAAAATCCGTGAGTGCATCTTCTTGGGTTATGGCCAAGATGAGTTCGACTACAGAATGTATGATCCAGTTGCAAAGAAGTTTGTCAGAAGTCGTGACGTTATCTTCTTTGAAGTTGAGACTACTGAGAAAAGTGATCAGGCTAAAGACGATGAGTTGAAGGGAAAATGTGAGTCGATAAATTTAGATAAAGTTCATTTATCTGATTCACTTATTTCAACAGAAAATCGGGTGCAAGAGGATGATGTTGAGGGTGAACATGACATTCACATGGAGAATGATAGTAGCGAGCAAGGTGAATTACCTACAATTCCACTTAGACGATCTGTGAGAGATCGACAGCCTTCAACGAGATATTTTCCTTATGAATATACGTTGTTGACGGATGGGGGGAGCCAAAGTCATATGAAGAGGCTAAAGATAGTAAAGAATGGGTTGATGCTATGAAAGATGAGATGAAATCCTTACATGACAATCATACATTTGAGTTGGTAGAATTACCAAAAGGAAAGAAAAGCTTTGAAAAATAGGTGGGTGTATAGACTGAAGCAAGATGAGCTTACTTCAGCTCCACGACGCAAAGCTCGTTTGGTTGTCAAAGGGTTTAGTCAAAGAAAGAGTATTGATTTTGATGAAAATTTTTCTCCTTTTGTTAAAATGACTTCAATAAGAGTTGTCTTGAGTTTGGCAGCTAGTCTTGATTTGGAAGTTGAACAAATGGACGTGAAGACGACTTTTCTTCACGGTGAATTAGAAGAAGAGATTTACATGAATCAACCTGATGGATTTAAGGTCAAAGTTAAAGAGAATTATGTTTGCAGATTGAAGAAAAGCTTGTATGGCTTGAAACAAGCTCCTCGACAATGGTACAAGAAGTTTGAGTTGTTCATGAAGGAACACGACTATAAGAAGACTACTTCCGATCATTGGGTGTTTGTGCAAAAAATCTCTCCTAATGACTTTGTTATTCTCTTACTTTATGTTGATGACATGCTTATTGTTGGTCAAAGTGTTGTGAGAATTAATAGGTTGAAACAAGACTTAGGGGAGTCCTTTGCGATGAAGGATCTTGGACCAGCGAACCAGATTCTTGGAATTAGAATCAGTCGTGATAGAAAGACAAAGAAATTATGGTTGTCTCAAGAACAATATATTGAAAAAGTGTTGTAGAGATTCAATATGGAGAAGGCCAATAGTGTTTACACACCTCTTGCAGCACATTTTAAATTGAGTTCGGAACTTTATCCTTCTAACGATGATGAGAAAGAAGATATGAAGAATATTCCTTATGGTTCTGCTGTTGGAAGTCTTATGTATGCCATGGTTAGCACAAGATCAGATATTGCTCATGTCGTTGGCACTGTGAGTAGGTTCCTTTCCAATCCAGGAAAAGAACATTGGGAAGCTGTCAAATGGATATTGAGATATCTTCGAGGTACATCAAGTTTGAGACTTTGCCTTGGGAATGAGAGTTTGGATTTAGTTGGTTATACCGACTCTGATATGGCAGGTGATGTTGATTCGAGAAAATCTACTTCCGGTTATTTGATTAATTTTGCAGAGGGAGTTGTTGCCTAGCAATCCAGACTTCAAAAATGTGTTGCGTTGTCAACCGCTGAAGCTGAACTTATTGCAGCAATTGAAGCTTGTAAAGAATTAATTTGAGTTAAGAAATTATTATCTAAACTTGGTTTTGTGCAGGATAAATATGTGCTTTATTGTGATAGTCAAAGTGTGATTTACCTTGCTAAAAACTCAACATTTCACTCTAGATCGAAGCAAATTGATGTGAGGTATCATTGGATACGTGATGTTCTAGATGAAAAGTTGTTGGTTTTAGAGAAAGTGCATATAGATGATAATGGCGCTGATATGCTGACCAAAGCACTACCAAAAGGCAAGTTCGAGTTTTGTTGTTCAACTGCGGGTTTGACAACAACTCTTCCATAGTTGTGATGGGGGAGTTTGTTGAGTTATTTATATTGGACTCCCAACTATGAAATAAAAATCCCAGTACGTTTAAGAAGTCCAGAAGCTAGAAGTCTAGAAGTTTAGAAACCCAGAAGCCTAAAAGTCCAGAAGCTCAAGAGTCCTTTTGTATTAAATAGAGGCAGGGTTGTCTTATTGGAAAAAGACTTTTGAGTTGTTCATGTTCTACTATAAAAAGTTGGGGAAGTGGCTTATCAAAACATATCTGAAAGTCGTCTAGCATACACTTGTAGAGAGATAGTGAGATCTCTTCTTTGTTTAACTCTTATCTTCATTTGTTTCGTGTTTAATATTTGATTATAGTGAAGCTTCTTTTGAACAAAAGTCCCGTGTTTTTTACTCCTTAATTTGAGGAGGTTTTCCACGTTAAATTCTTGGTGTTCTTGTTTCATTTATATTTTCTTTTATGTTTGTTGTTTCTCGCTCCTAAAGATCCAATCAAGTAAGGAATAGTTTATTATCACAAGTTTGGTGATTATTCCGCTTTATTCCCAACACAATGTACAAAATCATTCCCCTTATTCAAAAGTTAATTAAATATAATGAAAATGAACATTTTGTTAATGTATATGATGTTTTTAAATGTGATTTTATCTAAATCAACGTTAGAAATATGACACAAATGTATAATCATGCACTTCTCATTCATGTTGCGATAAAAAATGTAAATGGAAGAACTAAGGCTGTCCAAGAATTCTAATGACTTGACAATGCTCAATTCGAGCCCATGAGATTATAAGAGGGACCATCTGAATGATGGCCGAGAAGAATGATATGAAACACGTTTTTGTTTTCAAATAAGTAAATAACAGATAAAAAGAGAGCTTTTATGATATTTTCATATATTCTCCTTATGAATCTTAATAGGTGAAATCATAATTGATGTCAAACTTCATCTCTTTTTTTTCCTTTTTCTTTTTTTTTGAATAAAGAAGAGCTAGTATGACACCTCCACAGTTATGACTCCCGCTTAAACTCAAAATCATCTCTACAATTTGACTATTCATCATTTCAATTACTATCAACATATTTAGGAGCGTAAACATATCTAATTAAGATATATTCTAATAAAAAAAGACAAAAGTCTATTTGAATTTTAATATTTAACCATGAGTTATAGTTTAATATTATGCACATCAATTATATATATATATTTAGGAATGTAATTAAAAACTTTTTTAATCGAATTATTCAAACATAATTCATTTTTTTTATACTTGCATGAGTTTGATTACCCACAAATTCATTAGATTATATATCTTAATTGAATGGTAACAAAATTTCAAACCTCAATATAATGGGCCCATTTGGAAATTGGTATATTCAACATCACGTGCTAAAGATGGGCTCGTGAAGTGCTCAAATTTGAAAAGCTACTAATTATATGCACGGGAGACTAAGGCCCGTTTAATTCAAAACATTCATTTTCATGATCATTAATTACCAAAATGCAACTCAAACAAAAATGTCTTAACTAAAATTGTTTAATTTAGTTTGAATTGAATTATTGGGTTGAGTTCGAGTAAACGTTATTTGCTCACAACAAGAAACATTTTGAATTTCCCTCCTTCGTTTGACATCAAAATCCAACCATTCTCATTAGTATTTTCGAGTTTTAAAATAGATGGGTAGCTCATACTTTTTTAGAATAATTTTTTAAAAATTAAACCGACTCTCCATAGTTATGAACTTTCGTTTCTGACTTTCATTCAAAATGTTTCTGGTGGAAATCGAAATCGTGACCTTTTATTTTCTTAAATCAACTATTTTTATTAAGTTAATTTTATTAGGGTTATTTTAGAATAAACTAAATTCATATTTCAAAATAAACATTCCTATTTTATTTTTATTTTTATTTTTGGCGAATTAAAAAAATTGAAGCTCCTTGTGTTAGAATAAACTAGATTCATCTTTCAAAATAAACATGTATTCCTATTTTTCTTTGGCCGGTTAACAAGTAAGAGCTTCTTAATGAGGCCAATTTGAATTTGGAACATTTTTTTTTCAAATTTCATAATATAGGGCAGCTTATTATTTTAAAGTTATACAAAATGAAGTTTGTCTTAATGTTTTTAAACGGCGTTATTTTATTATTTACGTAACATTTATCAATCAATAAAATATTCATGTTATTAATTTTATTATCGAATTTAAGTGAACGGAGGATTTTAACGATTGATTCATTAAAATTTGGTAGTCAAAATTCTTAATTCACTGAAATTTAATAATTAAATTAGTAATATAAATATTTTATTTATTTATAAATGTCACGTATATAATAAGTTAACCGCGTTTGAAATCATAAAGTCAAAATATCATTTTGTATAACTTTAACAATAACTTTAATTAAAAGAATTAATTAAGTTAACCCAATTTTAAGGGTCGGTCATCTCCAACAACAAACAATAAATAATTGGGAGAGAAAATTTGGGATAGAGAATTTTAGAGGTAATAACATGGCACAATCTGAATCAGAAAAAATAACAAATTTTCTCTCTCCTCTCCCTTTATACTTTTTTCATTAGTGATGTTGGTGACACGTCATTCTTCTCTATTCTCTCTCAAATTCTCTCCTTAATTGAACAATATCCAAATTAATTTCATAATCATTATTGTTATTATTTTTAATATTAATGATTGTATTAATTATTTTATTATAATGTGATCATTTTTAATAATATACATATATATATTTTCATGAAAAAAAAAATCAAGTTCACGGAATCTTTTTTATAGACGAAAAAATAATTCTTTTATCTATATAATTTTGTTTGACAAAATTAATTTTGTAATATAAAAAGTTTAATAAATTAAATATTTATTTTTATTTCTAATATTTTTATTTTAATATAATAAAAATAAAATATAAGTATATCTTAGTGACATTATAAATATAAGTTAAAATTATACGGGTGAAATTGTGTCTTTTATAAACTATTATTTTGTGACTATGATTATCATAATCATATGACTTTTGAAATTTGTTAAAAAAAATGAAAATAATTTTTATTTTTATTAGGTACAAATGATGCAATTTAATTAGATAATTTTTTTGAGTAAAAGTTAGACTAAGAAAGTAATTTTTTTCATAAATTTGTAGATAATGATGTCTAAAAAAATATATTACTTAGCAAATATTTATCAACACCAATCTTTTAAATAATAACATTATTTTATAGGATTAGTAAAATAAATTATATTTACTTTTGTTTTTATTTGAATTTTTAATTTTAACTCCATCCGTGTGTTTTTAAGTGTTGGAGGCCAAAATGAGATGAAGACTACAAATACAATTATTTCCATTCTAATTAGGTTGTCTGAAATTATTATTTATTTATTTTTAAGTTTTGGATAAATTTGTATTTGATTTATTTTTTTTAGAATTAATATTTTAAGATTTATTAACAATTTTATCCTTAGATAGATGAAATAAAACATATTAAATAAAATATATTTTAGTATTTTATTAAATAAAATGAGTGATAAATAAAATGATGGACCCGATTCCATTCAAAATGCTTATGGCGAACTCGGAACATTTGGAATTGACTCTTTTCATAAGTCACTCCATAGGTTGAGAAAGTTTTCTTTTCATAGGCCTTGTTCTCTTTGAGTTTTTTAAAAAACTCATCCAAAATCAATTTTCACATCCATCACTTCTCAACAATCACATCACTCATTTCATTAACCATAATACTAAAATACTCTCTATTTTAAATTATTATTTTTTATTTTATTCACATATATCAATACCCTTTAAGTCTTTTTACTAAAAATAATCACCATCTTCTCAAAATCATCACCAATCATTACTTTTTTCCCTCTCTAGGTTTTTTCAAAAATCCCAATCCGAACAAGACTATAATTTAATTAATTTAGAATTTAGTTCATAAGACACCGTTTTTAAATTAATTACTTATTATCAAATACTACTAAAGGAGAGGACTAGGAGTGACATATTATTCTTGTTTGAAATAGAGTATAAGTTATAATTAATAATATTTCACTCATCTAATTTGTGTTTTTTTTTTTATAAAAATAACATAATATTTCGTTTTAAAATAGAATAGAACTAAAAATACAAATAATAAACGAATTCACCAAAATAAAATTTAAATATATTTGTTTAACACCTTAAAATAGTTTGATAGTCTTTCTTTTGTTAAAACTTATTATAAGTGACTATTTTTCGAATATAGTAAATATATTTAATGTTAATATATTACAAATATTAAAAAAAATCGTATACTTATTAAACAAATTTAATTAACAATTTTAATAAAATTTAAATAAAGTGAATAATAATAACGGAGTATTTGAAAGAGTTCATATAAATAAAAGTTAAATATATATGATTAATTAAAATGATAAATAATAAAATAAATAATTATATATATAAAAAATCAAACAAGCTACATAAGGCCAAGAATAATATAATTACACATAAAATGACTGTTTTAATATAAGAATCTTATATTTTACATCACTTCGTCTATTAATTAAAATACTAAAATATATTTATTTTATTATTATATTTTAATACACTTTAATTTTTTTAATATTTTTTTTTACATTTATTCAAAATTACAACTTATCATTATTTTCAAATAATTGATTTTTTTGTTTATCTTAATTAATTTATTTATTTTTATTAAATTTAATTTATATGTCTTCTGTTTATGTTATTAATAGAATAATTTATTAGGAAATAAATTTTAATATCAAATATAATTAAATATAAATTTATTGATATATATTTTTTTTTATTGAAAACACAACTTTCATTACAAATATATATATATATATATATATATATATATATATATATATATATATATATATATATATATATATATATATATATATGTTGAATTAAGACTAAAAAATACAGTAATAATAAAACTAAAAATAAAAGTGAAATTAAGACTAAACAAACATGACCTTATATTCATTGACTTGACCAAGTCAAATGCTCCTCAAAACAAGGTAACACTTTTTTAATGGGCTGAAGCAATGAGTAAAGATTTCGGGTTCTATTTATAGGAGCAATTGTTTTTTATTTTTATTATATTTTATTTGGGAGTATGGACGGTATCTGAATCAGAATGTATCTGAATAAGAAGGAAATGACTATTTAGTGGATTGGAAGGCAGACGGGCAGGTTGTGCTTCTTATGTTAGTTTTTTTTTTTGAAAAAAAATCTCTTTATCAGATTTTAAGTTAGGTCAATTTTGATTCATCCCTTTAACCCAGTTGACTAAATAAAAATGAGTGTATATGAGGAAAAATCCAAAAAATTACTTATCAAACTAGCTCTAAGGGAATGGGGAATGGGTGACACATTATTATTATTGTTACTCGTTTAATTTGTGTTTTTGTAAGAATAACATAATGTTTCGTTTTCAATTTCCTGTGATTTTTATAAGGGTTGTTTATCGCTTTGTTTTAGTGTTATCCGAGTTCCTCAGTTAGTTTTTTTTTTTTAAGTCAATTCAAAAATTCAATCAAATTCAAATAAATTCTCTTCAAATTGAACCAAATTCTCGAATTCAATTTTTCGGTTTGAATTTGAATACTTCAAACCAAATTCAATATTTTTTTTTAATTTGATTTTCAAATAAATTTTAAATTCGAATTATTTAAATTCAAACTATAATCATATAAAACGAAGAAGAAGCCTACTTTTGTAACCAAAATCATATTAATTATTCGAATTCAAACCATAATCTTATATCGATTTTTTATAATATATTGCAACTTAACTTTAATTATACAGAGTTGCACTTTGAGTGCATGAGCATCGGATGCTAATTAGAGCACTTTCAGAGAGTGACCTCTGCCCGTATCGAACAGCGTGGAAAAGGAGTGTTTTGCACTGTAGGTAAAAGCAAAAGGAGGATAGTGCGCAGTGCCCTCTATGCCGTCATGCCCTCTGACATTAAATATTAGTTATATATTTAATTATACTATTTTTTTCTTTTTAAGTAAGATTATAATAACATTAAATAAATATATATTCTAAAATTTTACTATAATATAGGAATATTACTTATATATTAAATTAATAAATATATATTTTAAATAAATTAATATATTTTTTTTATTAATTATATTAACACGTTACGTTTTAAGAGTTTAAATTCTAAAATTTTCGTATAATATAGAAATATTAGTTATAATAGTATAAATTAGTTATTTATTTAAAATAATATAAATAAAATTTACATTTAAATTATTTAGATAAGAGGGCGGGTCGAATCATTGGAGTGTTTTGCTCAAGTACAACATGTGTCCGCTTTCTGCTGAGGTGAAATATTGATTTGACAAAATAAGAGTGCAGAGGTCTTTTGCGCTGATGATGCTCTTAATATTATGGAGCATGGGAATATGTCATTACATCAGGATGAGTCATATTTACATTCCCCAGGTGTTAGAGATATTAATCATTTAACACGAAAGAAGATACCTATAAAATATGGAAAGTCATCATTTTCATCTTGGTAGCCCCATTTTTTGTTTCTCTAATATATTTACCAATTCATTTAAATATTTACTTCTAACTAATATTGATTAAACTAAATTGTATCTAAATCAAGATTCTAAATTTTGCTTGAGCTTCCTGATCTCTTATAGCAGTCCAGCCCACCACTTCTACAAACACATCCTCAATGAGTGTAGAAGACTTGTTTCACCATTCTTTAAAAAAAAATCAAAATACCTTTTAGTTAGGATAGGATTCTAAAGTATAAGTAACATTAGAAACAAAAAAAATAATATTGAGATAAGTATTAGTATTAAGTTTATATTTTAATAATACTAATTATATTTATCTATTTTGCAGATAGTTATATTTGTTTTAGAATTAGTTATTTCATTATTATAAGTTAGATGTAGATTTTAAACATTATAAGATAGTTTAAGGGCTAAAGTGATATTTGTATATCAAACTTTGTCTATGAGGTAAATCACCCTTGTAACCTCTTTGTTTTGTTGTTAAGCATCAATAATACAAAGTCAGTTTTTCTTCTTTTTATTGAGTTCTTGGCGATTCTATTCACTTTTCTAAGGACATCTGTACAGCTAAACAAGGTAATTTTGATCTTGAAGATTACTATTCTAAAGTTAGATTGTTTTGGGAGGAGCAGTTACATTTATAGCCACACCGAAGATGTACTTGTGATAGGAGTCAACAAGATTGTGTAGGTTGTAAACTAGAAAAGGAAGTTATAATGGATTATGAGAAGAGCAATCTGCTCCTTTTCCTTATGGGTTTAAATGATTTTTATGAGAATTTAATAGATTCAATATTGGCCAAGGAATCAAAACCAACTATGTACAAGGCATTCACAATGTTTCTTAATGTTGAGAAGAAGAGAAACATTAATATGGAACAGGACATATATACTTCAACAATGTTTGTGAAAGAAAATTCTACAGCAATTCTAGAAGAAATCGAAATGAAGATGTGAGGAAAAGAAATAAAACGCAGATATGTACACATTGCAACATGAATGATCATCTTAAGAAAGGATGCTACAAGATCGTGGACTACCCTGAATGGTGAACAAACAAGAGAAGGAAGAAGGCAGGTTCATATACAGCTAATGCAACACATTTTGATGAATAAAATGATTCAATACAGATTTCAAAATCTCAATACAAGGAAATTCAGAACTTTATGAAGGCTGTCAAGGAGGGAAATGACAAAGCAGCAAGTACATCTAAAGGAAAAGGAAGCTACATTGATCTTGACTTCGCTGCAGGTAAGTCTTCGAACTCAAAGTTTTTCATATCAACTATTTATGAATTAAGCATGAGTTTAAATGATCTTGAAAACAAAAGGCATGTATGGTTAATTGATTCAGGGGCAAGTAGTCATATATGTAACAATAGGAACCTTCTAACTGAAATTAGACAAACTGAAAAAGAAATTTTTTTTTATCTAGCGAATGGTTCAAATAAGATTATAAGGATGTACTATATTTACCTGATTTAAATACAATTTATTATCTCTTGCTAAACTAATTAGAGATGAGAAATTGAATTGTATTCTTTCTGAAAATAATTGTGTGATGCATGACCTTAATCAAAACATCTCGTTTGAACTTGTAAAAAGGATTGAGAATCTATTTTTTGTTTTCCTGCAAATGAATTTGATATAAAAGAAATAGTTTCTAGTACTTTTAATTCCTTTTATGTTAATGATTGTTACAAGATGCACCTAAGATGTGGGCATCCTTCAAATTAAGTACTCAATTTAATTTGTTCAAATTCTGCAAATAAAGTTCCTCATTGTGAGACATGTTTACTTTCAAAATCTCATCGCTTATCTTTCCCTACTAGCACAACTATGACAAAAGATGTTTTTGATTTAATTCATATAGATCTTTGGGGTCCCCACAAAAAGGAATATTTCACAAAAACACATTATATGTTAACTATTGTTGATGATTATTCAAGATGCACTTGGATTTTTCTTCTAACTGATAAAACTCTTGTCTTCAATAAAATTCAAAATTTCTTTTTTCTAGTCAAAAATCAGTACAACAAAAACATTAAGAAAGTTAGAAGTGATAATGAAACTAAGTTTGTAAATTTGAAATGCAAAACTTTTTTTGAACAAATGGGAACAATTCATCAAACAACATGTGCTTATACACCACAAAAAAATAGTGTTGTTGAACGAAAACATAAACATTTTCTTGAAGTAGCTAGATCATTAATGAGTTATTCTGGTTTGCCTAAAGTTTTGGCCCTTTTCACTTTTAACAGCTGCTTATTTGATAAATAGAATGCCCACATCAACATTGAATTGGAAGACACCTTTTTATGTGCTACATGAAACTGAAATTGATTACACTATGTTGAAATTTTTTGGATGTCTATGCTATGTGACTAATACATTTCCATACAAATCAAAGTTTGAAAATAGAGGGATTAAGTGTGTTTTTATTGGATACCCTTCAAACAAAAAGGGTTATGTTTTATATAACTTTGATTTAAATGAAATAGTTACATCTAAAAAATTTTTCTATGAAGAGATATTTCCTTTTAAAGAAGGCACAACCATCACAAATCAATACACAAACTATGATCACATTACTTTGTTTTCTGATCCCAATAATATTTTTAATGATGAAATATCACAAACAATTGATAAATCTACTTGTGATGTGTTCAATTTAGAAAACTCTAAATTCATAGACATTGAGAATAACAAAGTCAAACCTAACTCTATTGGAACAAATATATTTCCAAATGAGAATAGTACAGATGATATTGATTTAAAAAATATTTGTAGAAAAGGTTCTAGGATCAGATCTACTACAACTTGGATGCAAAACTATGTTGCAAACCAAGTTGAAACTGAAAACAAACAAAGGAAATACACTCCTAAAACTTTTCCTTTTCACATCTCTAACATAGATGAAGAATACATAATTTTTTTTATCAAACATTGATCTTCACAAAACTCCTTCAAACTACAACAATGCATCTAAAGATCCAAAGTGGATCAAAACAATGAATGATGAATTAGATGCTTTGAATTTAAATCAAACTTGGGAAATAACTGATTTACCAAAAGATAAAAAGGCAATTGGCTGTAAATGGGTATACAAAACAAAATTGAATGTTGATGGTACTTTAAACAAATGCAAGGCGCGACTAGTTTCAAAAGGATACAATCAGAAAGATGGAATAGATTTTCATCATTGTTTTGCTCCCGTAGCCAAAATTGTTACTGTCAGATTATTTATTGCTTTAACAACATCTAAAAAATGGCATTTACACCATATAGATGTAAATAATGTGTTCTTTCATGGAAATCTTGAGGAAAACATTTATATGAAACTGCCACCGGGTTTATACGAAATCCAAAACATGAAAAACAAAGTTTGCAAATTGAGAAAAAGCCTTTATGGTTTAAAACAAGTTTCTCGACAATGGTATACCGAATTATCTGTATTTCTTATAGAATCCGGTTTCAATAGATCTGAACATGATCATTGTTTGTATTTCAAATGAAATGATTATAGTGTAACATGTCTATTAATATATGTTGATGATATCTTAATTTCAGGAGATAATCTTGAAGAGATTTCAAACATAAATAAACTTATTGATTCTAAATTTCCAATTAAAGATTTAGGAAATGCAAAATTCTTTCTTGGGCTGAAATCAGTCAAGACAAAAATGGTATATATATAAATCAAAGGAAATACATTCTGGATTTAATAGATGATACAAGAATGATGGGATGAAAATCTGCTAAAACACCAATGGTAAAGGGTACCAAATTTGAGAATGAATCTCAAACTCCTTTAGAGGATCTATCTCAATATCGAAGACTAATTGGTAAGTTTTGTATTTAAACTACACACGTCCAGATATTTCATATGTAGTACAACAACTTTCTTAATATATGCATAAACCACTTATGTGTCATTGGAATTCTGTTCTTTACTTGGTAAGATATCTAAAAGGAACTGTTTCAATTGGAATTTTTTATCCTTTTCAAAACAAGATATATCTTGAAACATTTTCATATTCAGATTGGGCTTCTTGTATAGAAACTAGAAGATCTATTACAGGTTTTTGTATTTATCTTGGTAATTCTATTATATCATGGAAAACTAAGAAACAAACAACAGTTTCTAGATCTTCCGCTGAATCAGAATATAGAAGTTTAGCTACAACTGTTTGTGAATTATAATAAATATCTTACATTTTGAAAGATTTGAAATATGAAATTTCTTTACCTATTTCATTATATTGTGATAACCAAGTTGCTATACATATTTCAGAAAATCCTGTTTTTTCATGAAAGAACAAAACATTTAGATATTAACTGTCATGTAATTAGAAATCAATATATATATGGTTTTATAAATCTGCAACATGTGAATACTAAAAGACAGGTGGCTTATATTTTTACAAAAGCACTTGATTTCCCATAATTTGATATCTTGAGGACTCGACTACTTATGCAAGATATTCATCTTGAGGGGGAATATTGAGATAAGTATTAGTATTAAGTTTTATATTTTAATAATACTAATTATAGTTATCTATTTTGCAGATAGTTATATTTGTTTTAGAATTAGTTATTTCATTATTATAAGTTTGATGTGGATTTTAAACATTATAAGTTAGTTTAAGGGCTAAAGTGATATTTGTATATCAAACTTTGCCTATCGGGTATATCACCCTTGTAACCTCTTTGTTTTGCTGTTAAGCATCAATAATACAAAGTCAGTTTTTCTTCTTGTTCTTGAGTTCTTGGCGATTCTATTCACTTTTCTAAGAGATCTTATATGAAAGTACCAGATCTCTATAAACAAGGCATTGATCAAAAGCTAAAAATGTGAGATTTACCTGATTTGTCTGAAAACAATGAATTCAAAAACAAACTATAACATAAACAACCAACCTCAAAAAAATGATATATTTTTTACATTTCACTCTTTCAAAGTGTTCACCAAATTCTTTTTTTTTTTTTTTGAGTGTCTACGATTTCCTTAGAAATTGAAAATAGTCCAAATAAACTGAAACAAAAAAATTCTCCTTCAGAGCTATCTACCTCAGACAAATATAAAGATTTTCTTGAATCCATGATCAACATTAACAGCACTAGGCAAAATCTAACTTATTTGTCCGCGCCTTTCTTGTTAATAAAGAATATTTTTCAGAAATTCATTATATTTGTAATTATCTGTACATAAAATAAAGCCTAACAGTTGGCTAAAAATCTAATAATAAAAAAACTTAACTACAAAATCTAACAAATAATAAAAAGAACGCTGGGATGATGATCATCAACAACATCCTCCTCAACCACCAGATAGTTCATGCTCGAAATGATGATATGATCACCATTTCGACTCCACTCTGTATTCATGATCATTATTCGCCTCCGTTCTGTGTCGATGATCACAATCAGCCTCCACTTCGTATCCATGATTGATATCACCGTTAAAGATATTTTTCTCGTCATAGTCGTGTCAAGATCGACCCTTTATATGTCTAGTGTCACAAATATCTATAGTGTAATGGAGCTCGATACCTAAAACACCATGGCTACCACCTCGGGGATTCCGATACCAATATCGGCTTGACATACCCAAATAAATGATCATATTCATAGTCTTTATAACTACTACCAATAAAGATAATATGTGTAAATAGTTATTTTAAGATAATCATTTCCTACAAGTTTTAATTAGTCCACGTTGATGCATAAAAATACCACTTCACTCAAATAAACAAGATAAATCTAATGACTTCACACGCTCACTCTTTAGACATTTTTGATGGAATATTTTAATTTGGCCAATTACTCTCGTAAGTCTGAACTCGATGGAATACGAAGATCGGATTCAAATTTTTCGAAAAGGAGAAGAGTTTGAATCGATTCTAGAAGAATTTTTTTTAAATCTTCATTCTTCCTTCAGCTAACGAGTGATCGACCACATTTCATCTTTATTAATTCCAATAACGCTTTCAGTAATTTCTTCATCAGTCAACAACTGTGCAACTACATTTTCTTCTGTGTAAGTCAGAACATCTTCGACATTCATTACATTGCGATAACCCAACTCTTTGATCAAATTCTGGAATTTTTTAGTGCTTTCACCACCTTCATCTGAGTTCTCAAAAGTCACGTTATCTGTTGATCAAAGTTTACAATGACGAAAGAAGTTTGCAATTGTATTTGCACGAACATCCATAGTCCATGTTGAAATTGCAAGATTCATTGTATTTAACACATTTATTTTTGCTGGATTTGGAACCCCTAATTCATAACCCTCCAAAAGACTTCTATAAAATCGACGACGATAAAGCATCTTAAAAGCTCGTATGATCCCCGCGTCACAAGGTTGAATTTTTGAAGTTGTGTTTGGTGGCAAAAAAAATAATTCAACATTTCGTAATCCTTCAATAATTTTTGGATGAGTAGGGCAATTATCCACAATCAAGAGAATTTTTCTTCCAACCATTTTTTTTATCAAGTTGGCGAACATATTCTTCAAATGACATACCAGTCATCCAAGCTCGTTTGTTAGCATGGTATTCACAGTTTAGACTATTCAAGTTTATATTCTTCAAACACCTTGGTTTGGCATATTTCCCAATAATCCATAAAGGAAGTTTTTCCAAACCGTCCTCATTACAACAAATAACAACAGTTAGTCTTTCCTTGTCTTTTTTTTTCCCTTCAAGCTGCATTGTTGCAAGGGAATGATCCGATTGAAGTCTAAAAAACAAACTTGTTTAAGATCAAAACATGTAAATAATTACACCTAAAGTACAAAATATAAAATAAAATACAGGGCTGATTTCGTTAATAAAAAAGCAAACTTGTTTCATCCATATTAAAGATATCTTTCATTTCAAAATGATCAACTTTGTCTCTTATGGATTTTAATTTGCCCTCCATGCCCTCCATTTCAACAGATCCACTCTCTCCAAAATGCCGAAATTTTTAATTCCATATCTTGCTTTGAACTTTCCAAGCCAACCAATAGAAAAAGTAAAGTTTGGAGCATCCACTAGATACATTTCTTTCATGAACTTTTTCGTCTTCTCGATGATTAGTTCACCTGTCATATTCACATGTTCTTGATATTGAAGAATCCATTCATAGAGAGATTTTTCTA
Source organism: Impatiens glandulifera (assembly GCF_907164915.1). Classification (NCBI taxonomy): domain Eukaryota; kingdom Viridiplantae; phylum Streptophyta; class Magnoliopsida; order Ericales; family Balsaminaceae; genus Impatiens; species Impatiens glandulifera. The sequence continues at coordinate 62,518,403 of NC_061862.1, read as the reverse complement.
GGTCAGGAAATTTTGTCGGTTTGTGTCGCTTAACATCGCCTCTTTCGAAAGCAAGTGAGAGATACTCTAAAGACCGCTTAACTGTATTCGATATTGTCACTTGACTCACCTGCAAACCATAGTTACTATGAACCCATTCTTGCAATTGCTTTTGAGTGAGACTTGGATTATCCTTGTTGTGCTTGCATAATGCTCTTCGAATCTCGTTTGTCATTGTTGTTTTTTTCACACCTTTAAGATGTGAAGCCATGTTGTGTGTATGATTTGTTTGTGTTAACCTACAGTATTTTGATCTTGTTTATATAGAAAATATTTTTAATGTCCATAAAGTGATACATTGAACACAAGAAGTATAATAAGGTGGGAGATTGAATGTTTCTTTCAAATTAGGTCATTCATTTGATATACAGTACATGCATTGTATACAATAATTAAGTGGAAGCTTAAAGGTGTTTGTAAAATAAGTATTTTACTATAAATTAATAAAATATTAATTAATATATAAATTAATAATTATTAATTTATCGATTAATTAATAACTCTTTTAATTAATCAATTTTGATCGTCCCAAGTGTATTATTTTATAGAGTTTCTAATATATATATATATATTATATATATATATATATATATATATATATATATATATATATATATATATATATATATATATATATATATATATATAATGATGCTTAATTTTTCCAAGTATTCGGATTACCGTTGTGGGTTGACCTACTCATAAATTTAAAATGGTTAAAAATAAAAATAAAAATGTTATAGGTATGTTATGAAATTGCAACCTAACAACACAAGTACAACTCTTTAACGAACAAAGCTAATATGACTTTGTATTTTAAATTCAACACCAAATTTAATGAACGCGAGACAATCTTAACAATATAAGTTCAATTTTTTTACTAACTAATATATATATATATATATATATATATATATATATATATATATATATATATATATATATATATATATATAATGATGCTTAATTTTCAAAGTCGAAAGTTGTGGTTAATTTGAATATATATGTGACAATAAATAGATACTTATGGGTTGATCCGTCCATCAACTTAAATATGGTTAAAAAATATAAATCAAATATAATTAATTAAGAACCATTTGATTTGAAGGACAATAAAAAGTATTAAGTTATATATATTATAATGGTCTCTCTAGTACAAAGGATAAGGCTCGTTTTGAGGAACATTGTTTATTGGGTTTTTATTGGATTGTTTTAAAAATAAAAATCCAAGTTAATTAAAACTATAAAAGAATTGTTTTTCTTTTTACAAAATTACACTTTCTCTATATTTTAATTTAAAAATTAATTTATATTAATAAATAAAAATATTAAGATATTGAAATGATATATTAAGTTTAGAATAAAATTAAATAATATAAAAAAAAAACCACCTACGAGGACAAAAGAGCAAAGTATGAATAAAATATCATTGTTTGTTTTATTAATAATTGAATAAACTCTTTTACAATTTTTTTATAATTTAATTTATTAATTTGGATTTTAAATTAAATTTATAATGAGATAAAAGAAATTATAGTTAAATTAACTTGACTATTTATTATAACTTTATATAATTTTTTTATTATTTTATTATTTTTCACATTTATATTATTTAATAATTAACTAACTACGCCATTTAAAATAATATTATAAAAGGATTATAGTAAAGTTCCTTGGAAACTATTAATGCTAAATTTACATTCAAATGATAATAAAATGAACTATAGTAAAATGTTGTATAAATATTGTCTCTTAATTTATTAATGGTATATTATAGAGATATTGAATAATACAAATAAAATTATAATAATAGTTAAGAAAGAGTAATAAAAAAAATTAGTGTATACATATATTTAAATTAATTATCAATTTTTAAAATTATCTATATTTTTAAAATTATCTCTATTTTTAAAATCATGTCAAATATATGTAACCAAATATAACAAAAAAATATATATATTGAGAAATTATTTTTCTATTTAGTAGTCAAATCAAACTTAGCTCAAAAGACTTTTGAACGGCACATAATAAAATTAACTAAAAATTATAATTAGTAAAACTAAATTATTTATTATATTACCAAGGAGATAATTAGAAGTATTTATATCAACTAAGAAGATTTTATTTATGAGTTATTGGAAATCACAATTTTGTTTCTTTGTTTAGAATATAGTATAGATTTGAGATATAATACATTGTAAATTTTAAATTCTATTTAATTTATTATTGATTCATAAATAAAATATATTTATGTATATATATATATATATATTTGTGCATGATATATTTATCTTCACAAAATAAGTCAATATTATTTGAAAAATAAATCTCGAATCTTTGACAAAATTTTCTATAGTTTAATACATATGAAAGTAGTATAATAACTATTTTTTAAAGAAAATAAATCTTAAAAAATGTGATATTTTTTTTATTTATAACATTTAATTATTAAAATATCTATGATGTTAGGGGTTTAATAAAAAAAAAATAGACTTGTTCATTCTTAAATTATATAATTTATACTTTATTCTAATTTATTATAAATATAGAAAAGATGAGAAAGAAAAATACAACTAAAATGTCTCTTATTCACAACTATGTAGAAAATAAAGTAAATATAAATAAAAGACCATTATGTAAATTTTAAAATTATAAGCTAATTTATTAAAGTCTTTACTTTAATATTCAGGTGATTAGCAAAAAAAAAAATAATAAAAAAAATAAATAAATAAATAGTATAAATCAATTATTAGGCATAATGAATAATGATGTTAACCATAATAAAGTTTATATGTTTATAATTTGTAATTAATTTTTGTCCCATCGATTTGTGCATTTAATTTGTTTAAGTTGTTCATTTCAAATTAATCGGAGATCATCTATGTCATACAATTTTAGTTCTTTCCTATTATTGCTATCATTTTCATGTTACATTTCTAGTTCATAAATTAATTAATATTTATTTTGTATGTATATTTATTTAATAAATTTTGATCACTTTCTCATCATTCAACAAAGTTATAATTTTTAACATTACACAAATCAGAAAATAATAATAAATAATGATTAAAAATCTTTAAGAAAATATGAATAATATAAAAATATAGATACCATTTTATTTTAGTGAGGTGTAAAGAAGGACCACTTTCCAAAAGAATTGAATTATTTTAAAAAGTAAATTTGGACTGCACTTAAAAATGGGAAAGTGTGACCCTAACCTAACCTACCCTATTCTACACCTAACCAACTATAGTCATTTAATGTGTGGTTGGGAAATGGGAAATGGGAAATGGGAAATGGGAAAGTCCATTTTTCTTCTTCTTCTTTCTTCTTAGCCAGGGCTCCATTTTCTTTTTCCAACTCTCTACTACTTACTATCAGGTATGTATATGATTCTTCTCTTCTTCTTCGTGTTAATTCTCTCCGTTCTTTTTCTTCACAGAGAAGTTTCTGGACAGATCTGAAAAGAAGGAACCTTGCGACAAGAAAGAGTTGGAACCTCGGGTTTCTTCCTGCACCTTTTGTTTATGTATGTATGTATATATATATATATATAGTGTTAGGGTTTGACGGGGTCTCTTCCATAAACCTTTGATAAGAGTTGCTGCCTACCACCACCTGCTTGTCCATTGCTGTTTGTTTGGGTTCATCAAGTAAGCAAGCCTGCATAGAATTTGATTTAGTTGTTGAAATCATTTTCATCATTCATTTAATTTGTAGATCTTTAAGGAATAAATAAAATCGCAGATTTGAGTTAAGATTTCTTCTATAATATTTTCAATAAATAATGATGATTTTTCTCTGCAGGCTTTGCTTTGAGGGTGCTCAGGCCGGGGATTTTTCTGTTTTCACCGGTTACTTTCTGTACGCGTCGTCTTGCATCCGTGAGTAAAAACCATTGACTTCTCGTATCTTTTGCTCCCATTTCTGTTGTTGCTATGTCTGTCTGTGATTGAGTTTTACTTGTTTGTTCTGAGATGCATGATTAAGGTTTCCTTTCCTTGAATCTATCTTTTTATTTTTAGACTCTTCAACTAGTATTTACTGGTACATTAATTTGAGAATTCCAATCTGTTTGAAACTAGCTAGCTTAGTAGATATAATATAAAACTAATTGTTTATACTAACTTATTATCAAATGAAATATTGCTTAATTAACTTATCAGTATTTAAAATCGTTCCATTTTGTTTATATGCAAGGCTTGTGATCTCTTTAATTTGAACTTTTTTTTACTATTTCGGCTTATACGTTGGAATTTGTTTGTAATACTTTTGCAATTCGTTTGATCATCGATGTTTACTAAATTTCCACTTATAAATTGTTGATACTTTTCCAATAAAACCAAAGAGGATTTTTTTATGTCTGTGATGTTTGGCTGCAGAAAGATATTACTCCACACAATGAGAGCAATCAAGGATTGTTAGTACTATCTTTCTTTGGAGTAAATTTACAAGGTATGTTATCCTTTTCTATCCTATATATCATGAATTAAATTAATGTACAGATATTTATCTATATTATTTTTTCTTTTCTTTCTTATTTTTCACTAGATATAGCCACAAATCAAATACCTATTTATGAATGAATTTTTTTTTTTTTTCCATTAGACTAATTTGATGAAAGAAAGATACGAATGAAACAAATCAAAGAAACCTATGTTCAATCATCGGTTTGGAATTCATCCACAATCTGGATGCTCTCATTTTGTTGTTATTGTCCTTATTGATTTCGCCTTCTTTGGTGGCTGGCTTGATCGATCAATCAATTTGCGTTGGAAATCCTTTGACAAACTCTTCCACAATTCAAATCTACCTTCTAATCAACACCTTCTCAACAAAACAACCTCTCTTTAAATAAAGATAAAGTGAGAATTAGCCCTATATTAATATAAAATATAGCTTATAAATTGTCAAAGGCCAAACCTTCCCCCATATGTGCTTACTAATTGTCCATTAAGCCACATGACGAATCCTCTCTGTTAGGATCTAGATCGCCGCTGGTGGACCGGGGGTTGGACCGGTTAGCGGTTCTTACTCGTAGGGTGGTGATTAATCCGGTTAGAGATTAACACCGGGGTTTCAATACTACACAACCTGTCACAAACCCTTGAACTAGGTTCAAGCGCGGAAGAGGTTTGCTTTCAGGTTGAAGCGGCACGCTTGTGTGATAGGCGGAATCGGTTTCGGATGATGGAGATTTGGAAATGGTGGGTCGGTTTCGGTAATCTGGATATTCGGTATGGTTAGTATAAAGTCGGTTTGGAGCGGTGTGGTTAAGTTAGTCGGTTAGATGGAGAAGCCAGCAGAAAGTAAATAACAAGACAGATTTTATGGATGTTCGGAGATAAAACTCCTACGTCACCCCTTCCTCTCGAAGCCGCGAGAAGGATATTCACTAAGGAATACAGGTACAATCCGATCGAGACTTATTTCCTGCTCGATAATACTCTTACAATTCACACCGAAATTGTAACACACACTTAGAATTTAGCACTTAGGCTTTCTTAGAATAACACAGTTTTATCACTTGTAGTAAATGCTCTCAACGCTTCACTTGTCTAGCTTGATGTCCCGCTTAAGTCACTGCATTTACTCTTCTTCAGCTACCCCTTTTATAGGTGAAATATGCCAACGGTCATATTTCACTGCCTTGAATCTTATTGGCTGATCAGAAGTGCAGTGATTCAGTGTTTCAGAGGTTCAGACCTGCGGTCGTTTCCTCAGACCTGATGGTCAAGCTCAGACCTGGCATTGTCTCAGACCTGCCGGTCTGTTCTTCCGGTTTGTAAGACAAACCTGCCGGGTTTGTCTTTTACTTGATATAGGCACTGTCTGTTTGGACAGTTGTCTGTACTTGGAAGATTTCCTTTCTGGCTTATCCCGAAGTAGAAGGATCCGGTAGTACTGTTTTCTGCAGCCTACAGTCTTTCCTCAGACTTGCATGGATATGGAAGTATTCAGTCTGCTCCTTTGGTATCATTCTCAACAGATACCCAAATTGTCTTCTTGTACTGGTCGGTTATTTGACTTGGCCGAATGTCTTTTGGTAGTGATGTAATCGGACTTCTTCCGGTTATTCTTGTCTTGTGAATGATCGGCTGTTTGATGATTCCGGTTTTGAGTTTTGGACGATCCTTTCTTTGTGCGGTCACGTTCCGAATACTCTTGATCGGTTTAGTAGCTTGACCGGTTAGGTTTCTTCAGTCGGTTCTCTTGTTCATCCGGTCCGGTTCCTTGTTCATGCATGGAAAGTTTATTTAAGTTAGGTTTATTTGAACCGGTCTGAATTTATCTAACAATTTCTCCTTTTTTGATTATTTTATTTAAAATTATCAAAATCATGTAAGTTTGCAACCGTAGGCCGGTTGTTTTATTTAAGTTAGATTTTTAACTTGGGAGAATTTTTCGAAAAGTGTTTGAGAAAAATTTTGGAAAAGGTCTTTATATGAGTCTCTATCTTTTATCTTATCAATTTCTCCCTTTTTGATTATTTTATTTAAAATTATCAAAACTAAGTAGAAATGCAAAATAAGGCCGGATTCAAAAATAATTTTATATATTTATATGTAGATGACCGGAAAAGACAAAATATATAGAAATACTAAGGCCAGTAAGAAAAGAAGGATAGTCCCTATTCAGAGTCCGTGAAGTCATAGGCGCTCTTCTTTTTCTTCGGTTGCTTTTGCCTGGTCTGTTCGGAAGAACGTCGCCTTTTAGACCGGGACCGCAGTTGTTCTTCGACTTCGTCCTCGACTTGGTCGGCTTGCTGCGAAGTACCCGTAATGACCGGTTCAGAGATCTCTTTGAGCATCTCGGCTATCTGAACTTTCTTAGGGGCCTCCCTCTGTCTCTTCTTCGGTGCTGAAGCGGAGGCGGCCGCCTTCTTCTTCTTGTTTACTTCGGAGAATTCGTCCAGCTTCCGTTTTTGCCTTTCCAATCGTGCGGCATCCTCCGCAGCTCGGGTGGCTACTTTCTCAGCAAACCCTGGGAATAAGGCCTCTCCTCTTTTAATTCGTGCGGCTTCCACTTCCGCCTCGGTCAGCTGAGTTGGGCGCGGTGCCTCTTTATCTTTGCTAACTTCGGCGTCCAGCGCATCCTGGACCCTCTTAGCTACTTGAGCATCAGCCGCTATAGCCGCGGCCTCCGCGTCCACCTTAGCCCTTAGAACTTCGGCCATTTGTTCGGAGAGCGCCTTCACTTCGGCCACGAGACTCTCGTTTGTCTTCTCGAGTTCGGAGACCCGGTTAAGTGTCGTGTCGACCCGTTCGAGGTCTTTCTTTAAGTCGGAGGTCACAGTCTCTAGAGTTGCGGTTCGCTGAGCCCATTTGTCGCGCTCACCGGCCTCTTCCCACAGTCCGGTGCCGAGTTCTGAGAGTCGTTCTTGATGTTTTTCCAGAAGTAGCTTTGTCACGTCGGTGAACTTCAGGGCCGAATCAACTATGCTGTTGGATCTATCCTTGAATGGTTGAAGCTTGGACACGTCGTGTTCTTGTATGCGGTCATCGATCCGTTCCGATATGGATGCTTCAAGCTTTTGAAGACGGTCCTCAACCCATTCTTTAGCAGCCCATTCTTTAGGAGGTTCTGAAGCGGTGACTTCCGGTGGTGGGGGAGGTGATTGCTCGGTGGGATCTGGATCGGCTCTGTCATTGGATTCTATCGGTTCCGCATGCTCTTTTGGAAGTTCTAATGTTGCCGCAATATCCAAGATCTGTGCCGCATCCTCCAAAATCGGTTCCGCATCCTCCAATATCGGTGCCGCATTCTCCATTGGAGGTGTTGGACAGTTAACTGGAAACTTATCGATTACGGGAGCAGTATAGACCGGTATTTTCATTCGGCTGCATATCGTTTCCAGCCGCTCAATTTCTTGAAGTATTTCCCTTTTGCCTTTTTCAAGCCTTGTTAACACCCGCGGCGCTACGGTGTCCACCGATCCCGTCTCGTTGTGCTCTTCCTTAATTCTCCGGATGCGCTTTCTTAGTTTCCGAAGTTGGATCCTCGGTAACAGGAGACAGGTTCGGCTTTGTACTTCTTGAATTGTGTTGGATTTTGTGAGGCTCAACATCAGGTCCTCTACTTCCTCCAACCTGTCGATGCATTCCTTTTCCGTGTAGCCTGGTAGGGTATTTCTATATGTTGTACCGAACCGGTGCTCATGCCACTCCAAGTATAACTCTTCAACGTCTTCTGCTCGCTTGTTGACGCCCTGAAGGATTTTCTGGGCTAATCTATCGGCCTCTGCCTCTTCGGCCTCCTCCCTCTCCGTGTTGTAGCCTTCATCATTGGCTTCTTTATCAACCCCTTCTTCACCCTCGGTGGTCTCAGGGTTGGTGTTTTGTTCGGCATCGTTTGGACTCCGAGCCGAATGATCGTTGACCGTTCTATCATCGGTCCTCTCCGTGTCGGTTTCCGCAGAGGCCCACTCCTCATCTTCTGTTTGTTGAGGTGGGTCGGAGAAGATTATCTTTTCTTTGCCTTTTCCTCCGGTCTTTGCTTCGGCCGGGGCATCTTTCTTTGCGGCTTTCTTCTTTCGGCCACCTGTGGAGCTGGGGGCCGACTGTGTCCTTTTAAGGAATTGCCTTGATCTGATGAGGCAGCGTTTTGCTACCGCAACGCCGGGACCGATGTTGAGATTCAAGTGGAGGAAGATCTTCCCGAGGGGCACGGCGTATCCCCACGACCGGGTTGAGTCCGGTTTCACCATATCCATGAGGTTGCTGAACACCGATCTTGCCCAGTTGACCTCTTTACCCTCCATCAGACCGATGAGCATCTTGATTTTGTCCCTGGTGAGGTTGTTGAGGTTTCCTCCCCTTGCCAGGATCGCCCTTGTGAAAATGTCACATATCGGGATATACTCCGGCCTTAGCATTTGCTTGCTCCCGGATGTTTTGACCGGCTCTTTAGATGCCGACAGAATGTAGCAGGCCGATTCAAAGGTGTCCTGGTCTATTTCTGCCGTTGCATCCTGGCCGGAAGTTGGAAGACGCAGGCTTTCGGCCACCAATCCTTCTGTGAGCTCTATTCGGGTACCGCATACAGTCGCGGTGATCTTGTCGTAGGCGATAGTTGCGGTTTTGAAGAACTCTTCGACCGCATCTTTGTAAATGACATGAGGACCGCCTAGGAAATATTCCAGACCGGTTTTAATCAGCCGGTCAATAACTGCTTTCGCCTCGGTCGTACCATTCAGCCGGATTTCCTCGAAATCCACCTGAGAGTAGAGTTTAAACAATGCCGCATCACGACCCATGTTAAAGAGTTTGAGAAAGTGAGAGGGAGAGCCGCTTCAAAAGAGTTAGAAAGCTTAGAGAGAGAAAGTAGATTCGCGTGAGAATGAAATGAAATGACCGAAGGCCCCTTTTATAGATGCGGTTTGGAAGCCCAACCGTCCCATCAATAATGGGCGGGAATTTTCCCTCCAAAATGAAAAGGCGCCAAACTATGGGCGGTAAAACAAGAAGAGGTGGGCGGCAAATTTGAGCGGGAGATTTCCCTCCAAAATCCTTTGCTCATGTCATTGATGACGCAATAGTTCCTTTGAAACCGATTGATTTACCGGTTTCTAAGTCTAACCGGACATTTTGAGTGAACATTTTAAGCAGATTTCAAGTGGCCGGATGAGAACGCGGTTATAGTTTGAAGATGTTAACCGGTTACTTAGATAAATGTTCAAAGAATTGAGAAGACACGGTCATTTAAACTGAAATGATATTAAAAGTCAAAAGATAGCAGATAAAGGAAACCGATTATAAGATTCGGTACAGAGATAGGCATACAGAAACAATGTAAAGTATAGCCTATTCAAAAGACATTCTCCAGAGTCGTTCTCTTGCCGAATCACTATCGAGGATGTTTGAAGAGGAGGCCGGTGTGCCCGGTCCGAACTCTGGTCGGTACCCAAGAATCAGCTTGCTGATATGCGGTGCATACCCGAGACCTTTCTTGGTCAGCACCATATTCTTTAAGTTTTCCCATATGACCGATGACCAGTTGATGGCCGATTTGCAAAGAATGTGGGTCATGATGTTGTAGGTATTCCTGGAATACCGTTGATTAGGTGATTGACACAGAATTGACCGGGTCACGATTTCGAGCAGTAGCTGACCGTGACTAGCAAGTTGGGTTTTTGGCCCAAAGTGTTCCACCGGAGAGGGGTTGGCCGACAGATATTGCGCGGTTTCAAATCCCGCAAGGTCCTGAATAGTCGGAAAGTCAGAGAAACCTTCAGTGGGTAGACCGAATAGTGAGGCAAATTCATCCTCGTCGATCCAGAACGTGTGGTCTCTGACAGTAGAGACGATATACTTCTCCCTGATGCAGGCGCTTCGAAAGAAGGCCTTGACATCGTCTAGAAGAATAGGACCGGCCTCTTCAAGAAACGGTTGAAGACCGGTTTCAGCAAGAGAGTCATACATGAATTTCTCCTTAGTAGTGCAATCCCTTATGTCCGTGCAAGAGTTGAAATCGATGCAAAGAAAGTTTCCCAGAGTTCTGCTCGGCATGATTTCGGTATTTGAGAGAGAGACGGGATTCAAGAGTATCAGATGTGATCTTGTGCTTTTGGATGTGATGAAATGAGTGGAGTATGGCTCCTTATATAGGATCGGTTTTGGAGGGAAAATCTGAGCATTGATGGTCAGTTTTGTTTTATTAAGGAAAGGAATCTTTACCTTTTCAAAGCGCATGGGGAAGCGGCAAATTGCAAAGCCCTAGGTAAATGTTAGTTGGGAAGTAACCAGATTAGTTGGATTTTAAATGTTCGGGTGGTTGGGGGTTATCTCATTGATTGGGATTATCTCATTAAATGCACTCAACACATAACCGATATTAATTAGATAGAAACTGAAAATAGTAGAGACAATGCCGAAAAATGACATACATGAACGATGAAGAGAACATGAAATCAAGAAAGACACAAATAAAGCCGAAATAGACATGGATGAAGCCGATATGATCAAACTTGAGTTGGTTAAGAATACATCCGGTACATGCTGCAAAACGACCGGATGCAGGAAGGAGTAACTTAGCGGGCGCGGGGATTGAATTCTTGAGGGAGGTTGAAGTTCCTCCTCCTCCATTCTCTCTCAAACCGATCATAGAATGAATCGGTCGTCTCTCTGGTTAGCACCTGGGCCTGGTTCAAACCCTCGCCAGGACAGGTTGGAACACCAAGTTCCACCAGAAGGCTGCTTATTTGGGGAATAAGACCGACCGACCGGATGTTGACCATCCAGATGAGGGTGTCGAATAGCACCCGGGACCAGTTGACCGGCGTGCTGGTGATGATGGCCGCCATCATGTTGAAATTCGCCGCGCAATAGGTGTTGGTGACATCTCTTCCAAAGATGCCCCTTCCTATTACATCGTTGAGGAGCTGATACTCAGCCCTCAAGAGAGACTTAGAGCCATGATCATCAACAGGCTCATCCGACCGGGCAAGGGAGAGGGAGACCTCTGCCTTAATATCGGCCGGAGGGTTGAGGTCTGTGATCCCTTGCTTAGGCAGACCGAAGCACCGAGCGAAGTCCTGCTCGGTGAAATCGAAGATTATACCCCCAACCTTTGATTGGATGTGGGTATCAAAGTGGGGTGTGCCCCGGAATACCCTGGCATTATAGTAAAATTCCAAGACGGATTCAGGGTAGATAGTTTGCTTGTCATCCAGAAAATACTGGAGGCCAGTATCCTCCAGTTTCTTGATCATCCGATACACCTCATAGTGTTCGGTACTAGAGCAGGATTCAAAATCGACTTGGAGGATGTTTGGGAAGTGAGACATGATTGGTTTGCCTTAGTGAGAGGATGTTCTTGTGACTTGTGAGTGTTGTGGTGAGCGTTTGCTTCACTTAAATACTAGATTAGGGACTATCCTATTGTCCAGGCATTAAATGGGATGACATGTATTAACTGCAGGATAAGAGATTTTGCATGAAATAGGCAAGTTTGCAGTCTAGGTGTCGGTCATAGGCCTGAACCGTGAAAGATATCAAAAGATCTTCACGTCTTTTTAGGCGCGACCTGTTTTACTTTGAAAGGGTAATGTTGCAGAGCAGATATCCTTAACCTCTGATAACTATTCCTCTTCTGTTTGAAATTCAAATAATCTAGGGTAGCCTGCTTCCGAACCGGTCAGGTATCAGTTGTTCATCCCGATGCGGTTATTTGGTGCATGCACCAAGTAGCCGGTCGGTTTACTCTATCTGATGAGCTGGGCGGTTCTTCCACAGACACCCCGAAGATTCGAAGTTCGACAGCTCAGGAAGAGTTACCGGTTTGTCTGTCTGAACCGGTTTCCCTTTAAGCATCCTTTGGAAGGATTTGGCTAATGTCGGTTAAGCCGAGAGTAAGCCTGAATTGAGAAAACTTAGCTTCCTGCAGCGGCTTCGTGAAGATATCGGCTACTTGTTGATCGGTCGATACGTATTCCAGCCGGATATGCTTCAGCGTGACGTGCTCCCGGATGAAATGATGCCTTATGTCGATGTGCTTGGTTCTGGAGTGGAGAACCGGATTGTAGGTGATCGCTATGGCACTCGTGTTGTCACAGAAAATCGGGGACTCTTCGGCTATGATACCGAAGTCTTTCAGCTGCTGTTGGATCCAGAGGAGTTGAGAGCAGCAGCTTCCGGCCGCCAAGTATTCAGCCTCCGCGGTTGATGTAGCCACCGATGTCTGTTTCTTGCTGTGCCATGACACCAGTCGGTCACCTAGGAACTGACATGTTCCACTGGTGCTTTTCTTGTCGATCTTGCACCCTGCATAATCTGCGTCTGAGTAGCTTGTTAGATTAAAGGATGAGTCCTTTGGGTACCACAGACCGACATCAGGAGTGCCTTTCAGATACTTCAGTATCCTTTTTGCGGCTGTGTAGTGGGATTGCTTTAGATTTGCTTGGAATCTCCCACACACACCAACTGCAAACAGGATGTCCGGTCTACTTGCTGTCAGGTACAGTAGGGAACCGATCATGCCTCGGTATGCAATTTGGTCTACCGATTGACCATCATCGTCCCTGTCCAGCTTAACTGATGAGCTCATTGGAGTAGCCGCCGAGGAGCAGGTGTCCATACCGAATTTCTTTAGCAGCTCCTTGGTATATTTAGGTTGACTGATGAATGTTCCTTCTTTAAGTTGTTTAACCTGAAGACCTAGGAAGAAACTTAATTCTCCCATCATACTCATTTCAAACTTGTCAGTCATCATTTTTGAGAATTTGTCACAAAGCTTGGGGTCAGTGGAACCGAAAATAATATCATCTACATAAATCTGAACAAGTAGGATATGTTCCTTCTTTTCAAACTTAAACAAAGTTTTATCCACCGAACCGATGGTGAAATCATGCTTTAATAGAAACGCGGTTAGTGTATCATACCAGGCTCTAGGTGCTTGCTTTAGACCGTATAAAGCTTTGTTTAGCCGGTATACATGGTTTGGAAATGCAGCATTTTTGAAACCGGGTGGTTGTTCAACGTACACTTCTTCACGTAGATCACCGTTCAGAAATGCACTTTTAACATCCATTTGAAAAATCTTAAAGTTTTTGAAAGCCGCAAAAGCTAGAAAAATCCTAATGGCTTCAATTCTGGCTACATGAGCAAATGATTCTTCAAAATCAATGCCTTCTTCCTGTTTGTAACCTTGAGCCACCAATCTGGCTTTGTTCCTCGTGACCAAACCGTCCTCATTGAGTTTGTTTCTGAATATCCATCTTGTTCCTATGACCGATTGATCTTTCGGTCTGGGGACTAGGTACCAGACTTTACTACTCTCGAACTGGTTTAGCTCTTCTTGCATTCCCAAGATCCAATTCGGATCTGACAATGCTTCATCTATTCTTTTCGGTTCAATCTGGGATATGAAAGTAGAGTTAAAATATCCTTCCAGAAGTTGACTCCTAGTTCGAACAGGTTCTAAAGGGTCACCTATAATTTGCTCAGGAGGATGTTTACTGTTTCTTCTGAGATTCAGTTCAGGGATGTCTACCAAATTACCGGTAACTTGACCAAGGCTAGACATGTCGGTAGGCTGAACGAGATTGTTAGACCGACCGACTCCCTCGGATTGGACCGAAGTGTCAGCTTCTTGTTGTGGAACAGCTTGATCCGGCTGGGTATCAATATTACCCATTTGGTCATGGACAAACCGCCTGAAGACCGGAGTCTCATCTTCACTATCAGAATGAATATCGTTATTTTCCAATCTGTTGTGTAGATCAAAGCATGAAGCAGTATTGCTTTCAACCGATTCATCGAAAACAACGTGAATTGTTTCCTCCATGGTTGCAGTTCTATTATTATATACTCTATATGCTTTACTTACTGCCGAGTACCCTAACATGATGCCGGTATCGGTTTTTGCATCAAAAGCGGTGAGTTGGGTTTTACCATTTATATGAATATAACATTTACAACCGAAAATCCTGAGGTACTTGAGTTTAGGAACTCTGTTAAAATAAACCTCATACGGTGTTTTGTTGTGAAATCTATTTATTAAAGACCGGTTTTGTGTATAGCATGCAGTGTTGATAGCCTCAGCCCAGAATTTCTGAGCAATGCCGGAGTCGGCTATCATGGACCGTGCGGCTACTTGAGAGTCCGGTTTCTTCTCTCGGCCAGGCCATTTTGTTGAGGAGTCCTAGCACTAGACAACTCGTGTCTAATGCCGGATTCATCAAGATATGCAGTTAATGTACTATTGGTAAATTCGGTACCTCGATCACTTCGAATGCTATTAATACGAGTTGATTTTTCATTTTGCAAACGTTTAAGAAGTGTGATCAGGTTTGATACAGTTTCACGTTTAGATGGTAGAAATATTACCCATGTATATCTAGAATAATCATCAATAACTACCATGGTGTAGAGCATACCTCCTAGGCTGATGACCTGAATTGGTCCAAATAAATCCATATGAAGGAGGTCTAAGCATAGGCTAGATTGAATGTTTCCTTTACTTTTAAAAGATGACCTAGTTTGTTTACCCATTTGGCATGCTGAACAGACCTTATCCTGGTTAAATATTATATCGGGAATACCTTCAACTAGCTTTTTACCACGAATGTAGTTTAAGGTTTTCATGTTTAAATGGTTTAGTCTCTTGTGCCATAGCCAGGTTTGATCAGTCTTAGCTATCATGCATATAGGATATTCTACTCTAGTTTTCCAGTCTACCTTATAGATGTTACCTATCCTATTTCCGGTTAGTAGTACGATACATTGAGAATTCTTAACTAAGCATGCATGTTTAAGGAATTCTACCGTGTATCCAGCATCACACATCTGACTAATGCTAAGTAGATTAAAACGTTGGTTTTCAACTAGAAGTACATTATCAATGGTTAGGTTACCATGGACAATCTTACCCTTGCCCACAGTTTTACCTTTTGAGTTGTCACCGAAGGTAATTAGAGCACCGGTTACTGATCTGATGTCGGTTAGCAAATTGTTATTTCCGGTCATGTGCCTGGAGCAACCGCTGTCCAAGAACCATTCGGAGTTTCCTAGCCGTTTCTTTGGATCCTGCAAAATGTACATATTTACAACTGTTTGGTACCCACATTTACTTGGGTCCACATGCGATTAGTCCCTTAGGTACCCAAACTTTGATAAACCGGACGGTCTTCTTTGCTAGGGTTTTAACTGTCCTTTTGACACTTGGTCTGGTGTATTTCGGTTTTCCTTCAAATGTCCTAAATGGTGATGGTCTTTGGTTCGGTGATCTATGGTTTGACCTACGCGGTTTAGGGAAGTTTTTCTTATATCTGAGGATTTCGGCTTTTCTTTTCTCAAGGTCAAGCCATGAGTCGGTTGGACCAACATAATCGTATTTTAGCTTCTCTTACCTATAATATGCGGTCTCCTCTTCTTCAGCTGTACATGTGCTCTTAAGAAATTTTATAAAGGGAAGGTTTCCTTTTGTAAGCCTTGCTTTCTCTATGGGTTTTCAGTCTTTAGAGCTATTTTCTGTGTATCCTAGGCCACGCTTACAACGAGGATGCCTGTAGTGTTTATTCATATTCTTTACTATATCGCTAGATCTCTTATAGGCGGCCATCTTATATTGAAGTCTGGCATTTTCTTCCTTGGTTAGTTCCCTAGTAGGTTCACTAGATTGTTCGGTCTTAGGATCTAACTCGGTTTCTAGAGTAGGAGTATCATCAGGTTGTATGGCTTCCGGTTCGGTTATGATAAGTACCTCTGGTTCTGTCGGAGTGGGTATTATGGGATCAGTTCTAATGTTGAGGTGCTTAGGTAGCATGGTCAGTAGGTTCTTATATTCTTCTACCATGTCGTTCAATGCATTGTATAACTCATCTTTAGTAAATTCGTCACAAGGAGAGTCAAATACCTGTTCCTCATTGGCCATGAGACATGTGAGTTCATCGTCACTATCACTGCGATCCCATAGACTTCCTCCATCGTCGGCTATCAGTGCTTTCGGTACCTCACTTCCTTCACCGGTTTGTTGATAATTGTTTGTCATTTTGATATTCCGGTTTCTGGGTATCCCTCCTTGGTTTCCTGCATTCCCACTTAAAATGTCCCAAACAGTTACAGTTATAGCATCTTACATTGGATTTGTCACCATAGTAGTTGTTTGTCGGTTGGCTCCTTTTCATGAACCTCCCAAACTTCTGTGCAAGCATTGCCATGGCATCCTCAGTAAACTGTTCGGCTGTTCTGATAGGTACGGGTGCAGGAGCCGGTATCGGTGCAGGTGTAGGAGTAGGTGCGGCCGGTTCTGTAGATGTGATTAGTGTTCTAGTTGATGTTGAGGCCGAGACTTCCTCTTCAGTCCTAGATCTCATCTCGAATTCGTATGCCTTTAGATCTTCGAATACGTCATATAGTTTCATCTTACGTAGGCTCTTTGATTCCCTCATGACCATCGTTTTTATGTCCCAAGCACTTGGAAGAGATCTCAAAGCCTTCATAATGACCTCTTTGTTGTCATACTTCTTGCCTAGAGTTGCTAGTTCATCTAACACACCAGTGAACCGGTCACTGTATTCCTTCATAGTTTCTCCTGGTTTCATTTTGATGCTTTCAAACTTCTGTGTGGCCATCATTATTTTGTTCTCCCTTGTTCTTTCATTTCCTTCAAAGATCTGGATAACCGTGTTCCATGTCTCCTTCGCGGTTTTGCAATCTCTGATCTTGCAATATGTGTTTCTGTCTACGCTGTTGGAGATCCGGTTTCTTGCATGGTTGTCCAGATTGTTCATTCTCCTATCTTCAGCCGTCCATTCTTTTCTATCTTTATCAATGAATATCGGTCATTCGGTCAGAATGGATTCCATTTCATCATCCAAGGTGTCTAGGTGCAGGTGCATGCGTGCCTTCCAGTTGGCAAAGTCATCACCTTCTAGCATTGGAGGCCTATCCTGATACATGTTTGCTTGAGTATTGAAACTAACTGCTCTGATACCAATTGTTAGGATCTAGATCGCCGCTGGTGGACCGGGGGTTGGACCGGTTAGCGGTTCTTACTCGTAGGGTGGTGATTAATCCGGTTAGAGATTAACACCGGGGTTTCAATACTACACAACCTGTCACAAACCCTTGAACTAGGTTCAAGCGCGGAAGAGGTTTGCTTTCAGGTTGAAGCGGCACACTTGTGTGATAGGCGGAATCAGTTTCGGATGATGGAGATTTGGAAATGGTGGGTCGGTTTCGGTAATCTGGATATTCGGTATGGTTAGTATAAAGTCGGTTTGGAGCGGTGTGGTTAAGTTAGTCGGTTAGATGGAGAAGCCAACAGAAAGTAAATAACAAGACAGATTTTATGGATGTTCGGAGATAAAACTCTTACGTCACCCCTTCCTCTCGAAGCCGCGAGAAGGATATTCACTAAGGAATACAGGTACAATCCGATCGAGACTTATTTCCTGCTCGATAATACTCTTACAATTCACACCGAAATTGTAACACACACTTAGAATTTAGCACTTAGGCTTTCTTAGAATAACACAGTTTTATCACTTGTAGTAAATGCTCTCAACGCTTCACTTGTCTAGCTTGATGTCCCGCTTAAGTCACTGCATTTACTCTTCTTCAGCTACCCCTTTTATAGGTGAAATATGCCAACGGTCATATTTCACTGCCTTGAATCTTATTGGCTGATCAGAAGTGCAGTGATTCAGTGTTTCAGACCTGCGGTCGTTTCCTCAGACCTGATGGTCAAGCTCAGACCTGGCATTGTCTCAGACCTACCGGTCTGTTCTTCCGGTTTGTAAGACAAACCTGCCGGGTTTGTCTTTTACTTGATATAGGCACTGTCTGTTTGGACAGTTGTCTGTACTTGGAAGATTTCCTTTCTGGCTTATCCCGAAGTAGAAGGATCCGGTAGTACTGTTTTCTGCAGCCTACAGTCTTTCCTCAGACTTGCATGGATATGGAAGTATTCAGTCTGCTTCTTTGGTATCATTCTCAACAGATACCCAAATTGTCTTCTTGTACTGGTCGGTTATTTGACTTGGCCGAATGTCTTTTGGTAGTGATGTAACCGGACTTCTTCCGGTTATTCTTGTCTTGTGAATGATCGGCTGTTTGATGATTCCGGTTTTGAGCTTTGGCCGATCCTTTCTTTGTGCGGTCACGTTCCGAATACTCTTGATCGGTTTGGTAGCTTGACCGGTTAGGTTTCTTCAGTCGGTTCTCTTGTTCATCCGGTCCGGTTCCTTGTTCCTGCATGGAAAGTTTATTTAAGTTAGGTTTATTTGAACCGGTCTGAATTTATCTAACACTCTCTATAACTATTCTTCCTCACTTCTAATGGTTTTGATGAATAATGCAGGTTCTAATCATCTATAAGCAGTTCAACTGCATCCATTGATTGTACAATTTCTCCTTCTTCAATCATTTCTCTCATGTCTAACATTGTGTGATCTGAGAATGAATCACCATATTGATTTTCCCTCTCCCTTTTACCTAACAATTGATTCACAGGCTGTACCCTGGCAGTACTTCCTTCATATCTCCTACTCTTCTTCCTGTTCTTCTTTGAATTTCCAATTCATTGACATTCACTTTCACGTTGGATTTGATCTATGTTTTGAGACTTCCACTTTAATGTTCCTATCATGTGCCCATGCTGTTCAAAAATCTTCCTATTTGTAGTTCCTATTTGTAGCTGACAAGCTGTCCAATCTTGGCGACTCCAAAGATACAGTAGTGGTGGAATGTGCTTCATTTTCATTTGTAAGATTTTTTTTTGCTAGCAACCAGATTGACATTTATGGAAAGTAAGAATCAAACCAACTTACCTTTGTCAGCAAGAAACTCGTAATCCTCCCCAACCCAAGTCATAATTAGTATATTTTCTGTCCAATTTGGACCCATTATTGGGCATAGAAAAAAATCAAGTAAATGGATTCAGCAAGTAAGGAAAAAGAAAAGAATAGTTGAGATATGGATTCAGCACTAATCACATGAGCTAAACTGACTTATGAAAATATTGGTCTCTCGGGGAACAATAAGAATAAGAAGCTTAGGTCTAAACTTAAGAGCCTTGTCAATGAACTTGTTTGCTAGAGATACATCAACTCTAAAAGGTGGATTCAACCCCATGATCTGTATATATATGTCACAAGTATAGAAAGAAAAATGCAACAAATAAGAAGCAAAGAACAACATTTTTCAGGTATTGTATTTTTCGTTTGTAAAGACTCGATCTTGGTGTTCTTCGCTTGGTAAGACAAAAATATCAAGTTGTGGTTTTTCTATGTTGGGTTTTTCTCATAAATTAGTAATAAGAAAAGGGAAATTCGTTCCTCACCCAAAAAAAAGTGAAAAGAAAAATAAAGTAAATAAACACAAAAACACTTTTTTTAGAAAACCAACAACATCATGAGTACCCAAACAACCAGTAAGCAAGCATCCATTTCTATCTCACCTTAAACATTATTTCCTTTGTGACTTCATCAAACACAATTCCCATCTTTGAAAAGTTTCCAATTCTCAATAGTGATTGAAGTTCTTCTCCATGTGTGAATAAGAGATGGACCATCAACAACAATATTATTCCATACTTGGTCTTCATTTCTCCTTATTCTAGAGAAACTCTAGCATTTCTCTCCATCCAAATATAATACACAAGGCATCTATAATAGCATTTGAATAAATTGGACTTAAATGTGTTTCTTTTAGTCTTTGAAAACACTAAATTTCTAATACCACTCCAATCACTAAGAAAGTTTGTAAGCTGAAAATGTTGACTACCCCAAAGAACTTTAGTGAACTTACATTCACCAAATAAATGAGAAATCAACTCATCACAATTGATGCATAGGAAACAACTAGTGTTAGGGATAGTCATGAACCTGCTCAATCGATCTCTAGTCATCAGTCTACCTTTATATATCAACCAAAGTGTAATATAATATTGATGTATGATTCTAGAAGACCATACGATGTGATACCACACAACAGTTTGTCCTTGAGAGCGAATATACTACCATGCCAAACTAGAATGAAATTTGTTATTGATTTCAACCTTTCATTCATGCACATCGGCCATTTCTTGGAAGTTTATACGGTTGACAACCTAAAAGATTTTTGCACCATTCGGATTTGACCTTAGAATATCATTGTATTGGTCTTCCATAAAATCACGCACAATAGCCAGTTGTTGCTCTCTTCTTATTTTAATGTTTCTGGCTTGATAATTCATAAGAAGGGAGGTTCCTTCGAACCACATATCATACCAGAATAGCGTGTCTCTTCTATCGCCGAATTTGACTTGATATAACAGCCTCGCACTCAACTTCAATTTTAATAACTTTTTAGTGACCAAGGCATATTCTCCTTCAACTTGCAAGTTCATACACTTCTTTCCAATTTCAGGAATCTGGAATGCACTCATTTGACCCAAAGCGATTCTTCCTGTTTGCTATCGCCCAAAAGTGTTTATAGGTTAACGATTTGTTCCATTTCGTGCAAATTTTGATATCGATGCCTCCTTCTTTCTTGGGCTTACAAACATCATCTCATTTCATAAGCCTTCGTATCATTATTTCATTTACACATTATGCTTCAACAAAAATTATGTTTTGGACGGGTAATTTTGTTTTGACCAATCTTTCATTCTTGCCTTTTCATTTATATAGTTATAAGGAGTGAAGTTTAATTGGTGACTCCAAACATTATGAAAGACGGAAAATTGTAGTTAATACTTTGATCAAAGCATAAATAATTTGCAAATCTTGTAAAGGTAAAAAATGTTAACCCCCGCATGCTTATTGTTATTCATTTCAATGTCTTTCAAATTATTTTTTTATCTATTTTTATATTTTAGTTATTGGCTTTGTGGGTGATGTAGTGATAACAAGTGAGGTAAGCTGAGACGAAAATGATGTTTATGGTAAAAATAAATTAAAAATTAGAAGCTTTGGCTATTCTTTTCACGAGACATGGTCCTCTGCCCTCTCTCTCATTATTCCTAATCAATTTTGCAAGATTCATATTGAGTTTCTAAGAAATGATATTATTTAGAAAGATACAATATAACAATAGCAACAAAATTTTGAACTTCCTAAACTTCTTGCCTAATCAACATTAGATTTGGTTATCAATGTAAGGTCAAATGATAGCTGGAGCACAGATCATAACAATTCAATATAACTATCTGATTGTATAACTTGACACACTCGATTGAAAAAGAAGATGACACTTCTTGACGAGTGAGGGCATTAATAATGCTTCTTTTATACAAAAGAAGATCAATAATAGAGATGATTTTGACACAATTAGAGTATGAAAGTGGTTTAGTTGAGTAATATCCACAAGTTTATATTAGATTGACATAGAAACAAACCACGTTGATAGCTCGCTATCAAGAGTGTGAGCTTAACTACGACTTCGGGTGACAACTTCGGGTTGAATTCAATACTTAATTTAATTAGGACTAAAGTGAATGATAACTTTATATAACTCATGCAACACCAATAGAATCTGACATCTAGGACTTTTCGTGTTGGTGAGATGGAATTTTGCCCAACACTCGAGGAATTATGAGGGATTGTGATGATCAAAAAGAGAAACACGATCCACCTCATTGAGACCTCCATGTCCCCATCTATGAAGAAGGGTGTGCAAGAAAAATTTGGGTACACGAAGATGACCACAAATAACTTAGTGAAGAATGGATTCATTGACTTTCAAAGGTGGCACGACTTAGTGATTAAGGAAGGCATAATACCCAAATTCAAGAAAGAGCGCGTGTTGATGATAAAGATCCTCTTAACCCATTACTTATTGGTTTTGAATGATGAAAAACTACTGACCAAGGTTCTTGAAGTAGCTTATATCCTTGAGAAAGACCAAAAAAATTGGATATTATATTAGCGGAAACTCTCATGGGTTTTTAATCTAGTTCATTATACCACTTTCAGACTCAAAAAAGGGTATTCGTTGATTCTTTACCTATGCCTTATTGAAAAGTTCATGTGTGTTCTACCACCGCCCCCAAATTACAAGATGAATTCCAATAATCATTTCGATCAGTTTAAGTTGGTCAAGCTTATGACCACAATCCGAGACGATGAGCCCATTCGACACTTAATGCCTATGGAACTTCCAAAATAGTATACATGATGGATGATAAGTCGTTAATTATTTTATTCAGTTTAGATTGAGTCACATTGTGTTACACATTGTCTTTGGTTAAATAGTTTCGAATAGACAAGATGTCACCTTATGAAGGTAATGTGTTAGTAATGGAAATCGAGATTAATCAAAAGCTACACGTGTCTTATCCAACTAAGTGGTTCTACGCAAAGAAATTAAATATAAAAACAACCGAAATGGTCGACTTAGTGAAAGAATATTTACAAGGAAAACCAAAACAAACGCAAGAGGCAAGAGCCGAAAGAAAAGGAAAGACGATGGACAAACCAAAGCAAGTGTAAGAGGCAAGAGTCGAAAGACAAGGAAATACGGAGCTCGAAAAAGACTTGATTTAAATTTATGTTTTTTATTTTTTATTTTGTTGAGAACACTGGGTCCCAGCTTTCTCGAAAAATAAAATAAATAAAATACATAAATATAAATCAAATCTTTTTTGAGCTCCGTCTTTCCTTGTCTTTCGACTCTTGCCTTTTGTACTTGTTTTGGCTTGCCCCTCGTCTTTCCTTGTTTTTCGATTCTTGCCTCTTGCGCTTGCTTTGACTTTCCCTTGCAAATATTTTTCCACTAAGTTGACCATTTCGATTGTTTCCACATTTAATTTTTTTGCGTAAAACCATTTAGTTGGATAGGACATGTGTAGTTTTTGATTGATCGTGGTTTCCATTACCAACACCTTCCTTTAATAAAGTGGCATCTCATCTCTTCCGAACTGCTTAGCCAAAGGTAGTGTGTAATACGATGTGACCCAATCTAAACCGAATAAAATAATTAACGGATTATCATTCATCAAGTGTACCATTTTGGAAATTCTATACCAAGACATCAAGTGTTGAATGGGCTCATTGTCTCGGCTCGTGGTCTTAAGCTTGGCCAACTTGAATTGATCGAATTGATCCTTGAAATTCATCTTGTAATTTGAGGGCGGTGGTGGAATACACATGAGCTTTTTAATAAGGCATATGTAAATAATCAACGGAGACCATCTCTTGAGTTCGGAAATGGTATAATGAGCTTGATTAGAGGCTTTCCGCTAGTATAATATCCGAAATATTTTTTGGTTATTTCTCAAGAATATTGGTCAATTGATTTTCATGATTCAGAGCCAAGAAGAAATGGACTAAGAATGAGCTAAGAGGATCGTCAACACATGATCTTTCTCGAATTTGGAAATTATGCCTTCATTACTAAGTCGTGCCACCTTTAAAAGTCAATGAATTCAATCTTTAATAGGTTCTCAGAGGTCGTCTTTGTGTACCCAATTCTTCTTGCACAACATTCTTCGTTGATTCTTTACCTATGGTTAGTTAGTTATGTTGGATTTGTTTAAGGTTAGTTAGTTAGTTTTGTATTTATATTTTGATTATAAAGTTTTACTTAAAATATTCCCTCTAAACATACCCATCTTCATCTTCTATCAATCTCTTAAACAAAACATTTTCTTTAACTTTATTTTTCTTTCTAATGATGTTGAGCTCTTTGAAGAATAAGATACTTAATAGCTTTTTGGTTAAGATTCACGAAATATGTAATTATTTATATTTTTAGACAAATATGAAACTATCATTATTCATTTGAAGGAATGAAATCTAGTCACGTGAGCTTTGAAAACTAAATTACATATAAGTAAAAATAATGGTAGATCTACAACTTGATTCATTTCAGATCTGAAAATATTTGAAAATTTCACATTGCATTCGGTTCGCCGTCTACGGCCACCAAAAGCTTTTTGTTCGCCGTCTGGCATCAGTAAGTAAAAACAATTTTGACTCTGTCCACATTTCTGTTGTGATTCCTCTCTTGCAATTTGTAATTTGTAATTTGATTGTCATCTATATATGTTTACACTTATAAATTATAAATTGTTAGAACTTTTTCTATTAAAATTAAAAGAAAAATATTTAAGGTTTTTTTTATTGAAACTTTTTGTATAACATTAAATGAAAGAGGTGCGAAGAAGGCTAAAGTAAGTGCATAGAACCCAACTCACTTTTTTATTTTTATTTTTGTTTTCATGAGCTAGTTATTACATTTCACTTTTATATAATCTTTTAAATTCAATTTCTTAACTAATTGCTTTATAAATATATTCGATGTTATTCAGTTTATTGCATCACTAATATTACTAATATTGGCAGTGTTTATATGTGTTCAACTCTTTTGAAACCCCTTTTTTATAATAATTAATTAGACACTTGGACCACAATTGTTAAATGTTTGATTGGTATTTTTTATTTTATTTTTTCATTTGGATAATTTAATTTAATTACTAAAATATCTCATCGTCATTATCCTTCAGCAACTAACCATCCTAAATCAGCACTTACATTTAGCCGTTTAAGAGAAAGAGAAAGAGAAGAAAAAGAGAAATTAGTTATTTTATTGTAAAATTTGTAAAAAGAATAAAATAGATTAAGGTTATTATAAAACTGTTATTTATTTAATTTCAAATAAATTAATTAAGTTGTAAAATAGTCTTTTGAAAGACTCTTTCACAAATCAAATTTATCTTTTAATTAATATTATCTCAACAAAAACAACCTCTTTTTAAATAAAGATAAAAATAAAGATAAAGTGAGAATTAGCTCTATATTAATATAAAATATAGCTTATAAACTATTTAGGCGGCTAATAAGTGAGAAATAAACGAAAGAGTATTGTTTTAAAATTAAACAACTTTTTTTAGATTTATTCTATTTAATCACATATTAAGTCTCACTCTAGAGGAGTTCATTAAAAATGTAAATGAATAAATTTTTAGGCTTACAATTAAAGGATCATACAACTTCTAGGTCTCACTTTGAACATGACATAGTCAAATAAATTATTGTGAGCTTGATTCACATTATCAAATAATTGATAATGAAATAGATATTTACTAAAAGTGCAATATATTTTAAAAACATCCATCATATCAATTATCTATAATTTCAAATACATTAAAATGTTAACTAAAAATAAAATTGAAAATCACATATTTAATTAATTTGATGAAACATTTAAGGTATTTATAATATTGTCCTCTTCAGTGAATAAATGTATTTCACCGTGTAAAATAGAATGTAAATCTAACTTTTAATTGCTAGATATCATTCATGAATTTATTATAAAAAAATGTGAGATATAATTAAATACGCATTAACAAATTTAAATGAATATATGTATAAGTTTTGGTTCAATCTTTTAAATATATTTGTGATTATATAATTAAATGCATAATTATTTTTTTAGTTTTTGATAAAAATAAATTAATTTACATCATTCACCCTACTTACATTGGTGGGTCATATATATATATATATATATATATATATATATATATATATATATATATATATCACATTTTTATTATAATATTGTTTTTAAAATATATATACAATATATAATTTGCAACCCCTGCAACACGAGTTATATCTTAGTTTTTTTAAATATTTTAACACCATTTCATTCCCCTCTAATCAATTATATTACTCAATTCATTAACCGACAATTCCCCTCAAATCAATTATATTACTCAATTCATTAATTCATTAATCGACAAGAAGCTAAGCTTGCAAACATGACTTTTTCTAAATCCTCCTAAATTAGAGTGTCAACGGTTATGTTAGTAACATGCGTACGATATTTAAATAAATGATAATTTTAGTGCCATAATAAGATATTGAGGGTAAATAATTAAATAACTGATAAATGTGACATAAAATAAGGTAAATTATCCACAATCAAAATCAAAACACAACTTAATAATTTATTGCAAGTTTTACTCAACACAAAGTTAGTTGACACAATTTTATCTCCAATATAAGGCAAGATTCTAAATTTTGCCAAAGACATTTTCCTTAAAAAAAAAAAAAAACTTTAAATCTAGTACCTTAGCAACCACACTACTCCTACAAACAATCTTCTCAATGAATGACTAGCTAGAATATGACATTAAAGCATAAGTGACATAAAAAACAATGTAAATTAGGCATTGATCCAATATATATATATATATATATATATAAATATTACTTAATACAATATTTGATTATTAAAACTTACCAATTGCGTGAAAGAATATCCGAATAGAATAGTTTTGAAACGACCTAAAAATGAATCAGATATAATAGCTTCTAGTACATGTGCAAAACTGGTGAAGATCCATTTGTTTGTTGTATCGTCTTCCATGTTGTACATAGTGATTAGCAATAGTTCTAAATTCAATCTTACAGAAAGAGAGTTGATATCCTCTCAAAAACTTCTATACCTATAAATTTAATTTAAAAGATTATAAATTAACTATTAAATAAATTAATAATATACATTTGTGATAATATATAGATACATACAGTTGGTAAATAAAATTTCTTCTCCACTGTTATAACACTGATGGTAGTCTTTCATATGGTAATCGGTCAGTAGTGTTTGGGAAAAATTAATGATTCCATTATTTAAAAATCTTGATTGATTGATGTTAATTTTGAAAAAATATTTTTATTTTTATTTTTTTTAAATGATATTAATATATAATAATAAAATAATTATTTTCTAAAAAAAATATTTTATTTATTTGTATCATTATGTACTTTAATTTATTTTAGTTTTCTTCAAATTTCATTATTATAAAATATAATTATATATTTTTCTTTTCTTTTTTTTTTTATTTTTTTTGGTGTGTTTCATCATTAATTAAAATTGTAAGGCATTGTTCGGTTAGAATCTATATATATATAATGATGCTTAATTTTTAAAGTGTCCGGATTGCCGGGTCGAGAGTTGTGGTTAATTTGGATATATGTGAGAGTAAATGGATATTTGGGTCGGATTGTGGGTTGACCCGCCCATAAACTTAAAACGGTTAAAAATAAAATTAAAAATACTATAGGTATGGTTCGAACTTGCAACCTAACAAAACAAGTACAACCTTTTAACTAACTAGACTAATAACACTTTATATTTTAAATTTAACCCAAAATTTGATAAACGTGTGACATTTTAACAATATAAATTCAACTTTTTAACTAACTAATCTATATATATATATAATGATGCTTAATTTTTAAAGTATCCGGATTGTCGGGTCGAGAGCTGTGGTTAATTTGGATATATGTGAGAGTAAATGGATACTTGGGTCAGATTGTGGGTTGACCCGCCCATAAACTTAAAAGGTTAAAAATAAAATTAAAAATGCTATAGGTATGGTTCGAACTTGCAACCTAACAAAAACAAGTACAACATTTTAACCAACTATGCTAATAACACTTTATATTTTAAATTCAACCCAAAATTTGATAAACGTGTGACATTTTAACAATATAAGTTCAATTTTTTAACTAACTAATCTATATATATATATAATGATGCTTAATTTTTAAAGTGTCCGGATTGCCGGGTCGAGAGTTGTGGTCAATTTGGATATATGTGAGAGTAAATGGATACTTGGGTCGGATTGTGGATTGACCCGCCCATAAAAATTTTACCGTAATATTTTTTTCATACTAGTTTTTAAAATAATCCAAACAAAATCAAATATCATTTTGCTCCCCTCTTATTCATTCCATCATACAAATCATTAACAAAAATATTAAAATACTCCCTATTTTAAATTATTATTTTTTTATTTTATTTAAATATATTAATATCTTTTAAATATTTTTTACTAAAAATAATCATCATCTCTTCAAAATCATTAACCATCATTATTTTTTTCTCCTAAATAATCCCAATCTAAACAAGTTTAGTTGGTGAAAGGTTATGAAAAAGAGATATTTTATTTACTAAATTAAATTAAATGGTATAAATAAATATATCAAATTTTTTTTTTTTTATAAAAGATGATTTATTATTCTTTTTAAATAATTGTGACTTAATTTTATGATCTCAATTATTGCTAAACTTATTTGAAAATACTTTTTTCTCTAATATTATATAATAGTCATAATAAAATCCATTTTAAATATATTGTATATGACAGGTTTATATAAGTTTTTTTTTTTTTTTATCAAAAACACTGTTTGAATTCAATTATATTTGAAAATTATAAATATATATATATATATATTAATTATTTATCTAATGAAATTTAGTAAAAAATATAAATATAAATTATAAGAAGGTCCACTTTCATAAACGATAAATAACTTTTATGAATCAATCCATTATCCCTGTTTTAGGAATAATTCCATGTTTTAGGAAAAATAATTATTTGTTCTTTTTAAAGTTTATATTATATATATAGAAAATAAAAAAGATAATAAACTCCTTATAAAGTATCAATCTTTATTTTTATTCAGCGTTTTTTTTTAATACTTTTTTATTATATTAAGTTAATTAACTTTTTATAAATTATATCAAAAAAATTATTATAAATTTATATTATTTTTTAATTAACTTTAATTAATAATATATAAATTTTAGCAACGATTATAAATATAATTATAAATAAAATATATTTTAAAAAAATAATGAGAAGTCACAAAGTTAAAAATAGAATAAAGATAATTTAATATAATTAATTTGAAAAAAGTAACTACAAAAAATATAACAACAAAAAAAATTAGTGTTATTTAGGCTTATTAAATAAAAAGTGTTAGGATATGTTGGGTTATAATTATATATATTTCAACAAAGTTAAACATTTTTTTTAACTCCTAAGATAAATAAAAAAAATTATGTTCTTAGTTTTTTCATGTAAGAGATATATATAATAGAATAAATTTTATTCTTATTTTTATTATAATTTAATTTTTTATCAATAAATCAAATTTTCATAATTTTATATTAAATAAAATTATTTAAATAATAATTACTTTCTTATTCTTTTTTTTTTAATCTCTCTGGCATTATTTAGGGATCCTTTTCTAATGCAAAATTCATTCTAATAATTAATACCCGTAAGGGTTCATTTTCAATGTAAATTCATCCTAATAATTAATTTTTGATTTTTGCAATCTTTCATAGACATGAGATAGTTAAAGGTATGTTTAATATTTAGTTATTAAAATAAAATTAAGTTTTTATTTCAAAACTCAACTATTATATCAACTATTTAATTAATTTATAAATCAAAATTATTCTTTATTATTTTTAATATAAATTAATTACAAAATAAAATATTTAAAAACCAGTTTTTATTAGTTTTAATCAAACTCACATTAAAAAAAAACATTATTAGTAGACTTTTTTTAATTCTAATTTATTTAACTATTTTGTTCAAATAATTATTATAAAAAAATTATTTATTAAAGATATAAAATTTAAACTAAGCTATAATTACCATTTCAATTAACTTTTAGTAAATATAATTTTAAATAAATTAAAACTAATTCATAATAATTATAAAAAATACAAAATTAACATGTTCTTTTTATCATGTGTAGAGAGAAAAAGTTGATAATTATCATTTTTATTTAATTAAAATTTTAATATTCTATTTATGACTAATAAATAATAAAAATAATAAATAAAATTATACGGATTATAATAATAGACAAATAAAGATGCATTTTGGGTTAACATTTATTAAAATAAAAAAGTGATAAAAAATTTGCATTTTGGGTTAACATTTATTAAAATAAAAAAGTGATAAAAAATTTACATTCATTCATTATATTAAAAAATAATAGACATAATATTATATAAATATATATTTAATGTTAATATATTACAAATATTAAATAAATTTAGATAAATAAATAATATTCCATACAAATATATATATATATATATATATATATATATATATATATATAT
This sequence comes from Impatiens glandulifera, assembly GCF_907164915.1. Lineage (NCBI taxonomy): Eukaryota > Viridiplantae > Streptophyta > Magnoliopsida > Ericales > Balsaminaceae > Impatiens > Impatiens glandulifera. The sequence continues at coordinate 62,488,002 of NC_061862.1, read as the reverse complement.
TTCAATAACTCAAATATAAGAGAATCATATATTAATTTATTAATCAAAATATTAAAATATATTTTATTTTAATTTATTATTATATGTTAATAATTTTTAATTTTTTTAACAATTTTTTTAAATTTATATACTTAAAATCACACCTCATCAATATTTTTCAAATAATCCATATAAGAATAGAATGAGTTTAAGATACGTATAATTTGTAAAGGTTCTTACAAGAGTTTGTTTGGTTTTTGGTCGTAATTATTATAATTTATTTTTATTAAATTTAATTTATATTTCTTCCTTGTTTATGGTGTTAATAGAATAATTTATTAGGATATAAATTTATTAATATATTTTTTTTTTATCCAAATACAACTTTCATTAATATATATATATATATATATATATATATATATATATATATATATATATATATATATATATATAATTAAGACTAAATAAAAATACAGTAAAAATAAAAGTAAAATTTAGACTAAACAAACATGACCTTATGTTCTTTTGTGTTTTCTGTGGATTGTATAGAAGAAATAAAGGAGACTATCTCATTTATTTAGACTCCATTTTTTCGAGGAATTATAGTCTGCTTCTTGTCCTTGTCAACCACCTACGCTCTAATCAAACATCAGATTTTAAGTTATATAATGTTTGATTCATCATTTGGCAACATATATTATTATTATTATTTTTTAATTATTGTAAAAATATTTAAACTATTATTATTATTAAAAATATTTATTTTTTAATTTATTTAAAGTTTATTTAATCTATCTAATTATATATATTTACATTTTATTTAAATAGTCCATAACATTACTATCATTCTAATTATTAAATCACTTCTTTCCTGTTTTTGTAAAAAAACTTATAAAAAATTAAATTTAAAAAATATATATTATAATAATTTAACCAATTAAAAAATTTAATAATCAATATAATTCTCTCTCTGTCAAAAGAAAGATTTACATATCAATCATGGAGTTTGCCACAAATTAATATCCTTTTAATATTCACCTTATATACCTTTTAATTTTCTTCCACAACAAATTATGAGGCGGTGGTGTTAAAGGCAAATTAGTATGAATCTAGTTACAGTTATCAAAATAAAATTGAAAATGATGTTAAAAATTACAAAATAATATATCATTCACATCTAATATAGTAACTCGTTAAAACTAACATGTAAAAGGAGTAACCTCACTTCTGAAAAATATTTTTCATTTGTTTTGCTTAAAGATATTCCAAAAATAGACCCTTCAACTAATAGTTGTAAATTCATTAGACCACATACATCAGAATGCACATTGTAACAGTGAGAGTAGTGGTTTGTTTTTGGGTTATTCGAGTTTTTCGGTTCTGTTTATTTAAATTTTTATTTTTTTTAGTCAATTCAAAACCGAACCAAATTCAAATAAATTTTAATTAAACCAAACTGAATTCGAATTTGATATTCGGTTCAAATTTCGAATAATTCGAATTCGTTTTTATTATGTTTTAGAACTAGCATAACTCAAAATTCGCACACCTGCTTCGATTGGATCGAAATTCTTCAAAAAGAACTCTCGGAAACCCCTTCGTGAAGATATCCGCAAGTTAAAAGCGAGATGGGACATGAAGAACTCGAACCTGACCGCGAGAGACTTTCTCACGAACAAAGTGAATGTCCATCTCAATGTGCTTGGTCCGTTGATGCTGAATGGGATTACTAGAGAGGTAGATCGTACTCATATTGTCACAGTAAATAAGAGTAGAGGTGGGAACCGGGCAATGAAGTTCTAGGAGTAAATTCCGTAGCCAACAAGTTTCTGAAACCACATTCGCAACCGCTCGGTACTCAGCCTCAGTACTAGAACGGGACAAAGTGGTTTGACACTTAGTCGATCAAGAGATTAGATTATCTCTTAAGAAAACATAGTAGCCAGATGTCGAACGGTGTGTATCCGGACACCCACCCTAGTCAGCATCAGTGTAAGCCAAGAGGGATGTAATAGAGGATGGAGATAAATGAAGACCAAAATTAAGAGTTCCTTGAATATACCGAATAATTCTCTTTAGAGCCGCCATGTGTGCCTCTCGGGGATCATGCATAAAAAGACAAACATGATGCACCGCATACATGATATCAGGACGAGAAAACATCAAATATTGTAGAGCACCAGCTAGGCTGCGATACAAAGAAGAATCTGACACAAGAGAAGATATTAAAGCCCCAAGTTTCGGTTTGGTATCAAGCGACGTAGTTGATGGCTTACAAGATGACATACCTGCACGGTCTATAATCTCAGACGCATACTTTCATTGAGAGAGGAACATACCATTTGTATGAGATCTTACTGAAATGCCCAAAAAATAATGCAAGGGACCCAAATCTTTCATAGAAAATTCTGCACTCAAGCTAGAGATGAAGAATCGGCGAAAAGAGTCAGATGATGTCGTCAATATTATATCATTAACATACAATAACAAGTATGCCATGTGCTCACCTTGACGAAACACAAACAATGAGTGATCTGAAACAGTCCGGGAAAAACCAAGTGTGGACACAAAATCCGTAAAGTGTTTGTTCCAAACTCGAGGAGCATGTTTCAACCCATACAATGATTTATTTAAACGACAAGCATGATGAGGAAATGAGGAATCTCTGAACCCAATAGGTTGATGCATGTATACAACATCATCAACAGTACCATGGAGAAAAGCATTCTTTACATCAAGTTGGTGAATTGACCATTTCTTCGATAGGGCAAGACTGAGGACCAACCAAATAGTGGTCGGTTTGACAACATGACTGAAAGTCTCTCCACAATCAACGCCAATCTGTTGAGTTTTTCCATCACCTACAAGACGGGCTTTATGACTCTCAAAAGAACCATCAGCACGGTCTTTATGAGTAAAGACCCATAAAGAACGAATAATATTAACATCACTTGGACGGGGAACCAACTCCCATGTCTTATTATCAATTAAAGCATTAAACTCTTCCTGCATGGCTAATTTCCAGTTCGGATCCTGTAAGGCAGTTATAGGGTTACGAGGTAAATGAGATTTAGACTCAGTAGAAAAAAGGTTGAGAATATGTTTGGTCTAAAAAACCCCCCGTTGACTTCGAGTGATCGGTCGAAGAGAAGAGGGAGGATGAGGTGGAGGTGGAGGTGGAGGTGGAGGTGGAGGTGGAGGTGGAGGTGGAGTTGGAGTTGGAGTTGGAGTTGGAGTTGGAGTTGGAGTTGGAGTTGGAGTTGGAGTTGGAGTTGGAGTTGGAGTTGGAGGTGGAGGTGGAGGTGGAGGTGGAGGTGGAGGTGGAGGTGGAGGTGGAGGTGGAGGTGGAGGTGGAGGTGGAGGTGGAGGTGGAGGTGGAGGTGGAGGTGGAGGTGGAGGTGGAGGTGGAGGTGGAGGTGGAGGTGGAGGTGGAGGTGGAGGTGGAGGTGGAGGTGGAGGTGGAGGTGGAGGTGGAGGTGGAGGTGGAGGTGGAGTTGGAGTTGGAGTTGGAGTTGGAGTTGGAGTTGGAGTTGGAGATGAAAATTTAGACTGATGATGAATCACATATGGTGACGGAGGATCATCGAGAAAATCATACGAGAGTGGAGGTGACTGAATTTCAACAAAAGGAAAACGAGACTCATCAAAGATGACGTGGCGACAAATAATGATTTTATCAGTTGATATGTCAAAACACTTATAGCTTCGGTGATTCAATGAGTATCCAAGAAAGACACATGGAGTAGAACGTGTAAGAAGTTTATGAATCGTCGTGGATGGAAATAAATGGTAACACAAACACCCAAACACACGTAAATGGTCATATGTTGGATCTTTGTGGTATAAACGTTGTAACAGAGTAACGTATGTCATGTGTTTACGCGGAAGAATATTTAGGAGGTACATGGCCATTTTGAGTGCATGATGCCAAAATGAGGTCGGTATCTTGGCATGGGTGAGTAATGTACAAATCATATTATTGATAGTACGAAACTGTCTCTCAGCTTTTCTGTTCTGAGACGAAGTGTGAGGACATGAGAAGCGAAAATTCATCCCATGCGTGAACGCAAATTTCCTAAACGAATGATTATCAAATTCCCTCCCATTATCACATTGAAAAGATTTTACATCTCTCTCAAATTGGGTTTTGACGAGTGTCCGAAATTATAAGAAAGCACTAAACACTTGGGATTTATGAGATAAAGGGAAAGTCCACAAAAAGATGAAAAATCATCAAGAAATAAAACATAATATTTATGGCCCATAGAACTTAACACAAGAGACGTTCATACATCACTATGAATAATGTCAAACGGTAATAAAGAAGTCGAAGTAGAAGCCTTAAACGGTAAACGAACATATTTTCTCAATGAACACGAAGGACAAATATGAGAAACACGTTGTTTATTACAATGAATTAATTTATTTAATCTAAGAGATTCAAAACTAGAGTTTCCAGGATGACTTGGGCGATTATGCCACAAAGATGGCGACAAAGCAGTAAATACAAAAGATGCCCAATGAATGGATCTCAATATAATATATAATCAATTCAATATATTATATTTATTAGTTATTATTGGATTCATGATGCTTTGGATGAGAAGATGTTAGAACTTGAGAAGATTCATACAGATGATAATGGATCAGATATGATGACAAATGTGTTGTCATGAAACAAGTTCAAGTTTTGTCGCTCGGTTGTCGGGTTGATATTACCCTCCAACTAGTCGGTTGGGGGAGTTTGTTAGGTTTTGTCCTCCTAGTTGGAGATACTCAACTTGGTGTGGGCTTTATTTAGGCCCACAATATATAATGTGAATGAACATTATTTTTCATTTAGGTTAACTGAGTTTTGTGAACAACTAAAGAGACATCAGAGCAAAAACAAATTCAAGGGTTTGAGGTAGCATTTGGAGAAGATTTATGTTTGCTGAAATTTGCACCGTTTAATCGGCTAGAAACTTTAACAGCTTGTTGGTTATTTTTGGGGCTACTTTCTAAACGGTGAAAACTGTTTTCTAAGTATTCTAAGTTAGTTGAAGTGGAACCAGAATTGCAGAATTGATAAGGTTGGTTGATCTTATTATTTTTGCTCTTTATTGTTTTGCCAAGATTATTGTTTGATCTTGATGCAATTGATTAGACTCTAGTTTGGATATATCTAGATTGAACTCTATTTGTAACCTTGTTGATGATAGTGGATTGTTAAGTGGTCTGACTAGTCCCGTGGTTTTACTCTCAATTTAAAGCGAAGTTTTTCACGCTAAAACGTGTCTTGCATTGTCGTTTTGATTCTATTCTATTTTGCTCCTTTCTTATACTCAGTTAATTGAGAAAACATTCTATTTTGAAGAATACACTTTTTCATCACATGTCTCGTGATCATAATAGTTCAAATCAAACTTGTACATTTTTTTCACATTAAGAGTGTTTTGGTTTTTCATGTTTATGTTGATAACATATAACCAATGTGTTCGACTAGACTTTGCTATTTTGTATAGGTAACACAATTCAAAATATTTGAGTGTTATGTTCATTTGTAATCAAATCTATTCTAGTAAAAGGTTCCAAAAAAGAGATTCATAATAAATTAGAAAAAAATAATATTAGCATTAAATATAACAATCAATATAACAAAAATGTTATATTTTTGTTCAAATTAAGAGCAATAAATATACTAAAGAGATTTATGACTGAAAATTTGCATGAACACATCCTGTATTCATAAGTGATATCACTTAGAAATTCTTATCTTATATTTTTTAACATCACCGGCAAATGCAATCAATGTACAAAATCATTCCCCTTATTCAAAAGTTAAATATAATGAATTTGCCATCAATGTACAAAATCATTCCCCTTATTCAAAAGTTAAATATAATGAAAAGGAACATTGTGTTAATGTATCTGATGTTTTTAGATGTGATTTTATCTAAATCAACCGTAAAAATATGACACAAATGTATAATCATGCACTTCTCATTCATGTTGCTATCAAAAATGTAAATGGAAGAACTAAGGCTGTCCAAGAATTCTAATGAGTTGACAATGCTCTATTCGAGCCCATGAGATTATAAGAGGGACCATCTGAATGATGGCCAAGAAGAATGATATGAAACACGTTTTTGTTTTCAAATAAGTAAATAATAGATAAAAAGAGAGCTTTTATGATTTTTTTTTTTATATTTTCCTTATGAATTTTGATAGGATGAGTGAAATCATCATTATTATGATGTAAAACTTTATTACTTTTTTTTTTTAATAAAGTAAAATTAACATGACACCTCACAGTCATGACTCCCACTTAAACTCAAACTTCATCTCTACAATTTGACTATTCATCATTTCAATTACTATCAACATATTTAGGAACGTAAATATATCTAATTAAGATATATTCTAATAAAAAAAAGACAAAAATCTATTTGGATTTTAATATTTAACCATGAGTTATAGTTTAATATTATGCACATCAATTATATATATTTAGGAATGTAATTTAAAACTTTTTTAATCGAATAATTCAAACAGAATTAAATTTTTTTTTGTACAATCATGCAAAAGTATGAGTTTGATTACCCACAAATTCATTAGATTATCTTAATTGAATGGTAACAAAATTTCAAACCTCAATATAATGGGCCCATTTGGAAATTGGTATATTCAACATCACGTGTTAAAGATGGGCTCGTGAAGTGCTCAAATTTGAAAATCTACTAATTATATGCACGGGAGACTAAGGCCCGTTTAATTCAAAACATTCCTTTTTCATGATCATTATTCATTAATTACCAAAGTGCAACTCAAACAATAATGTCTTAACTAAAACTGTTTAGTTCAATTTGAATTGGATTATTGGGTTGAGTTCGGGTAAACGTTATTTGCTCACAACAAGAAACATTTTGAATCTCCCTCCTTCGTTTGACATCAAAATCCAACCATTCTCATTACTATTTTCGAGTTTTAAAATAGATGGGTAGCTCATACCCTTTTAAAATATTTTTTTTAAAATTAAACCAACGCTCCATAGTTATGAACTTTCATTTCTGGCTTTCATTCAAAATAGTTCTGGTGGAAATTTCCATCGAAATCGTGACCTTTTATTCTCTTAAATCAACTATTTTTATTAGGTCACTTTGTTAGGGTTATTTTAGAATAAACTAAATTCATCTTTCAAAATAAACATTCCTAATTTTTTAATTTTTTTTTGCCGAATTAACAAATTGAAGCTTTTATGGTATGGTCTTTAAGAATAAACTAGATTCATCTTTCAAAATAAACATGTTGGCCAATTTGGATTTGGAACATTTAAAATTTAAGTGAACGGAGAATTTTAACGATTGATTCATTAAAATTTGGTAGTCAAAATTCTTAATTCGCTGAAATTCGATAGTTAAATTAGTAATATGAATATTTTATTTATTTATAAATGTCACGTAGATAACAAGTTAACGGCGTTTGAAATCATCAAGTCAAAATATCATTTTGTATAACTTTAACAATAACTTTGATTAAAAAAATTAATTAAGTTAACCCAATTTTAAGGGTTGGTCATTTCCAAAAACAAACCAGAAATAATTGGAAGAGAGAATTTGGGATAGAGAATTTTAGAGGTAATGACATGACACAATTTGATTCGCTGAAAAAATAATAAATTTTCTCTCTTTTCCCTCTCCTCCCATTTTATACTTTTTTCATCTAGTGATGTTAGTGACACGTCATTCTTCTCTATTCTCTCCCTTATCACTCCTTAATTTAAACAGTATTCAAATTAATTTCATAATTAGAATTTTTTTTATAGACGACAAAATAATTCTTTTATCTATATAATTTTGTTTGACAAAATTAATTTTGTAATATAAATAGTTTAATAAATTAAATATTTATTTTTATTTCTAATATTTTTATTTTAATATAATAAAAATAAAATATAAGTATATGTTAGTGACATTATAAATATAAGTATATGTTAGTGACATTATAAATATAAGTTAAAATTATATAGGTGAAATTGTGTCTTTTATAAACTATTATTTTGTGAATATGATTATCATAATCATATGACTTTTGAAATTTGTTAAAAAAAAATGAAAATAATTTTTATTTTTATTACGTACAAATGATGCAATTTAATTAGATATATTTTTTTTTTGAGTAAAATTAGACTAAGAAAGTAATTTTTTTTCATAAATTTGTAAATAATGATGTCTAAAAAAATATATTTCTTAGCAAATATTTATCTATACCAATCTTTTAAAAGTAATAACATTATTTTATAGGATTAGTAAAATAAATTATATTTACTTTTGTTTTTATTTGAATTTTTAATTTTAACTCCATCCGTGGTTTTAAGTGTTGAAGGCCAAAATGAGATGAAGACTACAAATACAATCATTTCCATTCTAATTAGGTTGTCTGAAATTATTATTATTATTTTTTAGGTTTTGGATAAATTTGTATTTGATTTGTTTTTTTTAGAATTAATACTTTAAGATTTATTAATCATTTTATCCTTAGATAGATAAAATAAAATATATTAAATAAAATATATTTTAGTATTTTATTAAATAAAATGAGTGATAAATAAAGAGATGGACCACGATTCTATTTGAAACGTTTCCAACGAACTCGTAACATTTTGAATCGACACTTTTCATAAATAGAGTTGAGAAAGTTTTCTTTTTATAACATTACTATCATTCTAATTATTAAATCACTTTTTCATATTTTTATAATAAATATTTTTTAAAAAATAAATTAAAAAAATATATATTATAATAATTTAACTAAATAAATATTTAAATAATCATTATAATTCTCTCTCTACCTCTTTCAAAAGGAAGGTCTACATATCAATCATGGAGTTTGCCACAAATTAATATCCTTTTAATATCCACCTTATATACCTTTTAATTTTCTTCATAATCAAATTATGATTTAATATTAACCCTTTGATCAATACCTATCCAAATCTAACAACCCACTTTATTTAATTTTTCTCTATAAGTTCCGTGAGACATACGGCAACTATTTATAAGTTAGACATTTTTTCCATTATGACAAGTAGTAGTAGGAATCTTCTCCGCTACATCCCCTACCATCCCAATGTTTATTCATATTTTTTTAACTATCAAAAGCCGCCCACATTCTTTTCTTAGCAGCCCAAGACATGGAAAATTATCGCATGTTCTTTCCTCGTACAACAACAACAACAACAACATGGAATCAATTACAATTACCATCGTCTTCATCTTCATCTTCTTTAGGTTACGACTTTGTCCATCCTCCGAGTGGGATATCGATGGATCATGCGAGTGGTATGAATAGCGGGACAGTGTTTAATGATGTTAAAACAAATAATTCAATAGATGCGGTTGGTCCTAGTAGTAATATGAAAGTCGAGGAGAAAAAGAAGATCAAGATGAGGAAGCAGAGGATGGCTTTCGAAACGAGAAGTCAAGTTGATATACTCGATGATGGATATAGGTGGAGGAAATATGGGCAAAAGGCAGTCAAGAACAACAAATTCCCAAGGTTAGTTCAATTATATATATATATGATCATATTAATTTAATTGCTAATACTTAATTTAGGTTTTCATTTTCATTTCATTCTTTATTAAGCAGTAACTATTTAATTCTATCACATCTTTTGTCACAACTTAATTAGAGTCAAAAACAAAACATTAAAATACAAATTAACCATCAAAATCAGTTAGAAATCAAGTTATTAGATTATCTATATTCAAGATTATGGAAAACTTAAGGGTGTTCTAAAACCAGTAATTTCAATGTTCCAATTTGTAAATAGATACAATAAATCTCTCAAAAAGAAGAAACAAATCCCTCCTGCAAATTTCTTGAAACATTCATTTTTCACTCGTTACATATGATGAACATTTCACGAACTTGAGCCAGTGATATTCATTAATATGTTTACTTGTTCATTCATGGAGATTTAATGCTAAAATGAATTGTCTTGTTTCTTATAAGTTTTCACAAAGATGGCTCTATCTACTTCATGTTGAGGCTTGATCTATTATATCCTTTGCCCAAAGAATGTATACCATTTTTTCAAGGATATATAGAAATAGAATCATTTTCACTAATCCTTTTTTGCAAGAAGAATCCAACAAAAACAAATAACTTGAAGTTATGACCTAAATTATCGATATAAATCACGAACATCAATTTCAAAACATCTCAATCAAGCCAAAAAAAAGTCACCACAAAGAAGAAACTAACCAAAAAAATTGTCCAACTTTTATATCAAACCAATATGAGAATTGAAAAATATCATCCGCTTGATACATGACAAAATATAGAGTTTTGATATAATAAAAAATCGATCTATTATGGTCGAATATAAAATCTATTTAAATAACCAAATTAATCTCATCTACACTTGAAATATATTAGTTATAAGGTTATTATCAACTTATTTACATCTTTGATAAGACTAGATGCTTTTGTACTTGATTTTACTTGAACAATTATTTCAAAATTAGTTTAAACATGTCCAATATAAATTATTGGATATAGGCTCGGATATCCAAATAATTATAAAACTGACTATAGAGTTTTAATAGAATATAACCGACGTCAAAGTCCAAATTCAATCCGTAGTAATCCCTACAAGGAACTGCCAATTGAGACACCAAAGTGGGGCATTGTATGGAAATGGCAATCCCTTCTAATGGGAATGGCCATCATGGTTAGAACTTTTGTAGTAATAAATCCTTTGTGAATTTCCTATGTTCTCTTTTAACCCTCTTCACCCATTTCTTTGCGTCTTTTCTTTTTCAAGCCCTCAACTATTTTGTGCCAAAATCATCATTCACTACCTTCCAAGCCAAGAATCGAGAGGAAGACCATGATATCGAACATGCATGTTCTTTCCCCCATCCTATTCGATCGCAACACGACCCCGAAAGAAAACGTGCTAGGAAATGTTTCAAGATTATTTGTTGTTTTTGTTAATTGTATATACATATTTACGTTGTTGGGTTCATGCAGAAACTACTACAAGTGTACACATAAAGGTTGCAACGTGAAGAAACAAGTGCAGAGACAGTCAAAAGATGAAGGAATAGTGATAACTACTTATGAAGGTGTTCATAATCATCCCATAGACAATCCCACTGACAACTTCGAACAAATCTTGCATCAAATGCGCATCTATCCTACCTCCTAGCTACCTTGCTATCTCTTTAAATTAATTATTATTTTATTTACTACTTGCATACATGTAATCATGCATATATCAAAATTTTCATTTAATTTCATCCCCTCATCATCATTTTATTTGTTACCCTTGGTTTTTTTTTTTTATTTCTCTTGTAGTTCAATGTGTTTTTTTTTTCATTTGTATTACAATAATATTAAGAAAATAACATGCTCGGTATAGAGTTTGCATATGAAAAAGAACACGGTGTGGAATATTGTTACATGCAATGGCGGATGTACTTAGCGGGCTACGGTGGGCAGTAGCCCAGTGTGATTTTTTTTTTTTATATATATATATATATAATATCTATTATATACTGGCTAAAATTCTCTAAATATAATATCTTAGATGAAGTTTTGATGAAAGTAAGTGGACATATTGACAACATATTGAATGCCCAAAGTTTAGATGAAGTTCAGAAAAATCGATTACGACTTAAGACGACAATTGAGAGTATTCGATGGCTTAGTTTACAAGCTTGTGCATTTAGAGGTCATGATGAATCTTCATCTTCTAAAAATCGTGGTAATTTTATAGAGATGATAAAACTTATGGGTCGATTGAATGTTAATATTGGTGATATAGTATTAGAAAAAGCTCCAAGAAATGCAACATATACTTCACCAACTATTCAGAAAGAAATTTTGCATATTTTTGCAAATAAAGTAAGGGAAAAAATCCGTGAAGAAATTGGAGATGCGAAGTTCTGTATTTTAGTTGATGAAGCTAAAGATATTTCAAATAAAGAGCAGATGTCAATTATTTTGAGATTTGTTGATTGTTTGGGTATTTTACGAGAGCGTTTCTTTGATATTGTTAATGTTCCAAATACTACTGCTTCAACATTAAAGAAGAGCATATCATATGTTCTTTCTCGACATAATTTGAATGTCACCAATATGAGAGGGCAAGGGTACGACGGTGCTAGTAACATGTCTGGTGCTTGGAATGGACTTCAAGCTCTATTTCTTCGAGAGTGTCCATATGCATATTATATACATTGCTTTGCTCATAGGTTGCAATTAGCATTAGTTGGAGCTTCTACAAAAGAGATTTCTGTTTGGCTATTTTTTTCAAAACTATCCACCATTATTAATCTTATTGGTTGTTCCTCCAAATGGCATTCTGAGTTACATTCTACTCAAACTATTGAAATTGATCGTATGATTACTTCGGGTGAACGGGATACTGGTAAAGGAATGAATCAAATTGGTAATTTACATCGTAGTGGATCAACTCGATGGAGCTCTCATTTTGAATCTATTTGTAGTTTAATTGATATGTTTGGTGCAACTATTTCTGTTCTTGAAAGTATTGTGGAAGAAGGATCGTCTAGTTCTTTACGTGGAGAAGCATGTGGTTGTTTGATAACTTTGAGATCTTTTGAATTTGTTTTCACACTTTATATGATGCAAAAAATTATGGGAATTACAAACCTGCTTTGTCAAGCTTTGCAAAACAAATCTCTTGATATTATAAATGCCATGGATCTAGTATCAACTACTAAAGCACTACTTTTCAATTTTAGAGAAGAAGGATTTGATCATCTCCTAGAATACGTGCAAATGGTTTGCACACAACATGACATTGAAATTCTGGATCTGAATGCTTCATACAAAAGTGCAACAAGACGTTCATGTCAACAAAAAGATTCGTTGACAATTCAACAACACTATCATTTCAATATATTCAATTCAGTGATAGATTTTCAACAAGAAGAGTTGAATTCCAGATTTAGTGATGAGGCAGTAGAGCTCCTTAAACTTAGTTCTGATTTGGACCCTAAAGATAATTTTAAATCATTTAAAGGTGAAGATATTTGCAAATTGGCTGAAAAGTATTATCCAGGAGACTTCAGTGAACAAGAAATGCATTATTTGAGATCCCAACTCCAGCATTATAAAATTGATGTTTCTCGTAATGAGAATTTTCAAAATATGTCTTCCATCATTGAATTGTGTCGCAGATTAGTTGAAACAAATAAGTCATCAAATTATAATTTGATTGATAGATTGATTCGACTTGTTTTGACTTTACCAGTTTCTACTGCCACTACAGAAAGATCATTTTCAGCAATGAAACATGTGAAAACTATTCAACGGAATAAGATGGAAGAAGAGTTTTTAGCCGATACTATGATTATTTATATTGAACGAGAGCTTGTTGAAGATATTGATTCAGATTCTATAATAGATGAATTTTATTCTATAAAAAATAGAAGGTTGCAACTTAAATAATATGTAAAAATTTGTTAAATTTTATATATTTTCTTGTCTTATTTTTACATTTTCAATAATACGAGATAATTTTTATATATATAAATTTGTTATTAAATCGAGTATTTCGTTCATTTCTTAGATCTTTTATATTTATTTTATTTTATTAGGGGTATTTATTAATAAATTTAATTACTAAAAAATTAAAATCAGCCCAGTCAAAAAAAAAATTCTAGATTCGCCCTTGGTTACATGTAACCTTAGTTACACTAATTATACAAGTGATCTTTCGTATGTATCTTTTTACAATTTAACCTAGAAGGATAAGAAATCCATCATCATTATCTGTTGTATACATCGATTATTGATTCCAATGACAGTTATAATTTCCGTAACCATCACTAATGAGGTATTCGTGATCAAATCTAAGACACGTCATGAAAACATTAAAAAATATTATTCACTTTTATCTTCGTATGTAGCGTTGGTTAATTAATGTACATGTGTTATATAAACACTTTATTCATCTTTGAATAAGTTATAAACTGTGTTTCAGGTTATGATTAGAAAGATAGGATGAGATTATAAATAATTGATAAAGTTTTAAGCTTCCAATATTCATGTTTATCAAAATTTGATATATATAGAGAGAGAAAATCTCAAATGGAGTGGTACAAATTTTGTGGTACAAATTTTGTGCATTCAATGTTTTTAGTAGAACACTATATGTATCCCACAAAAGTAAAACAACCCTGGAATGCTACCTTTTTTTTCTTCCTGGTACAAGTAGACACTAATCTCCACTATTGAGGAAAATAATGGTGAAGTTGAAATATAATGAAAATGTTTTTAAAATTATTTGAAAATCTTGACCTCCAACATTTTGTACTAATTTTTCAAAGGGATATTTTAGCACTGGTTCTTGTATTTTTTTTCTAGCTTGAGAATTTTTGTTGTAGTTGTTATAGTCAACTTGATTGAACTAATTAATTTGGAATGATTTTCTATTATTATGGTTTGGATTTATTTTCCTGATCATTAAAATTTGTTTTTAACGGTGAATTAATGAAAAATATTGGTTAATATAAAATGATCTATTAGAAACATTGTTTTTTTTTCTAAGAATTTTACTTTTTAATTAATTATTTTGAGCACTTACATATATATTAAGATTGGAATGTAAAGATAATTGATACAAGTTTGACTGTCCAAATTTCTTGACTAAGAATTTGATTAATTAATTTATTAATGTTATTTCGATTGATTTATATTTTGTATTTTACTAAGTAATTAAATGTGGCACATAAAACTTCACTTTTATTTTTAATCCTAGCAAATAATATTACTAAGAGATATTCAAGTATTTGTTTATTGTGTTTTTTTAGGAAAATTCTTATTTAATAAAAAAAAATTGGATTTTTAATTGATTACATTATTTTAATATTTTTATTTAAAGTTTAAATTTTATAAAAATTAAATAAATATATTTTGATATTTTAATGACTAAAAAAAATAGTTCTTGATAAAATATATATATATATATAAAATATATATATATATATATATATATATATATATATATATATAACGAAACTCCTAGAAAGGAAGGAGAAGACAAATTTGAATTTGATATGCTTTTATAATTTTCTAATGGCATAATTTAATCCAAACATTAAAGAAAATGACATAAATAACTAATCCACAATAAATTTCAACGCAGTTTACTTGTCACATAACTTTTTGAATCATTCCATTTAATGTAGTCATAAAACCTTAATGAGTACAAATTTAAATATAAATTTAATAATTATCAAATATAATCAAAATGGTCAAATTCGGACATTCAATTAAAATTTCAAAATCTTTTTCTACTTCAAAATTTAAAACTCCTTATTGTTAAATTTATACTAAATAAAGTTTTCAAACAACGTTAATTTATTTTTCACGTTATACTTTTAAATAAATAAAAGATTTATGTCATTAATTTAACTATTGAATTTCAGCGAATTAAGATTCTTGACAATCAATTATTTAAAATTCGATTGTCAAAATCTTAAATTCTTTGAATATTATTAGTTTGAAACTGTTAAAAAAAATTATTTTATATAATTTTAAAAATAAATGGTTCAAAATCGTAAAATTTAAAGAAAAAGTATAAAATCACAAAGGAGAATCACAATTTTAATAGAAGAGGATGGAAATAGAATCTATAAACTTAAATTGGGTGAAAAAATTAAAATTACTCTCATAAAAATAAATGTTTCAATTCTTACCTAGTTATATTTACATAATATAATTACATATATTTACATATAATTTAGTTATAAAATGTTTTATAATTAATTTCTTAATAATTAAAAATAAGCTCATTAATCTTGATATTACAAGTGTTTATTTAATTATTTTTGTTTAATAATATAATTTTTCAAAAATAAAATAAAATTCGGCCATAGCAAAAATCCTATTAAAAGTATAATATGCAAAATGAAATTCCTATTTTATTCTTATTTTTTAATGAAAATTCCTAGTTGGGAAATCTACGTGATTTGTTTAACATTTGCTCGGACAACTCAAAATTATTTAACAATATTTTAAATCATAAAATATGTATTAAACATCAAGAAATGTCAAATATAACAAGGAAATTGTATAACTTTTAGTACAAATAATAAATATTAAAAAACACTATAAGCAAAGATAAATTCTAATAGAAATAAATAAGAAAGGTATTCAATACTTTATAAAATGTTTAAAAACATAAAATAAGATTCCTAACATACAGAGAAATTCTTGAACTCTAAGAATACTTTTTACAAATAAGAACTTTTGACCATATTTGATTTTTTTTTTTTTTTTTGAATGAAGCTTACTAGTTGTATTAAAATACTAGAGAACAAGAAGCATTTATGGACAAAATTTTTTAATAATGAAAAACGATTAAGAATTTTGTAATATTCCTTTTGATATTCTAAAAATTAAGTATGTCTTGATGATGTATCTCGAAGAATGATCAAGTTTGAATAAAATTATATGGGATGAATAAATCAATATATCAATCATACATTAATTTTAAGTAAAATAATTGTCAGCAATAAAACATTAGCATTAGAGAACAGAGCATATTAGGTTAAAAAAACTCTCTTCGCAACTATATGAAATCTTCAAATGTCCTCAATCACAAGATAAAGTTATAAATAAAAAACAGATCTTTGCCAATTCTCAAGAATTATCATCATTTGAACAAACTGATGATTTCCAAAAGAAAATAATAAAAATAAAGTAGCATTTGATAACAAAGAACAATAACCAAGACAAAACCAAATCCTCAACTTATTGGTAATTAGACAACTAATGTCACTATCAATTGAATTCCATAAGATCCAGCCATAGTATATCCCAAATATGAACTTATGATTATTAGCAAAATGTGTTAATTGCTTATCTCAACTCTATATACAACACGACGCTCAAAATCGAACTAAATGGAACATAAAAATCTCACATGTTCATGATCAGATAGATCCCCACACTGCTACTGCTTCTGCTTAGTGTTTGTCTTCCTTTGGAGCAGATTCTTTTCCAGACAATTCTTTAGCTTTCTTTTCCATTTCCCTAAGCATCATTCATCCAGAAATTTAACTTCCAAACAATACATTATAAGAATTACTTACTAGCATATATAAAATTTCCATAGGGCAGAATTTGAAATTAAAATTTTCAGTTCCAATCAATGATGTTCAAACATTCATTCATCGCCATGTGAATCAAGATGTCAAGTTGTCAACTAATTTTAATCAATAAATAGTTTTAAAGCTTGAAAGTACACGAGGTTTACAAGGAAAGTTTAAACAGAGAATTGAGTGGGCTTGTATGTCATGGCATTCCTGTTCGCTTGATTTTGCAGATTTAGAAAATTGTATAAATTGCATTACAGGGATAATTTTGGGCAGTTCTTTGCGGATTTTAGGAATGGTCACAGTATTTGATTACGTCACGGCCACCTATATCTAATTCAAGAGAAATCATAGTTTTGTTACATGTGTTCAAAAGGCTGAAGTTTTGAGAATCATCTCAACAAAAGAAATGACTGTGGTGGTGAATAATTGATGATACTGATTAGATATGAATATATGATGGATGAACAAAATCTAGTAATGTATTGCTAAATTCCTCAAAGAGTGTGGCATTGTCCAGCAGTACACCATGGCAGAATCTCTTTGTGAACATTTTTCAAGATTAGGCCTTATAGGCTAAATCAAAAGATATTGGAGTAAAGAAGTGTTAATTTCTATTTTGTTGGATATTATGAAAGATTCAGGGTTTACCTTGAAAAGAAAAGAAAAGAAAAGAAAAAGGGAGTGTCTAATGGATGCTCGAGTTTGTACAAGTTCGAATATAACATACACAGTTGAGATGTTGGGAAGATACTTAAACAATCATAGAATGTATCACTCTAATGAAGGTAAAAGGTTCATGTGCTAATTGCAAAAACCAAAACATTACATGCTCACATATAAAGAATTGAATCAGTTATAGCTGTTTTGGAAGAGATTTTAGCAGACACTCATAACTTCTTCCACCGTAGCAGTACAATTTGCAGGATTAACTAGACATGTATTTTAAACAATGAGATCGTATATGTGTTAACTAGCAAAAGAACAATGAGACTGTATAAATAGCATATTCTCCTATGTAATCCTAATAATGAAACTAAAAACCTAATGGGTTATTGATAATGGTTTGAAAAATCTAAACCAATGTGTCTTCACATAAACCACTTCGATTAACTTTGGATTCAGCTAAATTTCAGTATATAACAGAAATTTAATAAAGTTTAGGCTTCTGTTTGAACATGAAGTAGCACAAGAGTACCATTCAAAAGTGCGGCTGTATCAATAAGTACCATTCATGAGGTAAAGAAAGTAACAAGGATGAAAAGAAAGAATCGGAATGAAGAACGTGGATAGCAACAGCATGCTTACTTGGAGGCGGTTGCAGATTCTTCTTCGAGCCAATGACGAATGTGGCGAACGTTTCTCCGGAAAACAGTTGCCGACTGTTTCACATCGCTTCGCAAAAGAAGAACGACAGCACTTACTCCGGCTACCGTCAGAATGAAGTTCGTCAGCCCCATCGTGGTGGATCGTCGTCTTCCTTGAGTTAAAGCTAGCTAAATCTCTCAATTATAAAATTTTGCCTAGGGTTTGGACTTTGTACAGGATCTTCTAGAGAGACAATAAAAATGAAACAGAAATAAAAATGAAGATTCCCTCTCTTTCCTTTTTTTTTTTTTTTTTTTCAGATTTTGTTTTTTTTCAGAATTTTTCTGGTCCATTGGGCTCGGATAAAGGGCTTAAGTCCGAATTTATCTTTTCATTCAATTTTCATGTTCGTTTCATTTCCAAAATTCGTACGAATAAAGAGTCAATTCAGAAAAATCTAGTTTAGTTATAAATTAAAGAAACTCAAGAAG